>NC_047039.1:93669381-93995194 GCF_011762595.2 Tursiops truncatus
GTAGCCCCCGCTCGCCTTCCTGTAGCAATGAAGACCCAAAGCAGCCAAAAATAAATAAATTTTAAAAAAAAGCCCTGTCTCCAGATACATGGATTACAGCCCACTCATATGATCTCGCTTAAACTTAATTACCTCATTAAATTCCTATCTCCAAAAATGATGATATTCTGAGGTTCTAGGTTTGGGGTTTCAACACATGAATTTTGGGAGAACATAATTCAGCTCATAACAGAGCGTATGGGTAAAGTGTGGTGGATATACACTGGGAGGTATTATGCAGCTATCAGAAGCACTGGGTTAGATGGACATAAAGCAACCTGGATGGATCCTAAAAACACAAAGCTGCATGAGGAACAGAAAGAAGTGTGTGACCCGATATCACTTCTATAAACTAAAAGTATGAGCCCTCAGTGCACATTATGCAAGAACATTTACAAAAAATACAAACTACATATTAAATACATCACAATAGCTGCCTATGGTATCAGGAGGAGAAGAGTAGGGAATGGGGATTGCTTTTTAAAGGCACATAAATTAATGAGAGACAGAGGGAGAGAGAGAATTTGGCAGACCAGTGGTGATAATACACTGTAAACTCTGATGAGTATGAAGAACTCAACCCTCTGGCCCTCAGTCCAAAATGAAATACGCAGTGAGGAAATCAAGACACCCCTCCCCCATCTTCTTAGCAGAGGGTAGAGAGAGGTTTTGCTACAGTCCAGTGCCATGGACACAAGACAACCTGCTTCCCTCTTTTTATCTGAGACATTGGCCCAAGTGGTGACATCCAGTTGCAACATATGCTTTCCCATTTGGGGCTCAGAAAATGTATGGTTTCCTCTATTCTCTAACAGAAATATTGCAAAGTAACCAAAGTAATAAGTATGTACACTTAATGGCAGAGAGCCAGATATAAAGACTTTGAAAAAGATTTCACGCCTGGTATATCCAGTGGCAGACCATGTTGGTTGCCTGTCCAATACCCAATATCCTCTTTGTCCTTCCTACATACATACCCCAATTTTGTTTAGGGTAGCTGTGTACCCAGTTAAAGAACTCTGCTTCCAGGCTCCTTTGTAGCTGGGATTTTGACATAGTTCTGGTCAATGAGACAAGCAGAAATCTAATGGGTAGGGCTTTTAGGAAACTTATTGTTTCCCAATTAAAATAAAAAGGGAGAAACTCAATAGACATGCATTTTTTGTCCTTTGCCCTTCTTCCTGCCTGAAATGTGGAGATGCTGCCCAGTGGTGCAACAAACATTTTGTGACCATGGAGCCACTCACGACAGGTGGCAGTAGAGAATGGGAAAAGATGTCTGGTTTCCTAAGTAGTTGCATGAGCCCTGGACTTCCTTCTTTGGACTCCTTGTTACATGAAAACAAAGTGCTTTTTAAGCCACTGTAGTTTGGGTTTCTGGAACCACTGAATCCAGCCCTGACCCCCTGCAAATGGAGCAGGTGAGCCTGTGCCTCACTGGTTCCCTGGTGAGAACTGATGAAGTCCATCCTTCTTCCAGATAAAGAGAGGAATATCATGGCAATTGGTCAGGAAGTCCCCTCTGCCTGTGAGGTGTGTTTCCAAAGCTTACCTGGCGTATGTGGCATATGTGGAGTGGATTTTAGGGAAACATCTGTCATGTCCACTACACTATTAAACAGGATTGTTGTAAAGATTGTGTGACATGGGACATAAAGGACTGGCAAGTAGCAAGCCCCCTAAACATCTTCCTTCCTCTCTTCTCTATCATGACTTTTAAAAAATTAAATATTTAAAAATATTGAGCTGTGAACAAAGCATGTTTCAGGTATATCAGAGAATCAGAGATGAGAAAGACACTCTTTGTTATTGGACACTGGAAGTGTTAACAAAATCACTGGTGTGAAAAGTCTTTGGAAAGCAATAAGAATTATAGCAATAAAGTGCCTGGAACAAAGTATCCCTCAAACATTTACTCACTTTTTATTTGTTTTTTTTTAAAAAAAAACATTTACTCACGTGATATCAAATAGAAGGTATGGATAAGATTTGGCCACACCAGGTCAAACAGGATCCCAGTCATTGTGACTCTGTCAGGCTTAATCACTGAAATTTGCCAAGTCATGGTGATTAAGCTAAGTCATGGTTGTTACGTCATCACAGACAGAATTAGAATGTGGGGAAAAGGTCAAGGGAGAGCATTTTCCCTTACTTTGCTCTGAGACAAAACCAAATTCAGTTCAGTCCTCCAGCCTTAGGGTTCAGAGAGCTCTGATCTAGCTAGCTGAGGGAACAATTCACTGTTAAATTCAATCACAGAAGTAATAAGAGGATGCATCTTGTCAAATAATTCAGACACTACAGATGCATACAGTGTAAGAAGCAAAAGTCCTTGTTCTCTGGGGAGGATTCCTTCTGACGTTTTTCTATGGCAACGCACTTTCAGAATAGACACTCATCTCCTCTTCCTTCTCTACAACTTCCATTGCATTGGCCTGGTAAGATAATGCTTGGGAAATAATTATAAAACTGGGTAGTAATATTATTCTCATGATTGAAAGAGCCCCTTAATACATGGAAGACACTGCATTTCAGGGGAGGATGATTATGCCTCTTCCCACAGTACTAGGAGATACCTTGGTGCAGCACCAACTGTGAGCCTTATCCTAGAGAAGAGCTTGGTACCTAGCATTTCTTGTCCTTATAACACTTCAGGGAAGCACTTGTTCTTATTATCTTCCTCAGAGCCTAAGGAAACTGAAGTTCTAAGAAGTAAAATAACTTAGACACAATCACATTGCTAGTCAGTCGCAGGGTTGAGATTTGAATCTGAGTTAACAAGCTCCAAAGCCCCATACTTTTCACTGTTCTGTTTTACTTTCCAATACAGGCAAGACAGATTCCTCTAATAGGTAAGAGCAAATTTAGGAAAGGCCATACTTATGGGATATCTGTAAACTATGATTAGTAATGTTATTTTATTCTTTTTCCTTTTTAAAATATTTATTTATTTTGGCTGTGCCAGCTCTTAGTTGCAGCACGTGGGATCTTTTAGTTGCAGCATGTGGACTTCTCGATTGTGGCATGCAGACTTCTTAGTTGCTGCATGCAAACTCTTAGCTGCGGCAGGCATGTGGGATCAGTTCCCTGACTGGGGTTTAAACCTGGGGCCCCTGCATTGGGAGAGCAGAGTCTTACTCACTGGACCACCAGGGAAGTCCCAATAGTGTTATTTTATTTTATTTATTTTTTAATTTTTTTTTATTTTTTGTGGTACGTGGGCCTCTCACTGCTGTGGCCTCTCCCGCTGCAGAGCACAGGCTCCGGACGCACAGGCTCAGCGGCCATGGCTCACGGGTCCAGCTGCCCCGCGGCATGTGGGATCTTCCCGGACCGGGGCACGAACCCGCATCCCCTGCATCGGCAGGCGGACTCTCAACCACTGCGCCACCAGGGAAGCCCAATAATGTTATTTGAGACATGCAAATATGTTACCAAACTCAGGTTCGGCTGCTTGCTGCTCAAAAGCCAATACTCAAGAGGCAACTGTTGGTAGAAAGGAAAGTTGCTTTAATCAGAAAACTGGGCAATCTGGGGAGAAGGTGGGCTCAACTCTGAAGACTCTGCTTGGCCATGAAAGTGTCTAAAGGGAAAAAGGGAAGTAATCTCAGTCACTGAGATAGGGGATCAGACTCATAGCCATCTCCCACTGCATGCAGGCTTGTTGCCTCCTCGTGATCTTTCTTTTTATGCTATCTTGTTCACACAGTTTGTTTGTGAGATTACTGAAGGTGAAGCTGGGGAAGAGAGCTGGTCATCTGTTAATTACTTATTATTCATTTCTACTTCTTTGATCTATGGAAAGAACTATGGAAAGAAAGTTTGGCAAGGTATAATGTGATCAAAACATTTGAAAGGTGTGCTTGGGCTGGAGATGAGTAGAGCATGGGGTGACTGGTTAAAGGTTAGCTACAATATAGTTTTGCTAAAGAGACAAGACAAAAGGGGCCTCCTGCAGGGAGCTCTTTCCTGCCAAAAGCTGCTTACAAATCCCCACTTGTCAGAACATGATTCCATGTCTACGGGATTATGGGCAAAGGTCCGTCTTCTGTAACTTCTTCATGCTGACATACGGCACTGTATTCTTAGAGTGGAAAATGTTGACATGGGTCTGTAGCATCCCTTTGCTGAAAATTTTAGTTGCCCGCTTACATATATGGGCAGAACAAGCTACAATTACTTTGATGCCCACAAAGCTATAGATTATTATGAGCAGTAGTGTTAATCCCATTCTCTTGAGGCCAGTTCTTGGACTTGTGCTAGCCATACGTTCGGTACTGCTCAAGATGGAGCAGCGTATGTCATGGCTGCAGTCTGGTCATCATGCAGTTAGCTTTTCCCCTCCAGTGGCAGTTATGGTATCTGTAAAATGACTCTGGAATGTGCATCAGACACTGAAGAATTCTGTGATTCTATTGTCCTCATCATTAACTCTTTGAGCCTGCTCATTTAGGACTCAGGGAGGCCTGGGAGATTTCAGCTTTTCTACAAACAAGAGGCAGGGGACATGGAGGGGCCTTTGTACTTGGGAGGGTCCCTGCAGGGTTCTGCTCGCTTCCAAAGACACTGAACATCTTGGGATGTCACTCTCTCATCCTGGCTTTCCCTCTTAGTCCCTCTGCCGTCCTCCTATCCACTTGGCTAAGGTCTGATGCAATTCTATGGCAGTCTTCTTTCTGCCTCATGATGGCAGGTGCTGGGACTGGGGCAGAGAAAATAAAAGATGAACCTGAAACATCATTTTGTACAAGTAAGAAAGTATGTAAAATATGATGGGGACACAAAAGGATAGGGGTCATGTCAAAAGGACATAGAAACCCTCTTAAAGGAGCTGCAATAGGCCAAATCTAAGACAAGTTGAACATCAAAACAAATTCAAAGAATGGCTAAACAACAGGGTCCTACTGTATAGCACAGGGAACTATAGTCAATATCCTGTGATAAACCATAATGGAAAAGAACATTCAAAAAGAATGTATGTGTATAACTGAGTCACTTTGCTGTACAGCCGAGGTTGGCACAACTTTGTAAATCAACTATATGTTAATTTAAAAAATAAATAAAATTAAAAAACCCCACAGATGTTATTATAGGCAAAAAAAGTATATCCTCCCCCCCAAATTTAAAATTAACATATTAGCACCCATATGATTAACAATTACATGTTAATGTAATTAACATATTTTATCACCCATAAACTAAGTTACCATGAGTTCATAAATGTAGAGATAAGGAAACGATCTTCCTTACAATAGAATACCAACTAATAAATGTGGGTGGAAAGATGGAATTAGAACGTCACCATTTTGCAACCACTGTATTAATAATTGATTCAGGCAAAAATCATGGAAGCTAGATAAGCAAGTGAAAGTTTGAGGAGGAATAGAATAAGTCTAAAAGTATCTCTTCACAAGTTATTTATTAAAGGGGAAAAGGTCACTCACTTTACAGTAGAATAACAGGACAGATAACGGTTCAAAGTCAATATCAGTGTTGAGGCAAACGGACATTATCTGTGCTTTCTGTTGTGTGTCGAGCACACAACATCATTTCTGTGGTATCCTGATAGAAATGCATAACATGGATTTCATTATGAGGAAATATCAGACCAACTCCAATTGTAGGACCTTCTATAAAATAACTAGCTGGTAATCTTCAAAAGTGTCCAGGTTGAAGTCAAGGGAAAACTGAGGAATTGATATTCTAGATTATAGGAGACTAAAGAGACATGACAATTAAATGCAGTGCAGGAAACTGGATTGGGCTGGGGGCAAAAGGATAGCTATAAAGGGCATGATTGAAACAACTGTGAAATTTGAATATGCCCTACAGATTAGATCAAGAGTTGGCAAAGTACATATGGCCCTCTGGTCAAATCCAGCCTACTGTTTTTGCTCTTTTGGCTGCACTGTGAAGCATGCAGGATCTTAGTTCCCTGACCAGGGATTGAACCCGTGCCCCCTGCAGTGGAAGTGGGGAGTCTTAACAACTGGACCACCAGGGAAGTCCCCCAGCCTACTATTTTTGTATGGTTTGCAAGCTAAGAATGTTTTTTACATTTTAAAAATGTGAAAATGTAACAAAAATGTGAAAAATGTAACAAAATTTACTATTCTAACCATTTTTAAGTGTATAGTTCACATTATTGTGTAACAGATCTCTAGGACTTTTTCATCTTGGAAAACTGAAACTCTGCACCCACTGAACAACTCCCCATTCCCCTCTCCCCCACCCCCAAACCCTGGCATCCACAATTCTATTGTCTATTTCTATGAGTTTGACTGCTTGAGATGGCTTATATAAGTGACATCATACAGTATTTGTCTTTTTGTGACTAGCTTACTTCACTTAAGAGTAATGTTCTCAAGGTTTATCCATGTTGTATTATGTAACAGGATTTCTTTTTTTAAGGTTGAATAATATTTCATTGTATGTATTTAACACTTTTTTTTAGTTTGTATATTACTATTTTTTTTTTAGTTTTTTAAAATTTTATATTGGAGTATAGTTGATTTACAATGTTGTGTTAGTTTCAGGTGTACAGGAAAGTGATTCAGTTATCCATATATATATATTTTTTTTCAGATTCTTTTCCCATATAGGTTATTACAGAGTATTGAGTAGATTTCCTTGTGCCGTATAGTAGGTCCTTGTTGATTATCTATTTTATATATAGTAGTGTGCATATGTTAATCCCAACCTCCTAATTTATCCCTCCTCCCACCCCACCATTCCCCTTTGGTAACCATAAGTTTGTCTTCTGTGAGTCTGTTTCTGTTTTGTAAATAAGTTCACTTGTATCATTTTTTTTTAGATTCCACATGTAAGTGATATATATTTGTCTTTCTCTGTCTGACTTCACTTAGTATGATAATCTCTAGGTCCATCCATGTTGCTGCAAATGGCATTATTTCATTCTTTTTTGTGGCTGAGTAACATTCTATTGTATATATGTACCACATCTTCTTTATCCATTCATCTGTCAATGGACCTTTAGGTTGCTTCCATGTCTTGGCTATTGTAAATAGTGGTGCAATGAACATTGGGGTGCATGAATCTTTTCAAATTATTGTGTTCTCTGGATATATGCCCAGAAGTGGGACTACTGGATCATATGGTAGCTCTATTTTTAGTTTTTTAAGGAACCTCCATACTGTTCTCCATAGTGGCTGCACCAATTTACATTCCTACCAACAGTGTAGGAGGGTTCCTTTAAGGCAGTTTTAACCGCCAAGGATTAGAACACTCCCCAAAAGAAAACACAGACAAATGGATAAAGAGATTCAAGAGGGAAGTGTGAGAGAAACAGGACAACAGCAAACCTGTTTCAAATTTTCCTTCAAATAACTAGAAAATACAGATTATAGACTTACTATTATATAGATTACTACAGATCACCTTTCAGTGGGACCCTTTGATGTATGCACCTGAAACACAGGAAAACTTATTTCCCAGAGTAGATATAAGGAAGGAAGGAAGGAAGGAAGGAAGGAAGGGAGAAGGGAGGTAGAGAGGGATGGAAGGAAGGAGGGATGGAAGAAAGGAGTCAAAAAGAGGAAGGAAAAAAGAAAAGAAATTCCCCCAAATTTTGGAAGGCAAGGAGGCAGGATTCAGAGGCATTTCAAATCTGCCCTAGCTTCTCATTATCATAGAATAAAATCTGTCCCAAAGCTTTTTAAATCTGTTTAAACCAAAAGAACTTTGGGTGAAGGCAAATTATTTTTAGAATTCTCTTGTTATTCAGGTTGAAGTTACTAATGATACAGAGCTCAAAAATTATACAGTAACAATTTGTTTTCTTATTATAACATTAAAAATAACATAAACCAGTGCAGTATTTTTGTGCATTTGCCGAATGAAAGAAAGATAATTTAAATTGGGAGCCTCCATGCAGTTCTAGTCAAGTTCGAGCAGAAACTCTCTGTATCAGTCTCTGACATGGCAATTTTCTAGGAAAGAAATTCATTTAGGGAATCAATCAGGAATTCATTCGTTATTGTTTGGTTAATATTAGCTAAAGATTTTTTAAAAAATCACCCTTGTCTTCTTCACTTGCTTATTTTAAGTGGTGAGTATATGAAAACAATGTTTACTTTTCTTATTGAAGACTGTGCAGAAAGACCCACAGGTATTTGTCTCTGGGTGGGAAGAGCAGAAGATCTGGATCTGAAGGCTGGCCTGGCCTCTCACCTGCTTTGTACCTTTGGGTAAGTCACATCTCTTCTCAGGATCATACATACATATTCATGTCCCTGACAGAGTTGTGACACAAGGTACATGGAAACAATCTCCAACTTCAAAGGGCTGTATAAATAATTGTTTATAATTATTAATATAGGGACCAAAGTGCTTTGTGATAGGAATAAGCAGTCAAAAACACCCACTTTTGGGACTTCCCTGGTGGCGCAGTGGTTAAGAATCTGTCTGCCAATGCAGGGGACATGGGTTCGAGCCCTGGTCTGGGAAGATCCCACATGCCGTGGAGCAACTAAGTCTGTGCGCCACAACCACTGAGCCTGCACTCTAGAGCCCGTGAGCCACAACTACTGAGCCTACGTGCCACAACTACTGAAGCCTGTGTGCCTAGAGCCCGTGCTTCACAACAAGAGAAGCCACGGCAATGAGAAGCCCGTGCACCACAACGAAGAGTAGCCCCCGCTCACTGCAACTAGAGAAAGCCCACGCATGGCAACAAGAGAAGCCACGGCAATGAGAAGCCACGGCAATGAGAAGCCCGCGCACCACAATGAAGAGTAGCCCCCGCTCGCCGAAACTAGAGAAAGCCCGCGTGCAGCAACGAAGACCCAACACAGCCAAAAATAAATAAATACATTTATTAAAAAAAAAAAGACAACAAAAAACACCCACTTTCAAGGAGAGGCAGGGAGCTGACCCTATTTGGATTTTCTCCATTTGCCCTCCAGATCCACTCTCCACCCTGCTTCTCACAAATCCAGCCCCCTTCCCTAAGCTTCTGCTTGGTTCGGGCCGGTCTGGTGTTGATTCTCCCTATAGGTTACTCCGGACTGGCTGTGTCCTTCTAACAAAAGCCACAGCTCCTTCAGGCAGCCCGTGGCACACCTCCCTCCCCTGACACCTTTGGGCCCAAGGGGTCTTCCCAGGCCCTGTTGGTTTCCTTTTTCCCTGCACACTGCCCTTTGGGTGGGTGTGCCATCTGACTCCTGCTAGGAGGAGGCTGCTCAGTCTAATTAACTTGTGTAATTACTGTAAAAAATATGAAAGTACGTTGACTTTGAAAGAAAAAATAAGTAAAAACAGATAGTTTAGACAAACGGTTTAAATTAACGAAACTGGGAAAAGGAACCCTTCCCAAAGATATATGGATGCAAATGACACCTTGCCACGTCACCATTGTGGGGAAATATGCACACCACATTTCTCAATCCAGTAAAGCAAGCTCTGAACTGTAAACAAACAAGCAAACGAAAACCCAGAGTCATCACCCTGCAAACTCCTTTTTCACCCTGCATACTTTTAGTGCCAAAATAAATGAACCTTTAATTTCTCCTGTAAGCTATATACTTACTCCCTGACGTAAATCCATCCGTAGCATTTTCAATGCTGACCTTTTGCAGATTTGCAACATTCAGGGCTATCACAATCATGTGAGAAAAAATATTTTTCCACTAGGAACATACTGAGTGTAAACTTGGGAATGTTGGCAATCTTGTGATTTTCTTTTCATTTAAATACATGTTGTGTTTGTTAATATAGTGAGCCAGTCCTTTCAAAGCCTGGACTTTCTTTAAACATTTTTATTGCAAACAATCTATGCTTTTTTCCTTTTTGATTCTGTCTTCCTTCCAAATCCTATGTTTTAAATAAAAGGAAATAAAATTCTTGGCTTTATTAGGTAAGCATAAATATAGAGAAGAATAAAAAGTTTTGTTAAATAGTGAATGGAATTAAAAAGGTGATGCTTATCTTTTAAATTAGTGATTCTTAAGGTTTGGTGTCTATCAGAATAATCTTTGGGGCTTGTTAAAAATAAACATCATGCCCTTTCCATGACTGTCTAGCATTCTGTATCATTATAAAATTCAATGTTCTCATCTGTGAAATGAGGATAACCTCACAGAGTTATTGTGAGGATTAAGTGAGATAATGTATATAAAGCAGCAAAGCACGTAGAACTGCTCTTAATGCACAGTAAGCTATAGGAGTGTAGCTACTATTATTTTTGTTGGGAGACAATTCTCCATGTTTCTGCATGTCCTGGGAACAGAGGCACTGACCACCTTTGTTCTGGACTATTTTCTCCAAGATGTTTGTATAGCAAACAGCCTTGGAAGATACAGGGTCTCCCTCCAGAGCAGGGGGCACTTTTGTTTTCTTTCTAGTGTAATAATATCTCCCTTTGGTGGAAATGTCTATTATCAAGATGTGGGCTCCCTGAGCTCAGAGCTCCTCAGCTGTGATGCAAATCCTCTGCAAGCATGGCATTCACATGGGCCCCTCTGTCTTTCCCCTGTGAACTTGGGGGTGGCAAGAGGAAACCAACATGAACATGAACATGAACCTCATGCTGCTTGCTGTGCCGTAAGTAATAAAGTCCTTTGTCTCTGACCCAGGAGTTTTGAGTCTTCTACGAGCATCTGTGTGGCAGGCAAAAGGAAGGTTAAAAATCTCAGCCCCTTCACAGTTCTTGACAATTACAGGGTTCAGAAGCATGCAGTCATGTTTAAAGAAGTGCAATTTGTCAACCAAAAGTAATTTAATTAAAGTAATTAAAAAGTAATTTCAGGGAATTCCCTGGTGGTCCAGTAGTTAGGACTCTGTGCTTTCATGGCCAAGGGCCTGGGTTCCATCCCTGGTCAGGGAACTAAGACCCCATGAGCCACGTGGCCAAAAGAAAAAGTAATTTCATTTTTCACTCCCATCTCTAAATGAATATTTGAAAGGATCCGATTCATAGTTTTCTTATTGCACAACCTCGGCATCCAGCTGCTCCCACATGCAACCATGGTCCCCGTCTTATCTTCTGGTTTGAAGGGTACTATTAATGACCTTTGGAATCTAAATCCACCTGGCCATTATTCAAAACCACTAATCAGTGGCCAAATGGTAGAGCTGCAGAAGGTTGGAAGAGAATTTGCATTTCTGAACTTCCCCCAGGATCTCAGTTGACCCCTTCCTCACCATTCCAGCATACGATGCACAATTCCCAGCGTCTTCCTCCAGAACACCTTATTTCATAGCAACTATAGTTTTGCCCCTGTTACTTCCTCAACCCACTCAGCACCACTGACATCTTGATGACTGACTCATTCTTAAGAGAATATAGGCCACCAAGAAGGGAGACCCTCTGGAGGGGCAACCACTATTAGAAAAATGATGACTGGTACTAGCTCCAGAGAGAAAATCCAAGTGGTGGACACTGCCTGGTTCTCCCACCGCAATTTACACATGACCAAGTCTAAAGCTGGAGGACAGCTACTTGGGTTCTTTCAAAGGATGCAAGTCATCAGGCCAAGGCCCTTTGGACCCAGTGTATCTACTCTGTCTTTTACCATTCTTTGGCACGCCAAATTCAATGAGGGCACAGAATAGATAACAAGAGAATGTTATTCAAGAGAAGCTGGACTCATGGTAAATCCCAGCACACAGAGGAATGGTTGTGGGAATGGGTCACCGTTAAGAGTACTGGAGCCTTGGGCTTCCCTGGTGGCGCAGTGGTTGAGAGTCTGCCTGCTGATGCAGGGGACACGGGTTCGTGTCCCAGTCTGGGAAGATCCCACATGCCGCGGAGCGGCTGGGCCCATAAGCCATGCCCACTGAGCCTGTGCGTCTGGAGCCTGCGCTTCTCAACAGGAGAGGCCACAGCAGTGAGAGGCCCGTGTACCGCAAAAAAAAAAAAAAAAAGTATCTATTGAATGCTAAGGCATTATGGCCTTAGTGTTTATTTACAGACAATTTTTTAGAGCAGTTTTAGGTTCACAACAAAATTGAGGGGGGGAAGGTACAGCGAGTTCCCATACACCCCTTTCCCCCACATGCACAGCCTCCCTCATTATCAACATCCCCTCACCAGAGTGGGACATTGGTTACAACTGATGAATCTACAGTGACACAACCCGAATCACCCAAAGTCCATAGTTTACACTAGGGCTCATCCATTCATTCCTGTATAACATTCTATTTGTTTGGACAAATGTATAATGACATGTATCCATCATTATAATATCATACAGAGTATTTTCACTGCCCTAAAAATCCTCTGTTCTTTGTCTATTCATCCCTCCCTCTCCCAACCCCTGACAACCACTGATTTTTTTTTTTTTTTTGCTGTCTCCATAGTTTTGCCTTTTCCAGAATGTCATATAGTTGGAATCATACAGTCTGCAGCCTTTCCAAATTGGTTTCTTTCACTCAGTAATATGCATTTAAGCTTCCTTCATGTCTTTTCATGGCTTGATAGCTCACTTCTTTTTAACCCTGAATATTATTCCATTGCCTGGATGTACCACATTTATCCATTCACTTACTGAAGGACAAACTTAGTGCTTCCAAGTTTGGGCAGTTATGAATAAAGCTGCTACAAGCATCCACATGCAAGTTTTTGTGTGGACACATTTTGAACTCCTCTGGGTAAATACCAGGGAGCGCAATTGCTGGAGTGTAAGGTAAGAGTATGTTTAGTTTCATAAGAAAATGCCAAGCTGCCTTCCGGAGTGACTGCACCTGTTCGCGCTTCCGCCAGCAGCGAGCGAGAGCTCCCATGGCTGCCCAGCCCCCTCAGCGTTTGGTGTTGTCGGTGCTCCGGATTTTAGCCATTCTAGTAGGTGTGTAGTGGTATCTCGTTGTTTCAATTTGCATTTCCCTGATGACATACGATGTGGCACATCTTTTCATATGTTTATTTGCCATCTGTATATCTTCCTTGTTGAGGTGTCTCTTAAGCTTTTTGGCCCATCTTTTAATCAGGTCTTTCATTTTCTCATTGTTGAGTTTTAAGAGTTCTCTGTATATTCTGGCTAACAGTTCTTTATCAGATGCGTCTTTTGCAAATATTTTCTCCCAGTTTGTGGCTTGTCTTCTCATTCTCTCAACACTGTCTGTCACAAAGCAGAAGTTTTTAAATTTTAATGAAGTCCAACTTATCAATCGTGTCTTTCATGGATTGTGCTTTTGGTGTTGTATTGTTAAAAGTCACCAACATACTCAAGTTGTGATAGCTTTTGAATCTGTGATTTTATTTTTAAATTATATATGCATTGAGCATTTTTTTTCTTCATTTGGAAAAGAAAGATTTTGAGACTTCCTGCAATGTGTGTGAATTAGTTGCGAGTGCACTTGCAAATCTGCAAATGTTACTGTTAATAGAGACTTCTATTTTGGAATAAGTATGTGTGCTTAGTCTGTGACAAGTTAACGTCAAATGAAATAAAATTAAGTTTATGGAAGTTTCAAGTCCATAGTGATACTAGAAAATTAATTGTATTCCACATGACTTTCCAATACTGTTTATCAAAACTCAGAAATGCTGTAGAGGTCAATCTCAGTTACCAGAATCCAAAATTCAGCTGTGATCAAGTTGCTAATCATGAACTCTGTTTTAGGCTATAAGTCTACTAACTCACTGAGGTCATTTGACTAGAGATTGTCTGTGAGGAAATCACTGTTTACTATGCTATCGTTTCTCCTTTTATAAAGAAATCCAAGGAAGAGATAATTAAGGAATCGAATGTATAGGTTACATCTCAAAATCCCATGTTTGCTCATCTAATCTTGAAATTTGGACTAAAATAAATAGAGCCAAAGGCCAGAGATTAGATAATAAGGATGTTTTGGTTTCAGATGTTATTGCTTAAATAATTTAATATTGGTCAATACAACCCTAATTGTGTTAGGGTTTTGTTGATTTATTGAATGTGTTTTTACCTAAGCAGTTGAGCCACAGGAGGTAATAGCTCTTAAACCCCATTCCCCGGGTTCTAGTATGAAATGAACCAGTGATTGAGAAGCCTCCCTGCTTCTTCTAGTATAGCCTTGGGAAAGAAAGTCAGGAAAGAAGTAGTTCTGCTCTGTGGACAACGGTTGTGGGGAAAGGGACTTCCCTGGTGGCGCAGTGGTTAAGACTCCATGCTCCCAATGCAGGGGGCCCGGATTCTATCCCTGGTCAGGGAACTGGATCCCACATGCATGCTGCAACTAAGAGTTCGCATGCCACAACTAAGGAGCCCTCAAGACACAACTAAGGAGCCGCAAGCCACAACTAAGGAGCCCGTGAGCCACAAGGAAGGAGCCCATCTGCCGCAACTAAGACCCAGCACAACCAAATTTAAAAAAAAAAGGGTTGTGGGGAAAACATGACAAATGGGATAGCCCTGTGGCTGCAGTTAATAGTACATCCATTCCTATTGGATCAAGATGTAGGGCTTTTTACAAATACTGTTGGATTCAATTAGCTGTTTTTATTTTCTTGTATTACCCTTATCTGGTTTTGGAATCTATATTACACTAACTTCATAAAACGAGTAGGCAGGTTTTGAAAGTTGTCTATTTTTTTGGTAACAATTTGTTCTTTTCAGGAGAACAGTCTGACGACTTTTTCAGTCATCAACAGTCTGATGACAGTCTGATGACTTTTTCCTTAATGTTTATACAAGCACCACTTTTGGCATTTTATATATTTCTAGGAACTTTTGCATCCCATCCATGTTTTCAACTTACTATCTATTTGGTGGTTTTCCTAATATTTTATTCTAGATTCTGTTTCATGGAGTTTTCTACAATGAGAGAGATGAAATGAAACCTGAGCAGGTCAGCACTTTTCAAACACATCGTCCACCTCTCTGAGTAGGGTAATTCTGTCCAGGATGTAGCACCCCCATGACTAGTCTATCATCTGACTCTTACCTGGCCTGGCCCTTCTGTGGTCCTCCCTGGTTGCCATCTAGTTTGTCTTACCTTCTCTCAGAGTTCTAACCCCAGCTTAGGCATCCTCCTTGATGATGCTGGTCATGGTTAATAACCAAAAGGGGTAAAAGAGAACTCTAAGGGGTATAGAGGAAAGAAGTAGTAAATGCGTGCTTTGTAGGTACAGGACTTCCTTCTGGAGTGATGAAAGTTTCTGAAACTAGATCGTGGTGATGGTTGCACAACTTTGTGAGAGTACTGCATGCCACTGGGTCGTACACTCACTTTAAAATGGTATATGCCTGAAGCTAACATAACACTGCATGCCAATTATACATCAGCATACATACATACATACACTGGTTCAGATGGTAAATTTTGTTCTGTATATTTTTCTACAACAAAAAAAAATAATCTCAGACTTGGGGCAAGAGCCTCCTCTGCGTTTCTTAGTTCCTTATTTATTTCCATTTCCCTCAGTCACAGGGGTAGTGGCTACCCTTTGTATTTACTATTTTTAAAATTTTCTGTTATGTGTAAACATAAAATCTACCACCTTAGCCATTTTAAAGTGTACACACACTTTTGTTTCACAGTTCTAGAGATTGTAAGTCTGAAATCAAGGTGTTGGCAGGGTTGGGTCCTCTTGGGACCTCTGAGGGAGAATCTCTTCCACGCCTCTCGCCTAGCGTTTAGTGGTTGCTGGCAGTCCTCGGTGCTCCCTGCCTTGTGGGAGCATAACTCCAATTTCTTCTTCTGGCTTCACATGGTTGTCTTCCCTGTGTGCACGTCTCTGTTTTCTCCTCTTATAAGGTCGCTGGATTCAGTGACTTCATTTTAACTGATTACATCTGCAAAGACCCTGTTTCCAGATAAAGTCACATTCACTGGTACCAGAGGTTAGGACTTGAACATATCTTTTTGGGGAGACACAATTCGACCCACAACAGGAGTCATCATCAATGTGGTGGCAAAGAAAACTGATGCCACACAGAGAAATCTGCACATAGACCTGTTTACTTGAGGAAAAAAAAAGTCCCCGTTTCCTTTTCCAACCTTGCAGTGTGCTTCAAGCACCCTCTACTGGCAGAGTTTAACATCCAGCCAGCTGGCAACAGGCAAATGCAGTCTGCAGAGTGCCGTTCCCTGGGGCAAGGGATGATGGGCTTTGCAGCTCAGAGGCAATAAATTCATAACAGCCACGGACTAAAGTTCTGTCTGCTTTGAAGTGAGCCTTCCCTACGTTAGTTTTAGCTTGACTACGGAGCTCTAAATCGGCTCTGGGACTAAAACCTGGGAAGGGAAGAGTCCAAAGAGAGGAGATGCTTAGGCTAGGTCTGGTAGGTTATAGCAGGTTGGAAGGCCTTGAAGTGGAAGAGGGATGATATTTTAGGGAGAGGGACCAGTATGGGCAGAAGCAAAGCATGGGAGACCCTAGGTTGTTATGGAATTCTGAAAGCCACGTTAAGGTATTTGAACTCTAATCTGAGGGTGAAGTTGGGTAAGAGTAACATGACCAAATTTGTAATGTAGAAAATTTCCTTTATCTCCAGGCAGCATGGGAACTCCTTCTGTTTGGGAAGGAGAGCCCTGAACAGGCAGCAATGAGCTTCTATAGGAGGAGTGTGCACAAAGGAAGTGGACTGGGAAACCTGCGTAGCTGAAGAACCTCATGGGAGACAAGGTTCAATGAGAATCGTCAAATGTTTCAAGTATGGAAACAACATGATCTGATGTGGAGATGGCTGGCATCTCAAAACACAACACGTATCAATGAATGCATCATCTTACACTGTAAGTTTGTGTTCCTTATTTCAGGAATGGCACCTGATTTCCTAATCTAGAAACCTTAGCGTCATCAGGACTCAGTGCTCTCCTTCACTCCTCCACAACCAATCATTAAATACTACCCATTTTGCTTCATAAATGCGTCTCAACTTTTCTCCATTCTCAATGCTACTACCTTGAAACACACCTGTAGCAACTCTACTTGGACTCTTATAACTGTCTCATAACGGTCTTCCTGATATCTCCCAGCTCGTTTTCTCAGGCAGAGTAATTGTTCTGAAATGCAAATCTTAAGGTGTCACTTTATTACTTAAAAACTCTACGCTGGCTCTCCATTGCTCTTAGGATAAATAGCAATTTCTTCAACATGGAACAAAATGACCCCTCATAATCTGGCTTTTTCCAGTTTCATCCCCTCCACTCCTCATCCCCCAGCTCCACCCCCATCCCAGCCATATGGATTGTCTTTTTTTTTTTTTTTTGCTGTACGCGGGCCTCTCACTGTTGTGGCCTCTCTCGTTGCGGAGCACAGGCTCCGGACGCGCAGGCCCAGCGGCCATGGCTCATGGGCCCAGCCGCTCAGCCGTGGGATCTTCCCAGACCGGGGCACAAACCCGCGTCCCCTGCATCGGCAGGTGGACTCTCAACCACTGCGCCACCAGGGAAGCCCCATACTATATTTTTAACTTTATTTTGTTCCATTTTCTTAAAAGAATTTATTATTTCTTAAAGTTTATTTGCTTGTTTATTGTCTGTCATCCTCCACCAGCTCCTTGAGATTAAGAACCTTGTCTACCTTGCTCACCACTATGTCCTCAGAGCCTACAACACTGTCTAGTTCATAGTAAAGACTCAAGAAATATTTACTGAGTGAATGATAGAAACAACTTTTTTTGAGGTAAAGTTCTTCATGTTGCTATAGAGTCACATGCAATATTTTGGACATAATATACTAAAAAAATGTTTATCTGAAATTCAGATTTAACTGAGCGACTTGCATCTTTTCTGGCAGCCGTACCCCCAGAACACATTTGAGAATACGTGGATACATTTTTGATTGTCACGACTGAGGTGGTGGTACTATTGGCATCTAGTGTGTAGAGGCCAGAGATGCTGTTAAACATCGTACGATGCATAGGACAGTCCCTACAAGGAAAAGAATTATCCAGGCCAAATGTCAATAGTGCGGAGGCTAAGAAACCCTGAACTAGATGGCCATGAACTTTAAGGCAGAGAGCGCCTAGAATCTCTAAGTTAAACTTCCTTTTGGAAAGGGAGAATGGAGTTAGTGAGACGGAGTCGGGGCTGAGACCCAGCTTTAAAACCCTGGGCACACATCTTGAGGCTGATAACCAGAGGGCAAGAGGGCCAGACTACCAACCAATGGCAACAAACGAAGTCATGATGCCTAAAAGACTGCCTGGGAAGGGCACTGTGGACAGTAAAGCACTCTGCATACACTGGTTAAGTGCACCTCAAACACAGAGACATCCTTTAGGTCCGTCCACCTGAGGACAAATCCTCTGGCCGCTGGGACTAGGAACGCGTTCACAGACATAGCGGAAGCAGCCGGGCGGCTGAGGCGTCCTGCTGCTCCCCTAGCAACGGTCGTGACGGAAGTGGCTGAAGCAGCCGCGCCCGGTGCGCCTGCGCGGAGGCGCCGCGTGCTGACGTGGATCTGGGTCCAGCAGCCCACCCGGGCGCGCGGTGGAGTGCCGGGGTGCGGCTGGGCTAGGGGAGCCGTGGCCCAGCCGGCATGGCGACGCCGATCGCTCCGCGCCGGGGAGCCGGCGCTACCGGCCGGGGCTGGTTGGTGCTGCTGCCGCCCCTGCTGCTGGCGGTGCTGCTGCCGCGGCCCGCGGCGGCCCTGGTGGAAGGGCTCTACTGCGGCACGCGGGACTGCTACGAGGTGCTGGGGGTGAGCCGCACGGCGGGCAAGGCGGAGATCGCGCGGGCCTACCGCCAGCTGGCTCGGCGCTACCACCCCGACCGCTACCGGCCAGAGCCCGGCGACGAGGGCCCCGGACGGACGCCGCAGAGCGCTGAGGAGGCCTTCCTGCTGGTGGCCACCGCCTACGAGACTCTTAAGGTAAGCCTGGGGGCGCGGATGGGCTGCGAGGACCCGCTGGCGAAGCGAGCGGCGTGGCCCCTTCGGCCCCTGGCCCGTGGAGCGAGCCTCCCTGTGACTCCGGCGCCGGGCGCGACCACCGCCACCACCCTTAGGATGCTCGCGCTTCCCCACGTGAGAGAGCGCATACGGCCCACTGACAAAGATGGGAACCCCCTCGGTCTTGGAGGGCAGCCAACCCCCTCCTTTCTGTTACAGTCTTTTTTATGCAAAGCTTTGGGCTTCTTACGACTTAGTGAAAATGTTTTAATAATGTGCAGCTCACTCTCGGAAAGCAGGGTGATTATTATTACCAAGATCTGTGATAGAACACAGGAAAGGGCTCCAGTGACAGTGAGATCGCCTGAATTTGAGTCGACAGAAACTTGGTTTCTGGGGATGGTATTAATTGTGACATTTAGCTTGGGTTTAAGGATGTAGAAAAATACTAAGAAGAACAACGGATGTTTGACTCCGGCTCTGAACACCCCTGTATGACCTTGGATAGTGACTTAATAGGTCAGAGTACCTGTTTCTTCATAGGCACAATTAAGGCCATGATGCCTGCTCCACGGGTTGTTATGAGGTTAAATGATGAATGAGAAACCCCCTATACAGGACCTGCAAATAGGTGCTTAATGACTTGGGTTTCAAGACTGAGAATTTCTAGTAGGAAATATTTTGTGAGTATATGTGTAGTCGTTTGCCAAAGGTTTTATTGAGTCTTGTGGGGATGGGGAGATTTAGCCTGATCCTGTTTTCTTTTACTGCTGGGAAAAGCAAACCATAAGAAATCACTAAGTACAAAACATATTTGGTGGACGTGTTACTGCTTCAAGGGCCCCATCATGCTAATGCAACAGCAGTTGCAGTTGTCGGGTACTTTTTTCTAGCTTTTTTTTTCTTTTCTTTTTGAGGCAGAGTTTTCCATGTTGCTGTACCGTCTGCTTTTAGTGACTACTTTGAGTGGGTATGCTATAATTTAACCATGCATTATTTTTCCAGGTTAGATTTCCAGAGCTGAAAATACTGAGTCAAGGAGTTAATGGCTTACTTTCCAGAGCAGTTTGGATAATATGGAGTCATAAAATTCACTAAATTCTCACCAGCATTGGTGAGATTGTAATTTTTATTGGCAGTTAACTGAGGAATGGGGGTTTTGGGAAAGTGCTGAGGCCAGAGGGCTTGGTTGCCTATTATTTGGGATAGAGAGTGATTGAGCAAAGACTTCAGAAAGATGGGAAAGAACTTCCTTCAAGGCAGCCCAGCATGTGAAGCTCCAGTCTGCTTTTCTGCCGTGAGGAAAGATAGTGGTCCAGACGGGCATCCAGAAGGCCTGCCACTGGTCCTCCAAAGCCCTCGTGGCACAAGAGGGAGCACTGGGCAGGTGGAGAACTTCCAGAAGAGAGGCAGCAGAAACAGTGGCGACTGTTCCCTTCTGCTGGGGTTGGAGATGGGGAGATTTGGCATGAAAATGGTGAGCATGATAGTAAGAAGTTTGAAAAAAAAGTGCCAAGAAATGGAGACTATAGAAAATCTGGCTGGGAGGAATCCCAGGACTCTAAATATTCTTGCCATTTTCTCGAAGAGACAAATTCAGAGGCTGAACTGGCTGTAATGGTTGCCTCTGAATGCTGCTACGAGTTTAGCACTGATTTGTCAGCTAATAAAAAGCTCAATAAAATAATGTGTCCACTCAAGAACAAGGAACTTTGAGGCAGTTAAAAACTAGTATGTCTGGAGAAAGTAACACTAACTCTTGATTGGGACAGGTCTGCGGTAGCTGCACATGCCTCCAAACAGGAAACTAGAATTGTAGTTGCACTGATGGAGGGTGGGAGAGAGTGTTCTATAGCTTCCCCAACCCCACTCGTTATTACTGCAGGAGAACGGAAATTATCTGTGAGAGAAAAGGGGTGTCTGGGCTTGGTTTGGACCCATGGAAATCAGACTTAGTTGGGCTCTATGAAAACTCCCATGTTAAATTTATAGAGATAGATAGGGGTTCCACTTCCAAGTGGAACACCTTCAGAAACTTTTTAAAAAACTTCATTGAAGATGCTCTCTCCTGGAATAAGGAAGAGGACTTTGACTTGCCATGTGTGGAAGAAGTTATTAAAGACAAACAGGGTGGTCTGATTTTATTGCTGTCATAATGGAGAATTGTGAGAAGGTTGCCGGAAGATATCATTTCTGGGTAATGCAGAGATCTGATAAACTGGGGTCATCCCCTTGAGGCAACAGGGATGCAACCACTGTTTTCCTTGGATTATATCCACAGACTGGAAAGAGGGCCTGTGAGGGATAAGAGGTCCACCTGGCCTTTACTACGAGCAGGTCAGATAGAATAGTGGGAGAAGCTGATAAGTTCCAGTGGCTCTGGAATGAAGACGAGCCGCAGAAGCCTACCTGAAATTCCATATATCATCTCATGGGGGCAGCAACTGCAGACCTGGGACCGCATTTCATTTCTATTTGCTCTTTTTGTTATACACTATATATTTCTCCATAAAGAATAGCAATAAACCCTGTGAGAGCTGAAAAGGAGGGAGGGCCTTGGGAAGACTGTGTCCTCCTTCACAGCCATGTTCAGTTATTGCTGGCATATGAAGGGAAAAGTTGATTCTATATTTGCTTTGTAGAATGCCCAGGTAGATTCCATCTCTGGAACAGTGTATCTAACAGAAATTGTTTCTTTTGTGAAATCTGAAATAAATTAGTTGTAAATTCATTGGAGCCAGGAGGAGCCTTTTTTCTCTCCCCATAATTTTTTGATAACCTTCTTAATTTCTTATTCTTGGTCTGTTCAAATCTCTTAGCATTTTTAACATGTATAATATAAAAAGCTATATTATATCCTCATTATAATCTTACAATGGTGTTCCATCAAAACTTGTAACAACCAAGCATCTCTGAATAACCAAAATGAGAATTATATTTGTGTAAGATATAGTGGATTTATGACTCTGAAGTTGTCTTGGTTAAATAAATGCCTCTTTGAGAGAGAGTTTTTTTAAATGGAAATTGTTAAAAAATAAGGATACTGACATGATTTAAATGCAGTTGGTCAGACAAGGAGATATTATCACAGTTGGTCATTGTTTTCATAGCAACAGAGGTTCTACCTGTGAATAGAGAGATTGAGAAAAACCAGAAAAAGAAGGACAGGTAATAATGGAAGGCAAAGGGACCTGTCAGATGCTTTTACCAAGTCATGCTTAGTTCATGTTCTCAAATAACTTAAAACCTCTAGATCTCAGCAGGACTTGAAACCATTATGATTTCACACACTGCTTTATATTTGTTTCATAATATGAGTTAAGCCGGTGAAATAACTATTTAGTGTATTTGACTACTGGGGATTCAGGGACACATGGACTTTGGAAGTTAAGTAAACAGACTCTCACGCGCTGTGTCAACATTGGATCTTTTTATGTGGATATAGCACTTATCACACTGCACTGTAAATCCTGAGTAGCCCTTCTCCCCTCTCCACTGAACTTCATTTTTGCATGTATATCCATGGCACCTAGCACAGTGTCTGGCACATAGATAATGAATGCTTGTAAAATAAAAACTCCTATCTGGAGATAGATTCAGATAGGATGGAAATCGAAAGTGGATTTCTGGCGTTTTGACATTGTTATGTGAAGCCTACTTTGGCATTTTACCCGAAATTAATTGTAGTCTTAAAGAGTGGTACAGATAAAGTAGATTGGATGGGTATGAATGAAAAATTCCTGCATGAGAGAAAAATTATACTTCTGTTTTTAAGGAGAAATTATTTTCTCAGGGTTTTAGAGAACATTAATTATTTTTGATATAGATACAAACTGGATGAATTAGATAAAATGAGAAGGATGGCATAGAAATCAGCAGATGAGGGAACAGGTGGTAAGGACGCCCTTAGAAAAACTGCAATTGGTAGAAAATGGTAGAGTTTGAGAGCATTTTGCAAGATCGTGAGAGAAGAACATAGAAAAGGTCTTGGAGGTATTACTGGCTTGCAGGTTATCTGATAAATTGAAGGGATGTGTAGAGAGAGCCTTGTGCTCCTCCAGCCTTGTCTTGGCAGGAAAGTCACAGGAACACGTCAGTTTCTTTTTGCCAGTCTGGTTGATGTGGCAGGGCTTTAGCACTTAAGAATGATTTGACAAAAAGGGGAGTATGAACCTCCTGCCCTGTTAGGGTTACTGTTTATTGTTCTCCCTTTGTATATTCGCTTAACCCTTTCTCTCACTGGTACTGACATAGATGCTGGGGGAGGAGACCATAACAATGAAAAAGGCACAGTTCCTGCCTTTAAGCTTTTAATATAAGAAGGATACAGATACTTATTGTTTGGTTATTATTTATCTAAGTTATATAATAAAAACGTGTAGCTTATATTGCAGCACTGAGAGAACACAATTATTTCTTCTCAGGGGATTGGAGAAGAATGCACTCTTTGATCTGGATCTAGAACAGTCCCCAAGGTTGACTGTGGAGGGACATTTCTGGTAGAGACAAGTCTTGATCCACGAAAACGTGGAGTCATGAGTGTGCAAGGCTGGTTCCAGGAATGAGATGTAGGATCACTTCTATTATGCTTTTCCCAGGGACTCTTCGTTCTGGAGGAAAAAAATTAACTGCACTTATCGGTATTACTATTTTTCTTTTCCAGCATCGATCCAGATTTTAGTCAGTCCTTCATAATAATTGGGTATTCATAAAACTAATAGAAATGATGTAAATTTCTATCACAGTTGTGAGGCTGATACACAGGCAAGTCAAGTCAGCTTGATGGCAGATAATTTTCATTTCACGTGCCAACTGTAATTGGTCTCGACTCCATGTAACACTTGTAAATTTGGGGGCCTTGTCTGGGTTTAGTGGAAAAGATGACATGTTAAACTGTCCTCCCATGGGCCCAGAAGAAGGGTGTGGTACCTTATGTGCCACATTTGCTATTTCTGCTGTGAACCCATAAGTGTTTTTCATTTTTTACTCATCCCTTAAAATTTCACCTGTTCTTCCCTACTTATGGCCAAGGTTGATCATACACCAGATGTGTTTAAATCTAGTGCTGTGACTACCTGACACATGATGGTATCAACAACCCATCAGAGCTTTTTTGAGTAACACAAAAACTACTGAGTTGATATAATTCTAGCCAGAAACTAAGCACTTGATGTTTTAATTTTGCTTGTGCAAATTTATCATGGGTAAACAGAATATACTGAGATAGTCACAGCACAAAGACCCTTACTGTATTTTTAGAGACTGTAGGGGATCTACTGTTTCTAGGTTAGAAGCCTGTCAGGTGCATGGTAGGGAGAATGTTTCAGGAGACTGGAAATAGTTTGGGATCGACCCTTTAAGCTGTGTTCAGGCATGTGAACCTGATGTATTGAAGAGTTACCAGAGGTTTTAAAGTGCATAAGTAACACAATCTGATGTTTGTTTCAGAAAGAAAGTTCTGGGAACAACATGGAAGATGGGTTGGGGAAGGCAGGAAGGTATTCTTGGCTGAACTCATTTTATTTCCGTCTTAGTCTTCTGGAATCTCATCATTCCTCTTTGGTAACTTAAGAATCTCTTATTTGGTTCATTTCTCATTCCTTAATTTTGCTTCTTTTAAAGCTACGGTCACATTTTTCTTCTTTCCTCATTGTTGGCTATCCTTACTTCCTCGTCCCCCTTTCATTTAAACTGTCATAGACTGACATGTGCATCAGCACACGTTCTGGAGCTGTTCTTCCTAAGATGAATAGTGATGCTCTAAGCATCAGATCAGAGGGCTGCTCTTCCTTTTGGAACTATTTGTGGCATTTGATGTTGACCACGTAGTTCTTTAAGCTGTTCTCCCTTGACTCCCTTCATGTAATTCTCTCCCCTTTCTCCAAGCTTTCTAGCCATTTCTTTTAGTCTGTATTTTTTTTTCTCTGCCTTCACCGTAAACATTGCATTTCCTTAGAGTCCTGTCCTTTGGGGACTCTTCTTTTTATTTTCTAAGCTCGTCCTGATGAAACTCAACTACATCCTTGACAACCCTGAAATCCGTGTATTCTCTAGGTTCATATTTTTCAATTGTCTCTCATTTGTAGCACAGGTACCCAAAATTACACATGAAACTAATCCTGTTTTCTTTGTTAAAGCATAAATTTTAAAAGAGGTTGACTCTTGTACAAATACAAAATAAACACGTGTCAAAGATTTTATTTAACTCATTAATTAATGAGGGAACCAGTAAGATATTAAAACTGGTTCAAAAGAGAAAAAGTGCCACACAGTTTACAGTCAAGACAAGGAGTGCTGAAATGCCTGTAATACTGGTCAATATGACAAGGCAGTTATCAGTTGCCTTAATTCCACTGGTCACAATTTGTCTTTTTGTGAATAAGAATTATTTGCATTACTTCCAGGTTTCCACAAGTTACTTCTTTCTCTACAAAGTTAAAATAGACTTTTCAAAGACAAATAAAGGCACACCCCTCCTACAGGAAAAGATAATCCTTGGAGGCTCCAGACACTGAAAAGCTATCCAGTAATTTTCTTTCCTCCCCATTTCAAAATCTTCCACAATTTTCCCCTGCATCTTCTCCACACTTGCTGTCCTCTTCCTTTATTCTTAGAATAACATGGTTCACACAGTGACTATAATTAGAAACATCAGTATCATGCTTAACATGATTGATTCCTGTACCCCTTTAATCACTAAGTCCTATTTGTTCTACTTCTTGGTCTCTAAAATCTGTTTCTCCCTCATTCCTTTCTTTACAATACTGTCAGAGTTATCGTCCAAAAATATATACTTCTACTCAATGCTATTTATTTTTCTCATACTTGAAAACATGTTATGTTTGAATAGCACAGACAGTAACACCCTAACACTTTAGCATGGCATATAAGATCCCCTGTGGTTCTTATCCAAACCTGTCTTCCTGGCCACATTTACTACTCCTTTCTTCCCTAAACTTCCCCAGTGCTTAAGCTTCACTGAATCTGTTCTCTACACTGATGCTTCTGTACCTTAACACTTGCTGTTCCCCTTGCCTGGAACAAATTTTACCACATCTTACGTGCTTTTCAGGATCTAGCACTCATTTCACGTCTTCTGTGAATCCCATTACCAGTGTTCTCAGGCACAGTTAGTCCTTAGTACATTGAATTGTGCTCTTCTTGCTTGCTAGATTCTTCTTGTAGATGGGAGAGTTATTGAGGCCAGGTCCTTAATTTATTTGTTTTTTTATCCTCCTTTGTGCTCAGCACATGGCTTAAGGCCCTGCATAACTATTTTCTGAACTGAAAATAACTAAGGCTTTTTAAAGCTCAGGTAACCACGTAGATGGCGATACCGTTAACTGAGACACAGGAGCAGATTTGGGTTTTGAGCATGTTGAATTTGAGATATTTATGTTACATTTAGGAAATGTTCAGGAGGTATCTGAAAATAGTAGGAGCAGGGAAAACAGATCTGAGTGTCACTCGTATATGATATATAGGTGATACTGCAAATGATGGAAGTTGCTATAACCACATGTAGACTGAGAAGAGAAGACGTAGAAGATAGTTGCACGAGTGGCTGGTGGGTAGGGAACAGGAAGAGAAATGAAAACTCAGAGCAGTTAACTTTCTTCCTCTTTAGTAGGGTGTAATGGCCTGGAAAAAAATTTAGGGGAACAGATGTTATTTTTTTAAAGGATTATTTGTATGTGTATTTCTCTTAAAAACAGGATTACTATATATATTTAAGAATGAACAAACGATTACTATATTTTCATATATTATTGATTCTTGGCCTTTGCCATCCTAAATGGTTTCTATTATTTGTATAATCGAAGATTTTTAATGTGAACCTGGCTGCAATATCTAATTATTGCAATTTATGTTTATTGAAACCAAACAATTCATTATTTCTTTCAAGGACAAGAACATAATATATTTTTGCCTCTGGGGAGGGGGGAATGATCATTTTCATAAGAGAAGGAAGGGTTCAGTGCTTTCTTTGCTTGTGGGTTTCCTCTTGTTCACTTTTGATCTAGATATTGGTGGTTATGTTCCAGTCCTCCTGCATATGCCCAAGAGGATTGGGAGTGGAGTGGACACCAGCAGAAGCACCATTTTTTCCTGTAGAGATTAGAAACAAGGAGCTTATTGCCCTGCTTGTCAAGGCTCAGGACAGAGAGGAGGAAGAAACAAGTATAAAGGTTTTGGTTTTGGAAAGAAGTTGGAATCTCCTGACCCTGGGACCTTAAGATCCACAAAATTGCTGAAAGAAAAAGTACTACCTTATTGAAAGGTAAGATATTACACTGTTTTAAGGTTTAAGCTATTTTAGCCACATTAGCATATCTTCATAAGCTATGAAATCAAGTAGTCATTTCTGCCAAGCCCAAGTTTTTGTGGCCTAATCACCCGTCTCGCCTTCCTTGTGAGACAGAGACCTGTGTGGCTGGAGAGATGTCTAGAGTAAGGGAGAGCCTTTACAAAATTTCATTCAGTTTTGAAATGATATTTATTGAATGCCAGGCACTGTGCTAGGCCTTGGATATACAGAGATTAAGGAATCACCCTACTTGCCGTCTAGAAGTTCTCATTCAAGGAAAAGAAAAAACTGATGATTACAATGTGATAAGTGCTATAATAAATAGGTAATAAGTGTAATAAGAGTGGTCTAAATCTGTCTGCTAATGTTTATGTTCTAAAGGATTAATAGGAGCGCATGAGGTTGGAAGAAAGGCACGGGCATTTGAGTTAAAGTGAATTATCTGTTCAGTCATAGATATAAAAGAGCATGCTGTACTTGAAGAACACACCAAATTCCAGAAATTGCTATCTGAATGTTTGCTATGGGCAAAAGAAGGGAGAGTGATAAGATGTTTCTTAAGTAGGTAAGTTTGGGTCAGTTATGGAGGCCTTGTTGCATGACAAGGAAAATTGAACTTGCCTTACTAGACACTGGGAAGCATTGGACAGAACAAACAAAAAAACTGTGAGGCTACTTTAGTCCCAAGATGGGTAGGAAAAATATATATATATGGTATTAAAAATAAAAATATGTAAGAATGTACGTGAAACTCTCTAATTGGGTCCCAGTCTGTCTTTTCTTTTTTGCTAATATTCCTGGTATCCTGTGTTCATATTAGGTTGATTCTAAACTTAGTAGGCTACTGAAGAGTAGGACTTTGACTTAGATTGTTGAGAATCCCTAACTCTTCAATTTGTGCCAACCTTGAACAACCTTGTAAAGTGTATTATGCATGCCTCAGCCTAAAATCCATTTTCTTCATTCTGGAGAGAAAGCTTTAAACACATTAAAGAAAGAAGACTGTGGCTGAATAAACGCTGTAACAAGGAGATCGCAGACCTTCTTGTCTCTAATCATGACCAAAACAGGGTCATGAAATTATGGTGGCCCCAAGGAAAAGAAAACCATTCTAAGAGAAGTCAGACTTGACCCTGAAACCTTTTACAGGGATGAGGTAGTTTGAGGACTCATTATAGAGGGCCCTGAATAGACCCTACAGGCTCTGGTTACAGTAGAGAGGCTAGACATAAGGTATAAATTTTGGAGTTGCTGGTACTGGAGCATTAGCTGACCATCCTGTTAAATGAAGCTCTGTCACAAATCTAGGGACCAGTGAGAAGATGGTGACTCTGGGGGAAGATATGGGTGAAAAGCTTGAAGAAGGATATCTGCATTCTGTGGACTGTGACCTTCACTAAGATAAGAGAACAAACGAGAGAACAGCCACTAGACGCATGACGTTCACAGAGCAGATTTCAGTGACACTCACAGATCTTGCTGTATACTTCAACCAGGAGGAGTACAGACAGTCAGAATGGGCAATGGACTGTGCAGAGATAGTGATGCTGGAGGACTGTAGGAATCTCATCTCAGGGGGGCAGTTAGTTTCAAAACTACTTGTAATCTAGTTGGAGCAAGGAGAAGAATCGTGTTTGAAGAAATACATTTCAAAAAGCATCTGCCAAGATTGGGAGGCTGAGTATAAAAGGCAACGAATTCAGGCCAGAAGCAGAGCATATCTATAAAATTAGCCAAAAGGGCAAAAAAATGGAGGGAGAATGGAAAAATTCTCAAAGGATGTCTTGAAGTACTCAGAATGAAATACATCAAGGGACATAGGCTTTAGTCTTCAGAGCTATCTGTATGACCTGTAACGTTTTACCCTCTTTCGGTTAGAAACTCTAGAATATGATGATGGCTTATAGGAGGAATGGACTGACAGTTGAGGCGTGTGGCACGCAGCTGGCGGGATCTCAGTTCCCCTACCAGGGATTGAACCCAGGCCACGGCAGTGAAAGCCTGGAATCCTAACCAGTAGGCCACCAGGGAACTCCCGAGAAAATCTTTTCTAATGGAAGAGAACATACAAGGAGTGAATTTGAAAATAATATCAGCCTGAGCTCAGCTTTCCTTATATAATAGATGATTCGCATATTGGCCCTCCATACAGTGCCATGGAATAGACTTTAAATATATTTACATCTAATTATACTAGATACTACTTCACCTAGCTTCAAATTCTAGTCAGAGGTAAAAAATATTTTGAATGTAATGAGCGTAAGAACTGTTACTGAGGGCTTCCCTGGTGGCGCAGTGGTTAAGAATCCGCCTGCCAATGCAGGGGACACGGGTTCGAGCCCTGGTCCGGGAATATCCCACATGCCGCGGAGCAACTAAGCCTGTGCTCCACAACTACTGAGCCTGTGAGCCACAACTACCGAAGCCCGCATGCCACAACTACTGAAGCCCGCGCACCGAGAGCCCATGCTCTGCAACAAGAGAAGCCACCGCGATGAGAAGCCTGCGCACTGCAACGAAGAGTAGCCCCCGCTCGCCATAACTAGAGAAAGCCTGCGCGCAGCAACAAAGACCCAACGGAGCCAAACATAAAATTAAAATAAATTAAAAATAAATAAATTTATTTTTTTAAAAAAAGGAACTGTTACTGAGAATGTGCTCATTCAAATTCAGAATTCTTAATAGAAAATATATAATGATATTAATGGGTACAGGAAAGATTTATCGTTAGCAAACTTCTTATTTTAAATCTAAGAAACAGCATATTGGAGGACTCGGGAGGAGGCCCTGAACAGACCCCAGCGCCTCTGTGGTGACAAAGCACTAAGTGCAGATTTTGAAATGTTGAGCTAATAATCTGCAACTTTATGTATGTTGAATAATTAATTTATCATAGAAAGAAATCATCTAGGTTAAAGAAAGATTTTTTTTCATAATGGTTTATGTTGTATTCACTTATACAGAGTAAAGAATTTGCTGTAGTTTTAGTCTTTAACACTTTTTTGGAAACAAGACAAGCTGAAAAATAGGTTTCCTGTGGGCTTAAAAAAAAAAAAGCAAATCATAACCTAGTTTGGTAGCTTTTCAACCTATGTATCTCAGTAAAAGATTGGCGTTTATACCTTTTAGAAACGGGTTAAAATTAGAGAAGGTTTTAAGAAATGCTTTATTTGTGACCATTTGAGCAGCATTTCAGAATGCTATAATTTTTTCAACATGTTTGCATGACTAAGAAAGAGCGATATATTACCTTATTTATGAACTGGGCTGTGAAAATGTGTTATAATAGTGAATACTCCATATTTTTAACCTGTTTTTGTATACTGTATGTCATCTGATGTACAAAATAACCCTGTAAAATTAGTAGGGCAGCTATTAATATCTCTAAGTTACAAGTGAAGAAGAGTGAGGCTCAGAGAGGCTAAAATTTTTGCCTGATATCACAAAGCTAGACTTTGACCATTATACTGCATCGATGTCTCAATGTTTCCTTGGGATGAGCATAATTCAATTTTGAGGGCATAGACTGGTTTTGTCTACTTTTTTGTTGTTTCAATCATTGCTTTCAAAAGAAAACCTTCTATACAAGGTTGGGAAATGATTGTGAATATATACAACAGAGATAAACATTCTTTTTTTTCTATCAACAGTTACTGAGAGTAGGTGTCAACACGCTTTTAAATTATAAGAACACGGCGACATCCTTATTAGCACCACAGCACTGGCTAAAAAGGCATGGTTCATTGCTACTGAAGTGTTTTTATTTTTTCCAGGAGGACTAATACGCCTCAAGAATTTGAGGAAATTTTTTTATTATGCTTTATACCTAGTATTAAAGTTCTGGAAACAAATTTGTGTGTCCCTTTGAGGAATTATGGGAAATTTTTTGATTTTAAGTTTGTTCTTTTATTCAGATTGATTACATAATTACAAAATTCTAGATTTGACTTTAACAGATTATTAACTAAGACCATTTTATGAGCTGTCCTATGAAACTGGATATCTTGTTATTTTACAGGATGAAGAAACTCGAAAAGATTATGATTACATGCTGGATCACCCAGAAGAGTACTACAGCCATTACTACCACTACTACAGCAGGCGCTTAGCCCCTAAAGTGGATGTGAGAGTTGTGATCTTGGTCAGTGTGTGTGCTATTTCAGTGTTTCAGGTGTGTATTGACGGATGTGTGTATCTACGTGCATGTGCAGGAGTGCACATTGGCTAGTGCTACTCGTTAAAACTGAACTAGAAGTACCTTTTTGTAGAATTTTACTTCCAGGTGAGATTAATTTTTTATATTAGAAAAATATTTATTTAACCAATTGATAACATTGGAATCTTTGTTGGCAGGCAATCTAAGAAATCATGAATGTCATTATATAACTGTCAAAACCAAACAAACAAACAAGTCAGATCTTTTTCTCTTTTACCCCCTCTAGAGTATTTTCCATATAACAGCCAGAGTGAATGCCAACTAGACCATATCATTTACAGGTGACCCTTGAACAACATGGGTTGGAACTGCAGTGGTCCACTTACACACGGATTCTTTTCACTAACTGCAGTGCCGACCCGCAGCAGTGCACCTTCTGAGGTTGGCTGAATCGGAGGATAGGGAGGAGCCGTGCATACAGACGGCCAACCATATGCTGCACTCAGACTCTGCACGGGGTGGTGCCCCCCCCCGCATTGTTCGAGGACCAAACTACCTTCATAGGACTTTTCAATGATTTCCCATTAAACTTGGGGAAAATTCCAAACTCCTTAATATGGCCTAACAAGTCCTGGCACCTACCCGCCAAATGCCAGGAGTGTAGAGCTTGCCATCATTGTAACAAACAAAAATGTCTCACACATTTCCACATGACGGCTAAGGGCACTCCTGCTCAGTATGAGAACCACTGAAATAGACTAAAAGTGCTACAGTAACTTTTTATGTTGTTTTAAAATATCACAGAAATACAAGTTTAGCCTGAAATGAGTTTTCCCTACTATTATTCCTCAACTAACCACACCTATCATATCCTCCTTTAGAAGAAAAAAGAAAGCCAAGTGACTAGAATGAAGCAATTTGCTAGTTTCAGAATTACTTCTCCAGTTTAATTCCCAGAAATGAAATTCAATCGATATGACAAAAGAATTCCTATTGAAAACTAAAGCTGTATATATATATATACTTTTTTTTTTTTTTTTTTTTCCGTACACGGGCCTCTCACCGCTGTGGCCTCTCCTGCTGCGGAGCACAGGCTCCGGACGCGCAGGCTCAGCGGCCATGGCTCATGGGCCCAGCCGCTCCGCGGCATGTGGGATTCCACCCGGACCGGGGCACGAACCCGTGCTCCCCGCATCGGCAGCGGACTCTCAACCACTGCACCACCAGGGAAGCCCTAAAGCTGTATATTTTAAACGTATCAGCTTTTGTAGTGTTGCCTTTTCAACAGGGAGAGGAAGGGCAACTTTACTTTTCTGTTTTAGATAATGTAATACCCTAATCACTTTTTTTTTTGCTATTCCTAATAGATTGCTACTATAATATTTCAGGATATTATTGGTACAACTGCTGTATTTATTCAGTAAAATAGCTGAAATGTGTGGCGATACTATATGAGGAGTAGGACTTTTTCTGATAATAAAACCCTTTGTGGTTGAATATATTTATGAAGTGACTTAATGTCTTCCTGTCCAAATAAGTAAAGGGTTCAAACATATTTGAATCTTTCAGTTCAGAATGTGACGAGTGTTACTGTGGTATGTGCAGATGGTTTAGAGTTGCCCGAGTCTATACCCAGGGATTGTTTGAAAGAAACTCCTCACCAGCTAGTTTTACCATTCGATTCTTCCTCCAGTAAGTAGACTGCAATCTTAAAAAAAAATAGAAGAAGAGGGATTTCTTAATTGTGATCTAGGGAAGAGTCAAATGGTAAAGATGTGAAATCAACAGGTGTGATGTGATTCCAACGATCCATCCTCTGATCCTGGGTGTCTCCTGTAGAGAATCGGTGGCTTTTTGGCTCAGCTCAGGGCTTATCTGACTTATCAGGGCTGGAGATCCCGTGTCCACATGGGCATTATTCAACTGTATCTTCAACTTACAGAGTAAGATTTTTGAGGTCCCTGTTTTTAATCAGAATAGGTTTTGGCGGCCGGCGGGGGGGTTGTGTTCACCAAGGTGAATTTTGTAATAAAAATGACCCAGTTTTCTTTGTTAAATATTCTAGTTTTTCAGCTGGTGGAACAGCTACAACAAGGCAATCAGCTACCTGGCCACGGTGCCCAAGTACCGTATCCAAGCCATGGAGATTGCCAAGCAGCAGGGATTGCTGAGAAAAGCCAAAGAGAAGGGCAGAAACAAAAAGTCCAAAGAGGAAATTCGCGACGAGGAGGAGAACATCATAAAGAACATTATAAAAAGTAAAATAGATATAAAGGGAGGCTATCAGAAACCCCAGTTCCGTGACCTTCTCCTGTTTCAAATTCTCTTAGCTCCCTTTCACCTGTGCTCATATATAGTCTGGTATTGCCGGTGGATCTATAATTTTAACATCAAAGGCAAAGAATATGGGGAAGAAGAAAGACTATATATCATACGTAAATCTATGAAGATGTCAAAGTCTCAGTTTGATAGTCTAGAAGATCATCAGAAAGAAACTTTTCTTAAACGGGAGCTTTGGATAAAGGAGAATTATGAGGTGAGTAATTACTGTAACCTTCCTTACCAACTTAAAACTAGGTATGTGACAAGGGATCACAGAAGTGTGCTCAAATTTCTGAAATCGAAGAGTTAAATATAGAAAGATCTTACTTTTGTTGACTGTATGACTATATTTAGTAGTGGAACAGTGGGTTTTTAACCTATAATTTGTCTTTTTAAAAGATGAACTTCAGGGCTTCCCTGGTGGCACAGTGGTTGAGAGTCCGCCTGCCGATGCAGGGGGCATGCGTTCGTGCCCCGGTCCCGGAAGATCCCACATGCCGCGGAGCGGCTGGGCCCGTGAGCCATGGCCGCTGGGCCTGCGCGTCCGGAGCTTGTGCTCCTCAACGGGAGAGGCCACGGTAGTGAGAGGCCCGCGTACCACACACAAAAAAGATGAACTTCAAATACTTTAATTTACTAATGCTAAAAATTTAAAGTATGGTCTAATTTGTTGTGTTAAACTGTACTATGAATTGCCAGAATGATTTGGCAAGTAGATATATTCAGCCTACTTATAAAGAACATATAAATGGAAGGTAACGTGGTAGCTCCTAAATTATTTGATAAGTTTTCACTTTTAAGTACTTGAAGCTGCCCACTATACAGTAAACTCTCTGTCATAGAGTGCTATCCTGGGCTGAATTATCATGGTATTACATGAGGTTATCTTAGTTGTTACTTCCTGAAATTTGGAAGTGAAATAATTTCTTTCTGAAATTTGATATGGCTGTGAAATTGGTTATGAAAACTTGTCCATTTAGCTTCAACTGATATACATGAAAGGTTATAGAAATGAAAGATGTTCTTTGTTCTTAACCTCTGTGGTTTATTTAACCTTCTTTGGGAACTTTAAAAATATTTTGAAAAACCAATAATTATCATTGAAGATAAAATTAGTTGTAAGTTCAATTTGGAGACAAATGTATTTATAAGGTCACTTTGTTCCTTGGTTAGGATCAACAAAACTGAAAGTCATCTGTTAAATTTACAGAGTACCACGTTAGAAAAATAAAGTGTTGACTCTTTAATATTGGACATTAGTCGTAGAGAGGAAATGTTTAAACCCTTTAAACTCAGCTTATATATGATTTCAAGGAGGAAAAGAATGTATTTCCAGGTTACAGAAATCAGTGAAAAAAATTACTAGTTCTTGCACAAGTTATTCTTTTTTATTTAACATTGAACATTAAAGTGCTTAATTGCTTAGTAGTCTTAGGTGCATGGTCTTCAGAAGACAAACCAATACATTCATTGGAAACTTTTACCTAAAGTTATATTTGAAAAATATAGACATGCCATAAAGCTAATGACAAATGTTTCTCTTTGGATTGTCAAGTTAGTTTATGTTATTTATACTTACAGGTCTACAAACAAGAACAAGAAGAGGAACTAAAGAAAAGATTAGCAAATGATCCTAGATGGAAGAGATATAGGAGGTGGATGAAGAATGAAGGGCCTGGACGGTTAATGTTTGTGGATGACTGAAGATTGCTGGAATGCTACTATGCCAAACCTTAATTGTGATACTATTTTCATAACTGAATTATTTTAGAAATGTACTGACTGTTCCTCAGCAGTAACTAAAACTCCTCAAGTATTTGATTAAACAGTATAATGTAGAAATTTAAACTTTCCCTTCAAACTTTATACATAAGACATTTATGATTGTTCAATTTTTATAATCAATTTGTGGATTTTGTTAAAAGATTTGACATGAAGATTTATTAGTTGCCATTTAAAAATTTTATATGTTTGGTTAAAAAATTTGACATGAAAATTTATTAGATACCATTTAAAAATTTTACGTGTTAAGTGTTTATTCTTCAAAAGTGTTTCCTTATTTTGTTATAGTGCTACATTTTTCTGCTTTTGTGGCCTCTATTAGTTTCACAAAACATAAAAATTATAACAGCATTTAATTACATTTTTGAGTGTCTTTCTAGACACAGACTTCTTCAGCAAAACTATTCAACTATCATGTCATCTTTACGACAGTCATTATAGGTTTGATTTATGTTCAAAATATCTCTCTAGGAGAGTCTTCTGCTGGACTGTCTTTATAATATCTCCCCCCAGTCATAATATTCTTACTAAGATCAGAAGCTCTCCGGGAGAGTGAATCTACCTTCATGTCCTTGTAGGATGATCTTGATTACAGTCATTATAGGACTATAACTGTATTCTCAAACACTTCTCCAGAAAGAACCTTGTAAGAAGGTCTTTTGTACCACAGTATTGTTTTTACCCCCCTTCAATTAAAAAAAAAAAGCAGAAATAGTGTCATGAAAAGTTCATATATTATGAAGTCCTTGAGTGGTGAAAAATACATTTTATGTGAGCATATTTACATGCATATAAACCAGAAAGAAGGGGTGCATGGCTGTGTGCTGTTCTATCAAACAATGAAATGTAAATGTTTTATATGTGTGAAAGTAATTCACACATAATTTGACTGAATCAAGCATGATACTGCAGCAAAGCATCGAAACACATTCATGGTAGTGAATCAATACTCCTGTTAAAAGACATATCCCAGTCCATCATAGTAATAAAACGGTTGCAATATATCACAAGTTTGTTGGTATGACATTTTAAGTCAAAGATTAACATATTGCTTTTGCATTATATAACTGTAAAAGACATAGCATAAAAGTGTAGCATAGCTATGCAGAGTCCGTTTCTATTCAAAGTAAACTAGTCCTTTCAAGAGCTCAGCTCAAATATGTGACACATACAGAGATGCAGGAGGGAAGAGTTCCATCCTTGCTAACATAGCAAAAGGCCTGAGGTGGGTTATTTAGCCTGTGAGTGAAGGCCTCAATTCCTCATTAGAAAATTAGGGGAGGAGTTTGACCAGATTATCACTAAGGCCTTTTGCAGCTCTAAAATTCTGAAATTATATAATATTTATATTTTTGTAAACTTCAGATGAAAGTGTTTTATGCATTCATTATTTTTTGGGAGGGTGGAGAAATTACAGTGCTAAATTGTAGGAAGCTGTGCTTCAAACCCCAAATGCCCAACTCTAAACCATAGGTAAATGCCTTTGAAAAGTGCTGTGGTTGCAGTCAGTAACCCCTGTCCCAGTGGAGATGTTACCACACCCGTACCACGCAACAGCATTATCACCTAAGGTTCGACGTGGGTACCATATGTTATGCAGACCAGAAAGAAATGGAGGCTCTTGCCCTTCTGTTAAAATTTCAAATAAATGTATGATTAACTGTATTTCAAAAAAACCTAGTGATAAGGAAAAATAGGAGGACTGAATATGTTAGCGTTCATAAAGGTTGGCTGATAAAAACTATGTATCTTTGGATATTATTTTGCATATATGCTAGATGGCTGTATTTCTTTCTGTCTTTATATAGAAGTCTTATTTCTGGAATTGTTCCTGGCAGCCTGCTCACTTGGTAAAAGTTTGGTTGGTCTTTTGGAATCATGGTCCCTGTATGGGTGAGATGCATGGACTCTCCTTAACGGAAGGACTATGATTCTTTTCTCCCCTTCCCTCAACAAAATGGCTTTATGCTTCAAAATCCTGGAGGAAAGGAAGGGCAATTAGTTGTGTCACAAGTGTCGTTCACATATGTTGGGTATCTTTACTATCTCCATACTCTGCCAGTCCCCCACCAGAGAACCAAAAGCTTCTCCATTTCAGAAACACTTGGAGAAGAATCCTGGGTAGGGGATCCCAGAACCCCACTATAGTTAGAAAATTGCTCTTGTGCTTCATTTTAGGGCTATCACCATTTCCTCCTTGCTTGGAATTCAGGGGTTTATAGAGCATAGCTGCTTATTGCTTTCTATTATCACTTCCTATAACTGAGGTCTGTGCTAAAATTACCCTTAGGGTTACTTACATTCATGTCAGATATCCTCACAGCAGTTTCTAAAACTGACCCTTCCCTCACTGGTCTCATTTCTTTATGAATTCTCCAATTTCTACAAATCCTGGGTTGCAGTTTCATAACACATCTATCAAGTAGGGGCCATGAGTAGAATTTTAAACACTACAAGTGGTATACAGAAATTTAAAATGTTACATGAAAAAATAATTCAGTTTATAGAATTAACTATTTTAGTACTACTGAATTTATGTTTAGAAAAACAGTAGTTTTATTTACTTCGAGATTTTTTTGGACTGAAATGGCAGGAAACTTTTAACACCCACACATTGGAAATATTTCCTTGAGTAGAAGCCAACTGCTAAGCTAACATGCAGCTAGTATTATGGACCAGTGTGCCAGCCCCATACTGAAAGTTCTGTGGAAATTAAAGAGAAATAGCTTTTATTAGACATTAGTATGAACAGGTCTAGCTACTTAAAGACTTTAAATCAGAGATGGTCTCTGTTGAGTTATAATTGTGCAATTGAGGCAGATAAATGTTGGTATTGATACAAAATAGCTGTGTACGGATGAATTTCTTTTTTTTAGCTGCAGCACGCGGACTTCTTAGTTGTGACATGTGAACTCTTAGTTGCAGCATGCATGTGGGATCTAGTTCCCCAGCCAGGGATCGAACCCAGACCCCCTGCATTGGGGGCATGGAGTCTTATCCACTGGACCACCAGGGAAGGCCCCGGATGAATTATAATTAATTTTATTTAAGAAGTGTGATACTCTTCACATTTAAATATGGGCTAAGGCCAAATCTAGCCCCTGATAACTAAATAAAATTTGCTAAACAAATTTAACCTTTCTGGTTTCCTCATCTGTGAAATGAGGGGATCTTTTTATTTTTTATTTATTTATTTATTTATTTTGCGGTACGCGGGCCTCTCACTGTTGTGGCCTCTCCTGTTGCGGAGCACATGCTCCGGACGCGCAGGCTCAGCGGCCATGGCTCACAGGCCCAGCCGCTCTGCGGCATGTGGGATCTTCCCAGACCGGGGCACGAAGCCGTGTCGCCTGCATCGGCAGGCGGACTCTCAACCACTGCGCCACCAGGGAAGCCCCAGGGGATCTTTTTAGATAATTAGGACTTAAAAATCTATAAGCCTGTGAATTTACATAGGTTTAGGGTCTGAAGGAGATTAGATTGCCTGCAACTGAGAAATGTTATGAGTATTTAAGTAAAAAGCCTATATGATTTGTCATAAACTTTAATCAGTTTCTTAACGGATTCAGAGTATCCTTGACAATTATGTATGGAGTGGATCACATAGTCTTACAGCAGTGACGTATGGGATTTCCTACAGACTCCTCCCCAGTTTCATTAGTGGATGAAGAAACTTCCTCCCATTTGACAGTGTCTCCTTTTATAACCTCAAGAAGAGGGAGTAGGATGCAGGGGAATGGCTCAGGCTTTGCAGCCAGATAGACCAAACTTTGGTTCCTGGCTCTGCAACGAATAGTTTGACTTTGGGCAGGTTAACCTCTGAACCTCATTTCTCGTCTCTAATAGTTAGTGGGGATACTAACTACTTCACAGGATTATCATGAGAATTAAATAAGATGGGATAAAATGGCGGCTAGCATATATTAATGCTTCAGAGGGAATAGGAAAGAGTCTCGTTTGTTAAAATCCATGGTAATGGAGTGTTTAGTGATGATTACAAACCCGTTGTTTCTTTATTATTTAAATAGATATTTGAACCCCTTACTTTGTGCAGAGTACTGTGCTAGAGTGAAAAAGTGATGCTCCTTAGGATTGGAATTGTGTGTCTTAAAAGCAGCCGCCTGCCCCTTGTTGTACCCTGGGGTACAAGGTGAAGCAGCTGAGATGACAACTCAGGAAAGAAAGAACTTTCAGAGCGAATAGAATAATCTGCTACTCACTAGTTCAAGGCCTATGTTTACAGAAGGGACACTTCCAGTGAGATACAGAGGCATGCCTGGAATGGCTGCTCAAAAGAACGTCAAGTAGCCCTAAGTCACACTGCCTCTCAAAGTCTCAAGCAGCCTGTAAAAATCTCTCCAGAGAAGCTGAATCCACACACCTGTTGGTGAATCTTTCACTCCTGAGTCATTAAGTTCTAAAAATAATGCAATGGGTAGAAGGAAGTGAAATGATTTTTTTTTTGGTACATTATACTGTGTCACATTAAATATAGTTGTTAATGTGTTTCCCTGTTTCTTTTTTAGAAAACTGAAGGTAGCAGAAACACCTTCCCATTTTATCATTATTTTTATGGAGAAGAGTGATTTAAAGCTGCTTTTCTGGAAAAATAACCTACTGTTAGTAAAAGGGTGACAAAATACATGTCAGGAGTGAAGAATTATAGATCACAACAGGGAAACAAATGAAATGTTTGTCTTTACAAGGACACTGACATTTCTCAAAAGTACTGAGACTCTTAGAAACAGTGGAAATTTATAAGTTTTTATCTTAACCAAGAAATAAATGGGTAACAAATTCTCTAAAATAATATACCGGTGACCTGTGCATTTTAGCTGGGGTGAGGAGGAAAGGATACTCTGTCCCCATGCCTCACCTTTCAGAGCTCTGGAAATAACTGCATCTGTGGGGACAGACTCTAGGCCTCCAGGTGAGCAGTGACTTCTGTTGAAAGCTAAAATGGAAGTTCTTTTCCTCCCACTTTGTGTGATACTAGGCAAGTCACTTTTCTTAGTGGGCCTTAGTTTCCTCGTCTCTAAAATTGGGAATGGACTACCTTATCTGAAGGTCTCTTTCTACCCTGAAGTTCCACGATGCAAAAATAATGGATGAGAAGACATTTTGGTGACGTATAAAGCAAAGCACAGATGTTCAGCCCTCCGTTAACAAGTGGCACCTAGCCTGCCTGTCCATGGATCACTGCAGGAGGCTGCATGCTAAAACCTGGCTGTTTCTTTCAAAGCCAGACCACTTCTCTCCAAGAAAAGCACCATCAATCATACAGCAGCAAGCAGGGTGGTGGGTGTGATCGGGCACGAAGGAGGGAGATGGGGCACACTCCTAGACCTTTTCTGCTACCTCATGGCTGACACACAAGTATCTCCTTGGGTGTTCCCTCACCGTGGGCAACCCCGAAGCCCCCTTTTCTAACTAGAGATCATTTCATTTCTTCAGCTACCATTATAGGTTGTGCAGATGTCTCCCACATCAACATCTGCCACTAAACATTTTCAGCAGCCTAGAGGCACGAAGCAGTACAGTTGAAGACTGACTTTCTCCTAAGCCAAACTCATCCTTATTCTTCGCTCCTACCTTCAAACCTAGTCCTGTTTCCTAATTTCTGTTACAGGCATCAGATCTCACCTATTCTCTGCTTCAGAAGCCTCTGCCCACTTTCCTTTGCATTTCGTAACTACAATGAAGTCCTACTGATTTAGTCTCTTGAATTTGTTCTCCATCCCACCTTCACAGTCCTCTCTAGGGCCTTGATCCAGCCACTCCACCAAAAAGACAAAACTACTATTGAAGTCATCTTGTCTCCCCAGCTTCAGTTCATTTTCTATCCTAAAATGTCTTACCACGTGGCTACCCCGCTGTTTGCCGCAAACTCCTGTTTCTTACGAGGTTTTCTGTGACTTTTCTGTTACTCACTAGAGCCTTTTATTCATCAACGAATTCATTCCACGTGTGCATGGCCTCCTGTTCTCCCTGCTTTCCCCCTTCCTTTCTGCCATCTGCAGGACACATGTTTCCAAGGTCTAGGTCTCACCATCTAAGATGAGCTTTTCCTGATCCTTCCAGTCTATATCTTTGCTCTGAGTTCTTTGCCTCATCTTTCTGACACACAACTTTTCTATTCTGTCACCAATTTAGTCACGTTTCTAACGTGTACTTTCACGTTTTGACAAGAATATACGTTCTTTGTGGTGAGGGAGCCCACGGGAGAGGGCTTTAAAATTTGCTAATCTGCTCTTGTCATGAGATAAGAAAAACTCTTTAACACCTCAAAGATTGAACACATAGCTCACAAAAGGAATAGAAGAAATGTGCAGCCTCAACAGTTAAGACATCTAAAAGACTTAAGACACCATTTTTCATCTATTAGGTTTTTAGGGATAAAGAACCACAATACAGAACTGTGAGGGTGCAGAGAAACAGGCAGCCTTCTGGTGGAAATAGCAATTGCTACCAACTTCTGGAGGATAAAGAAGGGAAACGTTTTAAAAACCGTTTTATATTCTTTGATCCACCAATTCCACTTTTAGGAATGCATCATAAGGAAATAAAAAACATACACAAAGCTGTATGTTTAAGGTGGCCACCACAGTGTTAACTAATAGGGCAACAGGTAAATAAATTATGACCCAGTTGTACAATGGAATATCATGCAGTCATTAAAAATAATAGCTGAAGAGCAGATCTTTTCTTTGACTCCCCCGGCCCCCTTCTAGTATCAGCATCCTGGTTTTCCTTTAGGGAACTGATCTTCCCCTTTCAGTCCATATGGTTTGGGTGGGTGTCTTAGTTTGGGTTCCCCAGAGAAACAGACTCTGAGATGGAGATTTTCATGCAGAAAGTCTGTTGTGGAGTGTGAAGATCAACACCTGTAGGGCAGTCCAGGAACTGGGGATTAGGCAGAGGGAGGCACCGAACTGTGAGGCAGCTGCCATAAAGGCCTCAGATGACCCCAGGGGGAGCTCTGAGCTGCCATCATCCTTCACTGTTGTGCCAGCTTGAGGCAAGGGGGTTGGGGTGCAGATCTTATGCATCCCACACTTCCGTCATTGGATGAGAGATGACCCTGGGAGGGGTGGCTCTCGGGCCAAGGGCAGTTTCCAGAGGGACTCAGCTGAGAGGCATCAGCTGCTGCTACTCCCGGCAGGTGGGGCAATGAATGCCTTGGTCCTAAATGGGAAATTGGGTGGCACACCACAGGGCCCACTAGAGGTGGGGCTGACCCCAGCCCACATCCTGCTCTCGGCCAGGGGCAGCTAATCCGGGCTTTCCAACACCACACAAACGCTTGCCTTCAAATCGACTGGTTCAGGGGTGGACACATGACTCAATAAGGTCAGTGAGGTCCATTATGGGGATTTTTGCTGCAGCAATTAGAAAGACAGAAAAGAGGTGCTACTGCTCCTGGGGTTCCTAGGCTGGGGCAATAAACTTTCCTTCGCAGCACTAGAGGGAGTCTATTTACCATTGAAAAAAACAAGGCCAACACTCAGAAAAAGCAGAGCCAAGAGATGGAGAAATGAGAGCCCTACAGCTATTATTTGGGCAATTAAACCCATTACTTTAAAGTCCTTGGGCTTTTGAGTTACACAAGCCAGTGTATTACCTTTTTGCATTACTCAATTTAAGTGGGTTCTAACAAATACAGTGGCGCACAAGAATAATCAGGAAATATTCATAATACATTAAGTGAAAAACAAAATCAACAAAAAACACACGTTTGGGTCTTCCCTGGTGGCTCAGCGGTTAAGAATCCGCCTGCCAATGCAGGGGACACGGGTTCGAGCCTTGCTCCAGGAAGATCCCACCTGCCGTGGAGCAACTAAGCCTGTGTGCCACAACTACTGAGCCTGTGCTCTAGAACCGGTGAGCCGCAACTACTGAGCCCACCTGCCACAACTACTGAAGCCCACACGCCTAGAGCCTGTGCTCCGCAACAAAGGCAAGCCACAGCAATGAGAAGCCCGCGCACCACAATGAAGAGTAGCAATCACTCTCTGCAACTAGAGGAAGCCCTCGTGCGGCAACGAAGACCCAACGCAGCCAAAGATAAACAATAAAATAAAATAAATTAATTAAAAAAAAACAAAAACCACGTTTTACATATAGTAATGATGCCAGTTTTGTGAAACACACTAATGTCCACTATAAAAAAAATGCAGCACAAGAGAAACAATGGTTACAGTTGAACGGCGAGACGGGAGTGAGGGGGGCTGAATTTAATTTTCTTCTGTATGTTCTGCAAATATGTCAGGGCCTGCGATTTTACCCTTCTTACTTTACTGACCCTGCCGAACCGCTAGGATTCCCGTCACACAGTCACAGGCTAACGCAGAAACCTGTTTCTGTTGCATGGAAACCCCATCGACCGTCCTCACCTACCCGAGGATAACTCCCTCGCAGGGCTTCGAAGCCTTCACACGTGGCCCCTTATTTCTGCCACTCGCTCCACACCTTGCTCCATCCACACGCAGTCACAGTTCCGAGTCTCCAGGAGAGCGTCTTCTCCTTTTCCATCCCCCACACCCACTCCTGCTCCTCCTAGAAGCTTCGATGTGCAGGTGGGCGCCCTGTGTGGGCCCCGCGACGCGGCTCGGGGGCCAGGGGTAGACGCAGGCGCCCTCCCGGCTTAGAACGCAGAGTTAGGTGTCCGTCAGCTCGAGACCCCAAGGTTTCGCTTACCTGTTGCGCCTGCCACTGAGGGGAAGCGGCTGCCGGGCGAGGCCGGGAGCAACCGTTGGGCGGCGGGGCAGGCGCAGCGGCCGGCGGGCGGCGGGGCAGGCGCAGCGGCTTCCCCGCCCCGGGGCGGCGCTGGGCCTCGGGGCCTCGCGTCTCCGCCCGCCCACCGGCTCGCTCACTCGCTCGGAGCTCAGGCCGCCGCCATGTCTTCCGGGGCCAGCGTAAGCGCCCTGCAGCGCCTGGTGGAGCAGCTCAAGCTGGAGGCCGGCGTGGAGAGAATCAAAGTGAGGCCCGCGCCGGCGTCTGGCCTCGGGGTGCGGAGACCGCCCGGCCGTCCGCGGGCCTGGGAGGAGGAGGCCGCGCCCGGGCGGACAGCTGCGGGGCCGACCTGAGCGCGAGCCGGGTGGCCGGACGCTGTGGGCGGCCCTGAGGACGGCGCCCGACCAGGCTCGCGGCTCGGCCTCGGGCGGCGGGAGTACGCGCAGGGCCGGGCCCGGACCCCGGCGCCCGGGAGAAACGCACCTGTCCCCGCGAGGGCGGTCCGGGACCGAGAGCCCCGGCGCGGTCATGTTTCAGTGATGGGGACAATGACTTGGGGTGCCCGACGGACGCGAGGACACCAGGAATGCGGGCGACGTGCTGGTGGCCCCCCCGGGCTTGGCTGGTGCGGGAGGATGGGGTCCAGAGCTGCGGAGGAGACTGAATGGATGGGCCTCGGTGATGGGTTGATAGGATGAGGGGGGAGGAGGGCGCTGCTCGGGTTTCTGGCCTGGTGACAGGATGGATGGCGTTGCCATTCGCTACGGTAAGGAGGAGAGATGATGCGAAAGTTTCGGATACGTGGACTTTGAGGGGATGCCCGGGAGGTGTTTGGCTACCTGGGCCGAAGCTCAGAGAACGAGGCTGAGAGAACGTATAGGAGTGAAAGCTGTAGGAAGTGACCAGAGTGTGGAACCCAGGGACCCGCCGAAAGAGATGCCCGCGAGAAGGGAAGCAAGGGAAAGCAAGGGTACTGAAGCAAGGAAGGAGGGGTTTTCGCAATTCTGAGGCTTAGTCAACGTGTCCAGTGTTTAGTCAGTTGATTAAAAAGCATCTGATGTGTAATTGTGTTTACCAACTAGTATATAGCATTATTTGTAGAATGTGTGTGTGAATGAATGGACACTGCTGCGATAGTCTGTGGACCTCAGTAGTGCCTTTTCTTTGTACCAGGCCCTATTCTAGGTACTGAGAAAACGTCATTCTAGTGGGGAAGATAAACAATAAACACACTAACCAATAAATAAAATAATTTCAGAGAGTAATTGATGTAATTGATTCTAAAACAAGGTAGAGAGAGAGCTGTGGAATGCAGAAGAGGTTTCAGTGACATGTAGTAGTAGGTGCCGAATCTAATTTGTAATAGGATAGAAAGACTTTTTTAAAAAAAAAAAATCTGGTTTTAAAGAGGAAACCTTTTTTTTTTTTTAATTTAGGAAATGAAAAGTTGTATTTTGAGGTTGAGAGGAAGGAACACACTGTATTTTTAGGTCGAGGGGGAGAAACAAATGGAGAAGGAGAACTGGAGGTAGAGACAGGTAGTCTGTCTAAGGGGGTCTGGGGTTGGAGGGGCACCTTCTGAGGCAGGAAGAAAGGAGGAAGGATATGTGTTAACATAGATGTTTCCAGATAAGGCCTTAATACCTTGTATGATGACAATTTTCTTTGTGAAATAGGAGGCCAAGTTTTCTTTTAAGGCAGAAAAAAGGGAACTTATGGTGTCACAAGCGCTGAAGATGAGGGAGAGAGTGCTGTTGGGAATGGGAGAGGACCCCCTAGCAGGCACAATCATAGACACTTTGTGATTCTGAAGACCCAGCTACTGTGAGATTGATTGTCCTACTTTTTTTTTTTTTTTTTTTTTTTTTTTTTTTGTCTCCAGCAGTATTTGGCTGCCCAGGAATCTGAGTGCCCAAGGTGAATGGTAGTTGATCCAAGTAGTGGGTTAGCGGGGGAGTTTTGCCAGAAAGATAGAAATGGGAGTGGAGAGCAAGGAATTTGAGCCTCTGGCCGGAAAGAGGCTGAACCCAGGCTGAATGGAGAAGGAACAGAGCCAGCCTCCCTGTGATGGGCCAGACAAAAAAGGAAGAGATGTTCCCCCTGAGGTCAAAGAGCAGGTGTAGTGAGGAGAAAGGAAGCAGCACCCTGGATGGGCAGGAGAGATTGTGATCGGAAGGCAGGATGTTGGAGTGTGAAATTACAGATGTGGAGCAGTTACAGGTATTGGCTGTAACTACTGCTGTTGAGGAGAAGGTTGTTTGAAGAGAGGAGCTCAGGGAAATGAAACTAGGGTTGTTGGAAATGTTTAAGATGATGTGGGGACCTGAAGTGGAAAGAAAAACTGTGAGCCAGACGCCTGCCTACCCTGTGCAGTAGCTGGGGAAGGTATTCTTATCTACATTTAAAAAGTAGTTACAGGTGGTGAAACTGAGACACAGAGAAGTCAAGTGAATAGCTCAAAGTCACACAGATAATAAGCTTATTTGCAGAGTGTCCTCATGGGAGTATGGTTTGGGGTGCTTGGCAGGGCTTTTCTCAGGCAGCACCTTAGGGAGTCACAACCTTCCAGGGTCTGGTTTGACTCATATCAGGGCTCAGTGACGGATGGAAGTTCTCAGCACACCCAGAGACGTCTTCTCTTTCACAGACTTGCTAACTGGTAAATAAACCGGAATACCAGTTTCTTAGCATATGATGGAGGGCACCCCCTCCCAGTGCTTCAGTGCTCAGTATCCTTCCAAGGACCCCTTCTTTGCTTTGGAGAAGTCTCTCAGAAGTTGATGGGTCAGCCTGGGCTCAAACCAAGGAAAGTCATATGATTTGGGTAGGGATTATCCCACCTCCATTGGGAGGATACAACTTCTAAGGGTTTGGGCTTGTATTCTCCCAGGCCAGAGTTTTCCCCTTCAAAGTGCTAGAGAAATGCTGACCACTTTACTCTTCTCTCATTTGCTTTGCATATCCCTCACCTTAACTTTTTGACATGTTCTTTAGGCTAGGGTGCAGTTAGTCCCATTTCTCTGGGAGTCCTGGGAGACAGTCTCTTTCCACCCATCATGTGTGGAGTTCACTCGTTCCCTCTGAAGCTGAGATAATAAGTATGAGCATAATTGGTTCCAAATTTCTTTTGAATTAATAACATATATATATAATCAGTAATTCCAATTATAATTAACATGAAAATGTCAGAACTTCTGTTGAGGGAAAGGCAAGCTTAAACATTAGTTTGGCAACATTATATTACATGTTTATATGATATAAATTGTCATTACATTAATGAAACTAAAATTCCTAAAGTATTCTAGAAACTAGATAGTAACTGACACCTAAGGAATCGATTTTTTCAGTTATTTGGAAGCTTGGAAAATTAACACAAATTAGTAGTAATACTTGAACCGCAATCGGAACATTTTTGTACAATATGGGTGAGATTTTATACAAAACACTTTTTCAGTACAAGAAAAATGGAAAGCAAGGAAAGCCTCCAAGTACAAATATCCATCAAATGGACGCTAAGAAGAAAGGTAGAATAATATAGTGTCAATACTGCCTAATACATTCTTCAAAACTTAGTGGTTTAAAACAACCTTTATAAACTCGCAATTCTTGGATCAACAGTTTAAGCTGTGCTCAGCTGTATAGTTCTGTTGGTCTTTGCTGGGCTCTCTGTGCATCTGCCATCAAATGGAGGGTTAGCTGATGGCTGGATGATCTAGGATGGCCTCACTCATATGTCTGGAGGTTAGTAGGCAGGTGGCTGGGGTTTGGCTGACTGGTTCTCCTCCACAAGACCTCCAGTAGGCTAGCTTGGGTTCATTTGATGGTGGTCTTACGGTTGCAACCATAGCAAGAGAAGTAGCTGCAAAGGCTTTTGAGGCCTAAGCTTGGAACTTGCCCATTATTTCTGCCATTGTCCTGGTCAAAGTAAGTTTCAAGGCCAGCCCAGATTCAAGGGGTGGATAAAGACTTTACTTCTTGGTGGTAGGAGCTGCAAAATATTGTGACTGTTTCTGCAGTCTGCCACAAATGATTGCTAACTAGTGTCAACACTATTCTAAGTGTTTTACTTGCATTAACTCATTTAATTATTACATCAACTCAGGAAGGTAGGCACTGTTACTAAATACATTTCACAGATGAGAAAACAGGTACTGAGAAGTTAAGTAACTTGTCCAGAGACTGCACTCTTAACCAATAAGCTGTTCTGCTTCAAAAACACGATGGAGGGCTTCCCTGGTGGCGCAGTGGTTGAGAGTCCGCCTGCCGATGCAGGGGACGCGGGTTTGTGCCCCGGTCCAGGAGGATCCCACGTGCCGCGGAGCGGCTGGGCCCGTGAGCCATGGCCGCTGAGCCTGCACGTGCAGAGCCTGTGCTCCGCAATGGGAGAGGCCACAGCAGTGAGAGGCCCGTGTACCGCAAAAAAAAAAACAAACCCCAAAACAAGACAAACATGATGGAGGGACCTCGTCACTTGTTTTGAGCAGACCAGATAAGGCTCCATCCAGCCTTGTAAACATTAAAATAGTCTGTTCACATGGAAGACCTGGATATATCAATGCATGCTTTATAAGTGAAAATTTGTAAAGGGCACACTAGGATAAGCTATTTCTTTCAAATTCAGTCTCAAAACTAGGATTCTAAATGGATGAAAGGTACGGCTTTATCTTTCCTTTGTTGAGTAAGCCATTAAACCAAAAATACCCTAAATCAAGGTTATAGAAATTGTAACCTTTCCTCTTTGGAGTTCAATTATTAGAACTTTCAGCAAAAAAGACTCTTGGAGGTTGCACAAAGTATGACCTTTGTCAGGTTGTATGATCATTTTTCAGAGTCTCAAGTGACTGCTGGATGGATCTGGCTGTGAGCAGCGTGTCAAGCTCTTGTCCCTTTGTTTCAGGTCTCTCAGGCGGCAGCAGAGCTTCAACAGTACTGCATGCAGAATGCCTGTAAGGACGCCCTGCTGGTAGGTGTTCCAGCCGGAAGCAACCCCTTTCGGGAGCACAGATCCTGTGCTTTACTCTGAAGACTGGTGAGTAATGATACACCAGGCCGTCTTGGGGCCATAGCATTATCGTGGGGCTTCCCAAAGGACTTGGGCAACTGAGTTTTAAATATCTACCGTTCTTGGGGGAATTAAAATAAACCCAGCAAAATACACAACTTTACCTGAAGGATGACTCTCATCTGCTCCTTGTGGAATATATCTAATTAGAAGAGTCTCAATGCTCTTTGCACTAACTCATGAGATGCTAATATCCTTGTGTACTTGAGCTTTTGAACTGAGCTGGCCAATAATAATTTCTTGACCTCAATACCATCTTCTCTGTCCTTACACCATCCTGGAGTTGTGATTTGTTGCTTGGTGCTATCAACTGACTTGTTACTCTTGGGACTAAGGACTCTCCAGAGGAGACTTGGTCCCATCACCAGCTGTGATTTCTTTCCTAGAAGCTTTCAGAATGTATTTCTGTGTTTTAATGGAGGAAGAAATGGAGTAACTGGGGAAAGTGTGAGTAGGGTTAAAAGAACCTTAAAAATTTATTCTTGAAATGAAAACACCTCTTTGGTGGCCTATAATAAATTTCCTGGATTCTAGTGTGTTGTATGGGGTCTCATTCACATTTTCACTGTTTTTTTTGGAGGCGGGGGAGCAGGGCAGGGCATAAATTATTAGAGTCTTTTGGGGCCAATATATTTCAAATTACATGTTCTAAGGGGTGTTTATACAGGAAGTAATCATCTTAGGTCTTTTTTCATATACTTGAAAAGGAAATTATTCACATTAACAAGAAGGAAGTAATCATACGATCAGGTACTATTGTACCTTTTAATGGAAAATGTTCATATTTATGGTATTAAAATAATAGTCTTCTGCTGGCATAGCATTTTTCTTTTTACAGAGCACTTTCATGGGTCCTACTTATTCAATGGTTGTAGTTTGGATTTTCTGGTATTAACATGTTACTTTCTTCTTTGAGAACCCTAAAGTGACGTATGAAATGATGACTAGTTAATTTTTTTTTTTTTTTTTTTTTTTTTTTTTTTTTTGGTGGTACGCGGGCCTCTCACTGTTGTGGCCTCTCCCGTTGCGGAGCTCAGGCTCCGGGCGCGCAGGCTCAGTGGCCATGGCTCACGGGCCCAGCCGCTCCGCGGCATGTGGGATCTTCCCGGACCGGGGCACGAACCCGCGTCCCCTGCATCGGCAGGCGGACTGTCAACCACTGCGCCACCAGGGAAGCCCGATGACTAGTTAATTTTATGTATAACTTTTACTAAATGAAAGCCTACCAAATTCTCTTTCCAATAGGGAAGAAGTCCGCTGAGGAATGCTTTCAAGCACCAAGTGATGAATGACTGCCTCCAAATCTCAAGAACGCACTTCTCCAGCCAAATGACTTTTAGATATTTCACAGGACCTTTCCTGTGGCCTGGTCCTTTAGCCAAAATTCTATGGAAATTTATGAGTTTCTACTCAAGGAAACTGGGTGAAGGAGTAGATTTTAAAAAATAACGGCCTGGTTCTTTGTTGAAGTGCTTTATACTTAAACAAAAACCTTACCACCAAATATACCAAAATACACCTCTTTCATTAAGTGAATTACTAACGTTTCTATACCTGGAATGTTACATATGTTTTATTTACTAGATGTTTACATTTTTGGAAGGAAAACAGTATTGTTTGTTAAAAAAATTAAATATTTGTAATTTGTTGTTCCTGACTAAGATTTTTATACCATAACAAAATTTGTTCTTTTCTCATGAATTTATGATTTCTAAATGAAGACAAGCAAGTATAAAATTGGGGAAGAATGGGCTTTATTAATCAAATGATGTCTTGATTTTTCTAAATGAGAAGATTGTTTTATTTTTAACACTAAATATGGGAGCTGTTTCTTAGCAAACTTGTTTGAAAGGATTAATGTTGTGTTGTGTATTAGATTGCCCCATCCTGTATATGAAGCAGATTTGATCTTTGTCTTCTTAAGTTTCTCTATTTTATAATGGTGGTTTTACTTAAAAAAAATACTAAATTATTTCATGTCTTTAAACCAATGTTTAAATGTCATCTACAGAATATTGCAAATGATTAAAAAAAAAGTGATGGGAAAATATTACAACCTAAATGAATTCTCAATGTCACAAGTGTTTTACTTTGATGATGTGCCTTTGATTTAATTTGGGACACTTAAAAGAATACTTTATATGCGTTTGTTATAATCTTTGAAGAGCTTGGAAATAAAATTTCTGCTTAATTTCTGCTAATGACAGCAACATTTTGTGTCTGATTTTGTTTTAAGGCTTCATAGATTTTGTTTGCTTGTGAGATTGAATGCTGGTAGTGGGAGGTGAAATTTTTGTTTACAAGCCCTCACAGAATTTTGTGAAAAATAGATATATGTATAACATGCAGAAATATCTCAATTACTGGCAACATTTGCTCTTTGAAATAGCTATGTATAAATCCATAAATAAATAAATGAGAATATATTTGAACATAAGTAGTGTTATAGTAGAGAATGTAGAATTCATAAGATGGAACTTCTTTTACTTCCAGCCACTAAACTTCCAAATCTAAGTGATCTGAATCCCTTCCATTCGGTCAAAATTCTGGTGTCGTTTTTCTAACCCTCTTATTCTGTGGATCCGTTTCACCTCTGAAATGTCACACCATCAGTTAGCCCTTTTCTCCTTTATCTTCAACTTCTCTACTGCATCCTTTTATCAGCATTTAAACATGTTCCATTCTCCATCTTAACAACAAAAATCATTAAAAAAAAATCTCCATTAAAAAATAAATTTTCGGGACTTCCCTGGTGGTCCAGTGGTTAAGACTCCATGTTCCCAATGTAGGGGGCCCGGGTTCGATCCCTGGTCAGGGATCCCGCATGCTGCAACTAAGAGCCTGCATGCCACAACTAAAAGATTCCTGCATGCCGCAGCTAAAAGATCCCGCATACCGCGACGAAGATCCCGCGTTGCCGCAACGAGGATCCCGCGTGCCGCAACTAAAATAAAACGAAAAACAAAAACAAAAAACAAATTTTCAGCTATAAAAGATGAGTATATCTTAGAAATCTACTGTTCAGCACAGTGCCTATAGTTAACACTGCTGTACTGGATACTTTAAAATTTGGTAAGAGGGTAGATTTTATGTTAATTGTTCTTATGACAAAAAATAATAAGGCAGGAGGAAACTTGGAGGTGATGGGTAAGTTTATGGCATAGATTATGTTAGCGGTTTCATAGGTGTATACGTATCTCCAAATTCATTAAGTTGTATACGTTAATTATGTAGAGCTTTTTATGTGTCAAAAAAAATCTCTTGATTTCACTTTCCATTTGGCAAAAACTTGGTAAGATAGTACAAGAAAACTATAGATATCTCACTTATGAGTATAGATACGTCTTAAATATAAGCAAGTCAAGTTCTGTAGTTTATCAAGAGAAGATACAGCCTTACAAAGCTAATTCAACATAAGCAAATCAATGTCATTCATTACATGAAGGGTTTAAAGGAGAGAATGTTTACATCATTTCATTTTTTCATCTTACTGCATTAGCTAAGACTTCCAAAGTAGTGCTGAATAATAGTGGTGATAAAAAGTATTTTGTTTGTTCCTAATATGCTGAATGCTTCCACATTTCACCATGTAATATGAAATTTGCTGTTGATTTTAGTAAACTGTCTTTATCATCTTTAATTTCCTTCTCTTATTTCACTAATTCACTTAGTTTTTATTCAGAACAGCTATTGGATTTCATCAAATGACTTGCTGGCATAAACATTTAAGAAGAAATAATATCTGTATTTATGGATTATATAATTTTACACTTTGAAAACTCAGTTTAGTAAAAGAAATACTTAAATTTGTAATATTACAATTTGGGAGGCTGGCTGGATACAAAGTATATATAAAAAAATAAAAAGCATTTTCTACACTGACAATAGCTAGTTAAAAATGGAAATGGGCACAACTTTGTAAATCAACTATAATTTTAAAAAATAGAAATGGAAACTATCCCATTTCCACTTTAATGACAAAACTATAAAAAATACTTGAAAATACATTTAACAAACGTGCAAGAATCATAAAAGATTTTACTGATGTTTATAGAACAGGGTCCAAATAAATTTCAGGATATTAGGACAATTTCATTAAAATGCAATCTTACTAAAATTTCTATAAATTTAGTGGAATTCCTATTTTATTTTTTAAGGGAAACTGGTTAAAATATCTAGAAGTTTATATGGAAAATCAAGTGTCCAAGAATAGCTTTTAAAACTGTGCATGTGGACTTCCCTGGTGGTGCAGTGGTTAAGAATCTGCCTGTCAATGCAGGGGACACAGGTTTGAGCCCTGGTCCAGGAAGATCCCACATGCCACAGAACAACTAGGCCCATGCGCCACAACTACTGAGCCTGCGCTCTGGAGCCTGTGAGCCACAACTACTGAGCCCATGCACCACAACTACTGAAGCCAGTGGGCCTAGAGCCTGTGCTCTGCAACAAGAGAAGCCACCGCAATGAGAAGTACATGCACCACGGTGAAGAGTAGCCCCCATTTGCTGCAGCTAGAGAAAGTCCGCATGCAGCAATGAAGACCCAATACAGTCAAAAATAAAAAATAAATAAATTAATTAAAACAAAACAAAATCGTGCATGTGTGTGTATGAAACGTGGGAGGGTGAAACTTGCCTTACCAGATACTAACTTACTTTGAAGCTGCTGAATCAGAACAATATGACTTAAAAAAACAAAATATTCAAAACAAAAAATTCAAAATAAACAATATTATTGTAGTATAGGACTAGACAAATAGATGATTGGATGGATCATAATAGTTCGGAAATAGACCTGACTTTTTTTTCTATTCAGTGGAAAGTATAGTTAATTTAACAAATAGTGCCGGCATTATTGGCTATGCATTTGGAAGGAAATAAAATTGGTCCTGTATTATACTATGCAAAAAAAAGTCCATAGGTTAAAGAAAGGTGATAAAAAAGCATTAGAAGAAAAGTTAGGAGAATAGTTGTATAACTTCAGGGTAAAAAAGGGCTTCGTAAGCAAGGCAGGAAACCCAGAAATCAAAAAAGAGAAGATATGTATACTTGATGATCAAATTAAATTTAAATAAATAAGCAATTTAAATACATAATTAAGTATGGAATTTAAAATTCTTGTACGGTAAAACTGATAAACCAAATAAAAAAGCAAAAGACAGAGAACGTATTTTTTTCAGCTTTCATTTTGGATTGCTACAGTTTGCACTCCCCATCCCCTCCAACCTAGGCTACTCCATTTATTAAAATTTTTGGATACTTTGCTTTAGGGCAGGCTTGTTATTTGGGGAGAATAACTGGGCTCTTACTGTGAGAGGCAAGGCGTGCGACACCCTGGTGTTGATCCCCAGTTGTACGCTGAGTCTCACTGACGAGGGAAGGAGTACCTTATGTCCACCCACAACTGGAAGGGACAGCTGATGTTCTGATGAGTCCTACAGTGTTTGGGCTGGGCCTAGGAACTTGGGGGTAAGGCCACTCAAAAGCCCTCAAAGGTGAGCATCACAGCTACCAGTCGTAGATCTAAGGGCAAGTAACTCCCCTTAGAACATGAAAAACCTCATGGGGAAACACTCTCAGATAATCGAAGTTTCCATGGCAAGAGCCAACCTGGGAAGCTGGGCCTATTCTAAATAATTCCATGTGATATGGTGTTTGGGAGAGGATCTTGGAGGCTGGACTGACAATTCTGACCCCCTAACAAGGACCTATCCAAACCCTTCAGGCTTCTCCTATGGACCAACCCAATCGGTCATGTGACAGTCGCTCCCTGGGAGTGCTCTGCTGAAGCAGAACTCATTTACTTTATCCTCTGTTCCCAGGCTACCAACACAAGACTTGCCTCCCAGTAATACCTCTGATGGGCAACAGCACTAGAGGCTGCTCCAGACCCAGGCAGAATGAATGTGTCCTTAAACACCGAGCATCGTTGAGAAATACAGGCAGGAGGACTCAGACGCTTTCACTCTATTTGGTGAGGAAGCAGGGGTGTGGGTGTTGATAGCTTGGCCTAAGCTTGCCCCAGTCTAGGGCCTATAAAGAAACTCCTCTCCTCTGCAAGCTGATTAAAGATGGGATCAAGGGACTTCCCTGGTCGCGCAGTGGTTAAGAATCTGCCTGCCAATGCAGGGGACACGGGTTCCACCCCTGGTCCAGGAAGATCCCACATGCTGCAGAGCAACTAAGCCTGTGTGCCACAACTACTGGGCCTGAGTGCCACAACTACTGAAGCCTGCGTGCCTAGAGCCCATGCTCCACAACAAAAGAAGACACCACAATGAGAAGCCTGCGCACCACAACAAAGAATAGCCCCTGCCCGCTGCAACTAGAGAAAGCCCAGGTGCAGCAATGAAGACCCCATGCAGCCAAAAATAAATAAGTAAATAAATTTTTTAAAAAAGTTTTTTTTTAAAAAAGTTTTTTTTTTTAAAAAAAGATGGGATCAAGGAGATCCGCAAACTGGTAAGACAGCCTTACCTTAGTTTAGGAGAAATCCTGCCAAAACTTTAAGAAAGCACAACAGAAATTCCAATAAAATTTCCAGAAATAGTTTCCTTTTGAAGTCTCCACCCTCCACACACCCAAGCAAAACCAAACATCCTATAAATAAAAGTGTAATAAAAGAGTAAGAGAGTTGGTTTAAAGTCAAGTTAAGCCAGTTTCAAAAAGGAGGATGTGATTAACAGTATCAAACACTGAAGAGAAATCAAGTGAGGTGATGTCTGAATGTCCTTTGGGTCTAAAAAGGTAGAGGTCAATTTTGGTAGTAACAGGGTGATAATTTTGGAAGCCAGGAGAGAGAGAGAATGCTTGTGGTCTTCAAACATTTTTGCAAAAAGATGTCCCAAATCCATGTACCTCCATTTTAGAGTTGACATGTAAAAGTTTCATCAGAACTTTGAATAGTTGCAAAGAATAAAATTTTATTAGAAATATTGACATTTTAAAATAAAATTATTACATCTTTCTTTTAAATGTATTCAATGGAATACAAATACTAATTAGAAACCTACAATCATCCATGTAAAAATATACCAACTCTCCTCCCCAAATGTTGTACCAACAATACAGGAAAGCGTTCTTTCTCCCATATGCTGACACTGGAATTCTCAAAAATTTTGCTGATCTGATACGTGAAAAAGCAGTAATTTATTGTTTTAATTTGCATTTGCCTAATAAATAATGAAGATGCATATTGTTTCAAATGTTTATTGGCTATTTTTGTTTCTTCTGTGAAATATCTATTCATATATTTTGCCCATTTTTCTATTAGGTTGTCTTTTTTCCTATCAATTTGTAGGAATTTTTTGTATATTAGGAATGTGTGCCCTTTTTCTGTCATGTGGGTTGCAAATATTTTCTCTCAGTGGTTTGTTTGAAAATTTTGTTTACGAAGACAGCATTTAAATTGGAAGTTCTTTAACTTCAATTTTGCCCTAGGTTTTAACTTTCTTGGTGGTGGAGGGTTGACTGTGGTGATCTTCACTTCTGGACTCAAGAGGGTCAGACTGAGATGGAGGCTCATTTCAAAGGCTTTTTGCTGGAGGAAAGGTGGAGGCAGCAGGCCCTTCAGGAGACAACAAACAACCCTTTGATATACATCGGCAAGGTTTTCTATTTATCTTAAAAAGAAAAAAAGGCTTTTCATGTTTCGGTGAATCTGGGAGCTATTTGGATCTTATAACAATATTATGTTAATTAGAATACTTACAAAGATATAAACTATAAGGCAAGATATATATTATGAAAATTTAATGTAGAAACACCGAGAACATCGAAGAACAAGTGCATTTTCGTTGATTTATGAGCAAACCTAAATCATTTTATTACTAGTTTATCATAAAAAAGAATGAAATGTGGCATGAAGCACTATCGTTTCTTTCAAAAAAACCTCAGACGAGTTTGTCCATCACGTCTACCAGGGACTTTTTCATACACTAGACGTCGTTTTTTGAATGGTGGTAGTTGTGAGCACGTGAAATCTGTTAAAAGGAGAAAAAGGAAAACCATTTTATTGCTGATAATAATACATATAAGTATTTTTTTTCCAGCTGTTCAAGTGGATCCTGTCTCTTCATCATCTATTTACAAAGTGTTAAAATTTCCAAACTGAGATAAAATAATTATTAAAAATTATATTTTTTTAGCATATATGTGCTTGTTCTTAAAGGCCCAATACTGATTAGTGTTAGATACATGTATTTGTATTTGTATGCTCATGCCTTGTACAAACAATTAAATCTCCCTGGATTTAAGACTCTTGCTTTTAAGTTTTCCTTCATTAAGCCTGTTTCTTAATGCATATCTGTAATGTTGTGAAATTTATCCTGAGCTCTGATATATGATAGGTAGTGATCATGTATAGACTCATCTTTTATGATTGTATTTTATATGACACATTAGCCTGAAATATTCTAGATTTGGATACTTATGGATATTGATTCATTAAATCAATAAAAAGGGAGGCTAAAATATTTAAAACAGTAGTAATTATTCCTGGCCATATAATCTCAATGGCAAGAGTTGGATGCCTTTATAAGCAAATTCGAAAGGGAATGCAGGGCTCCCCTGGTGGCGCAGTGGTTGAGAGTCCACCTGCTGATGCAAGGGATGCGGGTTCGTGCCCTGGTGCAGGAAGATCTCACATGCCGCGGAGTGGCTGGGCCCGTGAGCCATGGCCGCTGAGCCTGCGCGTCTGGAGCCTGTGCTCCGCAACGGGAGAGGCCCGTGTACCGCAAAAAAAAAAAAAAAAAAGATTCTTGTTAACTGTTTGAATTAAGTTATAAAAATAATTGCAAAGTGGAAAAAAGCAATATTTTTAAACCAACATTATTTATATGATATATGATTTTAAAATATATTTATAACTAAATTAATGAATTAAAATATAGGTAGACATTGACTATTCCATCTATATCCCTAAAACCTTAAATAATAAAATTTATTAAAAAATAATTTCTGAGATCTTCTTATTGAAAAATTGGGTTATCTCATACACTGGGATGCCCTATGTTAAAAAAATATACAGTAATTCACATGCTTAATTTGTTCCAGGGTGGAAAAAAGATGAAATTTTCATCCAGTTCATTTATGAAGCCAGAATTACCTTCATGTCAGACTGTTACGGAGTACAAATAGAGCACAATAAATTAATTTCATTATGAATGTAGATATGAAAATCAAATAAATATTAGCAACCATATTTAATAGCATATGTTAAAAAATCATTCCTTAAAAGCCAATTAGGGGGATATGGTGATATATGTATACATACAGCTGATTCACTTTGTTGTACAGCAGAAACTTTAACACATTATAAAGCAATTATACTCCAATAAAGATATTTTTTAAAAAAGCCAATTAGGTTTATCACAGAAATGACAAAAATGATTATTAGTAAACCTGTAAACATTTACATTAATGTCAACAGAGAGAACATGTTTGATTTTCCCCAATAGGGACCAAAAAGAGTTTGAATAAAATTCAGCATCTATTCCTCACAAAAGTTCTTACAAAACTAGGGATAGAATATTTTCCCTTAAAATCAGGAACAAAACAAATTATGACTATTAAATGGGACCAAATCCAAGTTTTGTGAGTCTGGGACTTATATAGTTTGAGTGTTCCTCTTTTAATAAAACAAAGAATATAAGATTTTCTGGGCCCCTTTTGGCCTCACAAAATGACCTGGGCAAAAGAGGAGTTTTTTTTTTTTTTTTTTTTGCGTTACGCAGGCCTCTCACTGTTGTGGCCTCTCCCGCTGCGGAGCACAGCCTGCGGACGCGCAGGCTCAGTGGCCATGGCTCACGAGCCCAGCCGCTCTGCGGCATGTGGGATCTTCCCGGGCCAAGGCACGAACCCGTGTCCCCTGCATCGGCAGGCAGACTCTCAACCACTGCGCCACCAGGGAAGCCCAAAAAAGGAGTTTTGAAGCTTCCAGCTTCTCCTTTCTTTTTGTTTTTTCCCCATCATAGTAAGGCCACCTTTGTATGACCATCAGAACTTAATATTTTGTTCTAAATGCTGAGGCCAAGGCAATAAGAAATAACACAGAAATAAAAGGTATAATTACCAGAAGTGAGAAAATAAAATTGTTTTAAAAAATTGATATGACTAAATGTTCAGAAACATCAATTGTAAAATAGATAGCCAATAGTAGTATCTATTTAATAGGATTGTCAAAATTAAATCCACATAAAGGAAATATAATAAGTTCTTAATAAATGTTAGCTCATTAAATATCCCCGCTTGACAAAGAGGCTACTTTCCTAATTCACTAATTTCTTTATTTAATCTTTGTTAATTTTAGTCTTCTGCTTGACTTAGATTTGTTCCATGTTTTTACTTGTAACTTCTTAAGTTAAATGCTTAGTTCATCTAAAGCTATGAGAATTTGACATATTTTCTTTGCCTTTATTTTCTTAAAAGTCTATAATTAGAATTTTGATTTTTTTTTGATGCCAAAGTTATTGAAGATTCTTAAGTGTAGTAATTAAAACAAAAATTTTTTTAACTTGGAGATGAGTCTATCTTTAAAAATTACACTAGAGAGTAGTTTTATCAACTATAGACAGTATTACCTGTTAATGATTTCTTGTCTCCTGAGTTAGATGAAGATACAGAGTGCCTTTTCTGTCCTAAACATTTTCCAGCTCTTTGGTAGAAATAAAGACTGTTGAATTCTTTTTGACTTACATTAGAATCAGAAGCACAAAATAAATCCAAACTGGGGACGGATGGTAATTCTTTCCAGAAAGTCTTTTTAGTCTCAGCATTTGAACTTTCACATATGAGGCCTTCTAACTCATCCGATAGACATTTTTGCTGATTAGTGAATAAATTATCTTTCTGAGAGGACCATTTGTCACATGTATTCTGCTCTGCACCATACTGTAAGTTGAATGAGTGATTCTGTTGTTGCCATACATTTCTTTTAAAGTTCCAATGAAGAGGAGATTGAGAACTCTCTAGTGAAAAGACAGGGGCAGACAATTCTTTGTTTGTAGGTCCTTTTGCTTCATGTGTTTCCTTTTTCTGATAATTTATAAAGTTAGGGGTAACTCTCTTCTGAGTGTCAATTGGTGATATCATGGTTTCACAATTCATTCCTGTTAGACCCAAAGAAAAGACATCTGACTCTGAATCATTCTGGTTCAGAAAGGAACTACCAGACACATTCCTTGCTTCTATATTAGTCAGGAAAGAATTATTCTGCATTATGTTAGGGTTACAACTGGACAATTTCCAATAGCTGGTCTGATTGTAAGAAGTCACAGGTGGTAAAATGCATGGCATTTCTTTTAGTTTCATAAGGGAAGAGTTATAATTTGAAGTGGCGTTTGTGTCTTCGTGCACTGTCTCTCCTAAGTCTGAATATTGGTAATATTCATTATGTTCTTGAATGACAGAATCTGAAGAGCCAGAAGCTGAAGTCTGAGAAGTAAAGGCACTAGTTTGATTCCTATTTTCCTGAGGTGATGAAATTTGAGGTGATTTTGTTACAGAAGGACTAATCTTGAATAAGGAAGTGATGTCACAAAAATGCTAAAAAAATTTTAAAAATTAATTAATATAATAAAAATACAACATAAACATCAGTCAAGTAAATATAAGTGATGACACTTATCTAAATGGAAATAAGAAAAAAATAAATAAGTAGTCCATCCAAAGGTATTATATTGATCCATGTAGTGAGAACGTAATTAGGCTCCATTAAAAGAAATACATTGTAATTTGCATCTATTTTCTAATCACTTAAAATAAAATTTTTAGTTACACAATTTACATGAATACCATTTCCTTCATAAAAATTAAAGAAACTTACTGATAAGGCTAAAGTTCTCTTTAGCTACTACTATAAAGAGGGGCTTCAGGATTATTTGGAAGAGATAATGTAAACACGTATGAATAGAGTGTGTAATTGAATATCTGTGGGCAGTATAACACTTCAAAATGATTTGAAGTGTGATAAATGATCTGTACAGAATTATCTATATAAGATAGCTTTAAAATATATAATGTGACTGACGACCAATGAGAATTCTGTATGAAATTTAGTTTAAGTAAATCATTTCTTTGCTCTGTGAAGTCCAAAACAAACTTGGATAAACTTCATTTTGAAAACCCTTATGGTAAAAATAGATACTCAAATGCCAAGGAAATAAATTCATAGAAGAATATGGATCTTAAATAGCTAACCTTTAACACTTTTTCTGGAACTTCAGGTAGGAGTTCCTGAAGTTGACAAAGAGTTGCTAATAGTATCCAGTTCAGTGAAGGTCCTTTATTTAACATGAGCTGAGCCACCAATGGATTAACACTTGGAAAATCAAGTAAGTACATTTCTTCCTAGAAAAAAGTGTAAGGAATAATCAGCCAGTGTTTTTTTCTTACTCTACTCACTCCAGCAGATTAAAATTTTTGTTGTTGCACCTACCACTCAATTTGAGATGCTTGGGGGAAAAAGTATGGCCAGGAGGAAGGAAACTTTTTTGTCAGTAAAGATTCATACACCCAGAATTGGGAAGGATCTTAAAGTTCATTCAGTCTAATCACTCATCCAAAGAGACTCATTACAGTCCATTTCCTTCAAACGACAATCGTTTTATCTAATGACAGCTCTTCTACCTTTCAGGGCAGGGTTCCCCAGCCCCCCGCCCGCACAGCAGGAGGTGGCAGAGGGCGGAGCAAAGCTTCATCTGCCGCTCCCCATCGCTCGCATTACCGCCTGAACCATCCCGCCCCACCCCAGTCCGTGGAAAAACCGTCTTCCACGAAACCGGCCCCTGGTGCCTAAAAGGTTGGGGACTGCTGTTTTAGGGTACTTAGTTATATAGCTCAAGATTTCTTTAGCTCTCCCTTTGTAGACCATATACTATCATGGTTTGGTTAAATGAACCATGTTTATGATATCTAACAGATGTTATAATTTCAGGAAAGGCTTATTGTGAAAAGTACAGGAAGAATTACTATCAACCAGAACTGACCCTGACAGTCTAAAAATACACATTTTCAGAGAGATCTCATAAATGTCTAGAAATGTAGCAGCCATCTTTATTGCCAAATTTCTTTCTTTTTTTTTTCCTGGGTTACACTGGCTTTTTGCACCCTCTTTTAGTTTATCAAACGACAGACGTGAGTAGATTGGACGTGCCTTTGTAGGAAGGAAATTGCACATACATATATGTCATAATTAATTATACCCATATTGTTGATAGTGTTATGTTCTGTTAGGCATGTAAAAGTCCTGTGATTTAATATATATGACTATTTTATTTATTTGTTTTATAATTTTATTTTTTCCGTAGGTAAAATTCAAAAGGCACTAAAAGGTATACAGTGAAAAGTCCCATTCCTACTCCATTACCTCAGTTCTCTCTAGAGATAATTAATTTCTTGGTATCCTTCCAGAGATATTTTATACATTTAAAACCAAATACATATAAATATTAATTTCCCCTTGTTTTACACAAATGGTAGTGTACTGCATGCTCTGCACTGCAACTTTCATGTTTCACTTAATATATTTTGAAGGTCATTCCAAGTTAGTACATAACGATCTTCATCATTCTTTTCTCATGGCTTCAGGAGTTGAATATATTGAAAATAAAGGTAACAGAAACACTAGGTTGGTATGAAAGCCTGGAAATATTTATGCTTAAACAAAAGGAATTTCTAAAAATTAACTATTTAATCTTATAAGTATTTCATAACTCTACTTTCAATTATATAATTGAGTTACTGACAAATCACAGAATGATAGAATTTTGCTATGCTCATACCTACTAATCTTGAATGCTGAAATGTAGGAATTAGAAAAATTATTATATTTTTAAAAATATTAGACATTGAAGCCATTAGATCACCTTATAATAAGTTAGATTTGAAAGTTCATTATAAAAGATCCCATTAAAATAGTTCTATGAGGGACTTCCCTGGTAGTGCAGTGGTTAAGAATCTGCCTGCCCTCAAATCAACTTCAGGATTTTAATGTACCTGTTTACCTTTTAACAGGCCAAGAGCTAAGGACGGTTTTTACATTTTTAAATGGTTGGGGGGGGAAAAGACTATTTTGTGACATTTGAAAATTATATTGAAATCAGATTTCAGTGTGACCAAATAAAGGTTCTTGGAAGAATCCGCCTGCCAATGCAGGGGACAGGGGTTCGAGCCCTGGTCCAGGAAGATCCCACATGCCACGGAGCAACTAAGCCTGCGAGCCACAACTACTGAAGCCCGCCTGCCTAGAGTCCATGCTCTGCAACAAAGAGAAGCCACTGCAATGAGAAGCCTGTGTGCCACAACGAAGAGTGGCCCCCGCTTGCCACAACTAGAGAAAGCCCACATGCAGCAACGAAGACCCAACACAGCCAAAAGTAAATAAATTTATAAAAAAACAGTTCTTTGAGATTGAAAAATACTCATAATTCTGGAAAACTGTCTAAATAAATGCTGTGCATTATGGCTATTGTTACATATATTCATGCAAGCATGATAGAACAAGAAAATGCTACCAGAAAAAGAATTCAAGTACATGTATTTATATTTGCTTTGCAAATATCTAATTTATATATTAGGAAATAAACCTTAGATGGTGAGATTTCAAGCCAGGATTTATCCAACCATTCGTGAGGATCCCTCTTCGAGGTCATTAAATTGTGGTCAGCAATTTGTCGAATTAGCAGTGCAGTCTCTTCCACTCCTGGGGCAATTAGAAGCTAAAATATATTTTTTATGTTAGATTATAGGAAATACTAGGAAACAAAATATATCACTCAAAAATTGTTTGCAATTAGGAGAAAAAAAACCCCAGAAGATTCTAATCTTTGTACACTATTTTAGATATAATTTACTAATTTATCTATGTGAAATCCAGGATGTTTTATTTGTGAGGATAAACAATTTACTTTCCTTCTTTAAATATGATATCCTTGTAGTTTCTAATTTTTGGATCTAAATTGTTATTCTTCACTTCCATTTGGCATTTATTAATAAAGTCTTTTAAACGTATTTGGTGTTTTATTTCATCTGTATTAGAAAAAAAGCAATTTGGATGTCACTAGCAATAATTAATATTTTGCTTTTTCTAGGTTAAACTTAACAGTTCTCAAATAAAAATAAGAATTAAACAATAGTGCAAGATTTTTCAAAAACAAAGTTGAAAAATAAGGATATTTACAGATTAATTTGATGCTGTATTCAAAAAGAAGAATATGTTCTGATTTAGAGTATTCTTGGAATTGTTCATCCAATCTTGGCTTACTTGATGGTAAGATACCCCTGACAAAAATGTGTGATGTGTGTGTTAAACTTAACTCTAAAAAGAATTTCTTAATATGTCCTACTTCCTGTCTGTCTCTTGTGTTTTCCTCTATGCCCTTCCCTCTTCTGCAATGCCAGCCTTTTCCTTCCCCTTTCATTTCTATTTTTATCTTATTCTTCGTCTTTTGGCTTTGGTTGAAGGAAAGATAGTTCATGGGTTAGCAGTTTAATGTGGATAGAGAACACTGCCCTAAACAATCACATCTTAAAAATATGAATATTCTGTCCTGTAGTGGAAATTTAAGAAACAAAGACTGTACAAACCTCACAAAATAATTATGACATTTTTTTTCTTCCACAAGAATAACAAATACGAAACTGCTAGCATATACCTGGGGGTATATGCATGCTAAAGAAGGATTTTCTTTTTATATGAAATATATAGAGTACACAGAAATACACTGTTTGATTCCAAATTTATTTTATTAAAAGTTTTGGACATTTTGAGAAGATTTGAGACTTTTATTTAAATATAAATTTTATTTTAAAGAGCATAATTTTATAATGGTAATGAATATTACCTTAACTTAAGGGTAAGGATTCTGGAGCTCATGGCTAGACTTTGGGAGATTCAAGAACCCCTGCTAACATTGTTTTCAAAAATTTGCATATGTGTGTATCTAAGCATTTTTCTGCAAAGAGCATTCATAAGAAATTTATAGAATTTCTTTTATATTAAAGTAAAATATGGCATGACACTACTAGCTGTATTTTCTTTTAGTTTAAGAAAATGTACTTAAATTTCTTAATATTCCCTTTATGGCTAGGCTCTCCAGATGCTTGGAAATAAAAAAATAATCCAACCTGATGGATTTTTTGGCCTAAGAGGCCAAAAGCCATATTACTAAATGTATTCTAAAATAATACGAGTCTAGGGAACCCCCTTTAATGTCATAAGGTCATCAAGTTAGGAGAATGGGAGACTTGAGTATTGGTGATACATTGATACAAGAATTAGAGCAAATTAATCATCTTGTTTCTCAAATTCCATGGAAAAGTGGACATACTTTTAAGATTATCATGTGAACTTGAAAAGCTTTTGGAGTAGTTAGATCCAGGTGGGAACAAACAATCCATTCCATTTCATTTGGAATGGATTGTGCCTGAGCAGTACCTCCTATTTCATCTCCAAATGCCTTCCTTGGAACATGTCCTCTGTGGATCATGTCACTGTACCTGAATAGGGTAACTTTCTGGTATCAGATACCCCATGTATAGATCTTTAAAATGATTTTCTAAAGCATATTTTGTATATGACTGCTTTCTATTAGCTGAAGAGAAAAGAGGCTGATTAAGTGGTAAAACCTCACTTGAATGAATAAATGAGACAAATTTATATTTATTTAGATAACTTTTCTAAGAATTTTACTTCTATGTTTAACATGCATCACAGGATCAAAATTATCTGGATTCTATTTCAAATAGATCATTTGTTGATTTTCTTAACAGGTTCTGCTTTCACTGAATTCTGTTTAGTAGATGTTTGTTGAATATTTTTACTGTGTACAAAACACTGTGCTAGATGTTATAGCTTTTACAAAGAAAAGGGCCTAGTTCTCACCATCCAGGGTGGAGGATATATGAACAAACACCTCATATTATAATAAAGGTATAAAGCATTATTAGGAGGATGGGAGGAGAGATTCATCTTGAGAGAGTATAACTGGTGCAAATTTTTTAAAGGAGGTGGTATTTGAGCTGGGTAGAAAAAGTCAGAACTATGAAGACTGGCAGTAAGGGGATGGGGAATAGTATTTCTGGGGGAAGACAGGACAGAATCGGATGGCTGAGAGGTGGGGGCATATTCAGGAAAAGGTGAGTAGAATGATGTTAAAGGAAGGATTACTAGGGGTCAAATCATAGAGGAGTTTGAATCCACCTGAGGTTAACTCTATTTTGATGAAGTAGGAAGCTACAGAAGGTCTTTTGAGCACAAAAATTCAATTCAACAACAAATATTTATCAAGAGGCTACTACGTAGGCTCTGTGCTTGGTGCTAGGAAGACAAAAATGAAAAGCATGTTCCCTTTCTTTTATGCTTACAGTCTAGGGAGTAAAATATTCACAGCTGTATTTCAGAAATGTAATTGGTGTCAATATACATGATGCACGGGAGTGGGAAAAGAGTAGAAGTAAAGAGATTAATTAGAAAGTTACCTTAGAATGCCAAGTGAGAGGTGAAGGCCTGAATTTAGGGAAATAGCAATGGGAGTAGAAAAGAGAGGCATACTCTAGAGACACTGCAGAGTTAAAAGGAAGATTTAGCTACTGATTAGATTAGAATAGTGATGCCATAAAGTAGGTGTAAAAAACTAACAGAAACCTTAATTAAAATAGAGTTGGGAGACCAGCAGGAGGAGCTCTCATGCCCTACCATGATAGTACAATTCAATAGGAAGAAAGACTTCCTCTTCTTTCCTAGCAAGAGCTCAGCCAATAAGAGGCTGTCACAACTCAGCCAATGAAACTCTCAACTCCTCCAATGGACTCTTTGTTTACTATATAACCCTCCCAACTTCCTTTTCCCCTCTTTAAAAGATTTCACCTCACCTTATTGTGCCCAGACTTGCATATGGCTTGCCATGGTTGCAGGCCCTGAGTTGCAATTCTTTGTTGATCCCATATAAACCCATTTTTGCTGCAGAAATAACTGGCAGTCTATTTGTTTTAGGTCAACATCAAGTTTGGGGGAGGATGAGAAGTTGTGTTTTGGATATGCAGAATTTGAGGTACCTGTGGGATATTCATGTGGGGATTTCCAGAAGAATTCTAGAATATAGGTGCAGACCTTAAGAAAAGTTAGAAAAATTTTAAGGATTTTCTTAAAAATGAAAGCTAAATTTGTGGGAATGTCTGAGTTTATTAAGGAAAGAATATAAAGTGATAATAGTAGAGGACTGAGCCCTGAATTTTGGGGAAATACATAAACTTCAGAGTGGGACATTGAAAAAAAGCCAAGAAAGGAGACTGATTAGAGATCACCAAGATATTGCTCTATTCATATGTCATAAGATTTCCATTTTACAGCAGATAAAAACAGTATGTCTCTCATAAGTGAACATTTTTGATCAAGGGATATTTATTTTTATTCATATCCTGACCTGTTTCAAAAAATCTAAGTAGTAATGAAGAGATAAAATATGAATTTAAATTCATTAAAGGCTTTTAGAGCAGAAATTTAAGTGGAAAGAATATTTGTTAATTTGAAACTGTTCTTTATATGGCTTTTAAGTGTTTTTTAGTTTAACCATTTAATGTTTCTTCTCACTGGGCAGTTGAGTTTCAGATTTCATAAATTTTGGCTTATGAAAAATACAAACAAACATATAGAAAAATACCACCTTTACATCCAGTTCTTCTGATTTTAGCCCAGATGAAACCAAAGCTGCATAAATCAAAGCTAGGTGATGAAGTGTCTTTTCTGTAAGACAGTACCTAAAAAAAATTATATTATTATATTCTACTCATTTGATGTCTGACTATACTTATTAAAATTCATTTTATTTTTCACGTTTTATAAAGTTTTTAGAATAACCTGGCTAAAACAATGCTTGTGTGGCAGACTCATTTTTTTTGTCCACTCAGCACTCTTTTGTAAGAACAGTTCCACCGCATTCTTCAATAGTACCGTTATATCTAGGAGATGCTGAGTGTGTGTGTGTGTGTGTCTGTGTGTGTGTGTGTGTGTGTAGAAAAGTTTAATTCATCCCCTTACTAGCCCCAGGGATGGCTATGTGACTGAAGCCTAGCCAACTACCTGGCCAAGGTATCAGGTTCAGATATGAACATATAACCAGAGCCAGGATAACTAGAATCCTCCCTGGGTCTTTTCCCTGAACTGTTAGAAAAAACACTCTTTTAAATGATCATTATATGACATGATAGAGGTGTTAACTAACACTAAGGTGGTAATTATATTACAATATATAAATGTATCAAATCAACAGAGTGTACTCCTCGAACTTACACAATCTTATAACTCAGTTATATCTCAGTAATTTTAAAAAACACTGCTATTTCCCTGTCTATAGTTATTAAGCACATCAGATGTGACTCGAGCTGTGGGTGGATATTCCTACTATCTTTATCCACTTTAAGTACTCCAAGCAACGAAAAAGAAATTTATTGGCTTATATTACTAAGGGGTCCAGGAGAAGACATTTTTGGACCCAGGGACTCAAACAATGTCATTGAGACAATGGCTCTCTTAATCTCTTTGCTCTTCTTTCCTCTGTTGGCTTCTTTCTCAGGTAAGCTCTTTTCAAAAGAGTGGCTGATAAGAGAGACACACTGTGCTTAAACTGTTTGTTCAAACGATATGGTTTCTATTGAACACCTGCTTTCTTTCTGGAATCTAGAGTTTTGATTCGTGACTAGCTCTTAATAAAAGCCCTGGGCACTGAGTGTCTGGCGAGTTTCCCTGGTAGACAACATTTTACAAACGTTATCACAACTCGTTGCTGGGGAAGTTAAGCATGTTCTGTGTGACTCTCCTAGTAGAGGACTCTTGGAAGCTTCCTCCTAGTTTCCTCTGGACTTTGATCCATGCCCTTTCTCCCTTTGCTGAATTTGCTTTGAGTACAAGAATATTTTCAGTGCTGTGAATACTCCTAACAAATCATCAACTTGGGGTTGTCTTGGGGACTCCTGACACATTTCCTCAAACAGGAACTAATGGCATGAACTACTAAAGTAATTAAAAAATTTTATTTTGTATTTTCAATTCTCCTCATTTGGTCAGTTGATTAAGATACTTTAAAAATGTTCCAATGATCTAAAAATATGAAACCAAGATACCTAGAAGTCTGAAAAGAATTACATTTTATAATAATATATTATTGTGAATAAATGATAATTCTATCCTGAACACAAAACAATCTCAGAGTGTTACATAATTAATTTTTTTCATGAACATCTGGATAAAAATAAGTGTAAATCTCCTATTATTATCTCTTGTACTTCAATTGCACCTCTAGGTGGATACCAATCTAAAAACAACTTTAAAAAATTTCACATCAATTATTTATCCAGAATACTTCCAAGTTCTTGATAAAGCTTAAAATGCTTTACAGCCTTTATTAATCTTCAGAATGAAGATTTTAGACCTGAATAATTTTTAAAAGTATCTTTATTGGAGTATAATTGCTTTACAATGTTGTGTTAGTTTCTGTTGTACAACAAAGTGAATCAGCTTTAAGTATACATATATCCCCATATCCCCTCCCTCTTGAGCCTCCCTCCCACCCTCCCTATCCCATCCCTCTAGGTGGTCACAAAGCATCGAGCTGATCTCCCCGTGCTATGCAGCAGCTTCCCACTAGCCATCAATTTTACATTTGGTAGTGTATATATGTCAATGCTACTCTCTCACTTTGTCCCAGCTTTCCCATCCCTCTGTTAGAACTGAATAATTATTTTAATTTTTCAGTTCTGATAGAAAGGAAAAACTATGTTAAGTGACTACTAGAGGTTATTGTTAATAGACGAAGGAATAAGAACCAAGTTGTTTGTATACTTAGATTCTAACTTACACTTATCCTCACATGATAATAATTTTATACAAAGAGCTTGGTACAGTAAGATAAACAAAAATGGAGTCAAACAAGAAAGTCAATAAAGGAAAAAAATCACACAGATAATGTAATGTTAAATAAGATAAGATACCTGTACCTTATCTAATAACTAAAGAATATTTTTGAAACTTCTACTGTGATGTGTGTGGTATGTGTAATGTAGTATTGTAGAGATCAAAAAAGTGAATAAGTCTAGTGTGCAATTTAGTTGGAAAGATTCATTCATTCAATCAAACAGTATTTACCAAGCATCTGTCATATGAAAGCAATGTGGTCATTGATATAGGGCAAGTGCCCCAAAATGATAATACAAAACAAAATACGATAATATCAAAGATGAGGAAAAAACAGGGAGCTAAGGAGTTGGAAGGTTGGAAAGGTTACAACTAAATATCTGTTTATATGCAAGAGTGGGAGATACTGAAGAAAGGTTGAATAGAAAAAGTAGATAGGTCCTGAAAAATAGGCACAATTTCACCAGATGGAATAGCTGGAGGAAGGAAGGAATATCGTAGGAAGAAGAGAACTGTATGAGCAAAAGTAGAAGTAGGAAAGCAAGGAGGATGTTTGCAAGCCAATGAGCAGAACTTTTGATTGAAATGGAAAGCAGTGAAAAGTAAGCCTGAAAATATAGGTTAGGATTATATGCCGAAGACTTTGAATATTAGGGTGAGTAGTCTGTATATATTCAGTAAATAACGGGGAAGTCAGTAAAGGTGTTTCATCAGAGTGAAATAATAAGAGCCTGATTTTAGGAATATTAATTGAGTGTATGACAGATTATGAAGAGTAATGTTGAGAGTCATCTGGAGGTGTGAAAACCATTTGTTATATCAGTCCACATAAAATAATGAGAAACTGAACTAAGATGTTGGTAATATAAATGGAGCGAGGGGAGAGATGAAAGTCCAGTGGTTGAATCTATAGGATTTGTTTTCCAGTCTTGATGACTAAAAGAAAGGCAATGGTCATAAATAGCTAAAGGGCAGAAAAGAGGAGATACAGTTTTGGAGGGAATAGAGAATAAAATGAACTCATACTATGTTAACTTTGAGAGCCGGCGGAATATCAGAGTGTAAATATTATATAGAAAATTAGAGATATTAGGTCAGGAAATTCAAACAGAGACTGCAGCTGCAGATAGAAATATAATAATTATATGCAGAAAGACGATAACTGAAGCTAGCGGAGAGGATAAGATTTTTAATGGACAAAATAGAAGAAAAAAAGAGATTTCATATCTATCTGGAGACTGGGACAAGGAAGAAGAAGAGGAAAAGACAAGAAGTAGAGAGGTAGAAGATCAAAAACATTGAAGTGCCATGGAACTGAAGAGTTTCAAGGCGGAAAGCACTGACAATAGTCTTAAATACTTCAGAGCAGTGAAAGATAAAAATATTTTTGGATATGATCATAAGAAAGTCACAAATGATGAGTGACATCTGAGAGACAGAGATCAGAATAGAGATAGAGAGAAAAGCCAGATTGCAAAGAATAAAAGGAGAAAGTGAAAGCAGTATGTTCATAAAATTTAGAATGAGGGAAAGGAGAGACATATAATGATAATTTGAGCCAGTGTCTTGGCGTGGATTTGGGGGCAATTTTTCAGTTAAGCACATCAATGAAAGAAAGTATAGTAAGATGCTAGTTAGTTGGTATATCTAATAAAATTTTAGAGAGAAGTGATTTAAGAATGACATTTTTTAACAGACGAGTCCAGAATTAAAAATTAATAAAATATGAAACACTCACAGCAGCAATTCTTAGTGAGGTAGAGGTGGGGAGCATAATTTGCACTGACTGTCCAGGGGAAAGATATCATCTCCAAAATTCCGATTTGTTTTCCTATGGGCATGCCTTCACCTTGAGAATCCCTTACTTAAAGCAAACTAGATGAGCAAAAAGAAAATTTACATACCTACTTTTATTCGAAGAAGAAGATGGGATAACTTAAAAGATATATATGTGACTTTGGATGGAGACGTGTTTACTTACTCTGAGTTTAATGGTTTTTTGGCATATAAAATTATCCAACAATAGCTGTACTGGAATGATAATGCCATCAGTCTCATAATGATATTGTCTGATGCCTTCTCACAGTTTAATTCTTCTAGGTCCTACCAGAAAATAAATAAAATAAAAAGATTCACTAGGTTGACCAGTTGTTACGAAATTATTGTTGCCATATTTCTAGAATCTATGATATATAAATTATAACTTGAGAAGAAGCATGGGTATGGGTTCCCATTTTATGGAAAAATTAAAGTCACACTGGAAGTAGTAGGGGAAAAGCTACAGTAGTTGTAAAACGGTTAATGATAGACTCAGCAAGGGGGGTTCATGAATCTCCCAAAGTCCTAGACATGAAGCAAGCAGTCTACAGAGTGCTCCTATCTGGGCAGTTCTTTGTAGACAGGGATCTGGCTACTCTTAAGGACAAAAACCCATGGGATAATCTGCACTTAATGCTTACTTAAGGAAGATGAAAAATCAGCAGTTAATGAACTTATAGGAATGTCCTTCTAATGATCTAGAATCTCTTTTTTCCTTTAACAATATTAATTTTTGATAGAGTGAATAATTCAAGAAGTATTTTATTCTAACAGTAAGTTATGTAAGCATGGATTAAAACAGTTTTCCCAAACAGGATTTCCCTCCCACAAATAACTGTTATTTAATAACCTTAAATATGCAAGATACAATATTCCATAAGAATCTTTCTAACAGAGCTTTTTTGTTTCCGTCATATAATTCTTATAGTATTAACATTTGCTTATTAAATCAGACTTCTACCTTACCATAATATGTGCCATTAATTTATACTCCATACCATCAAACTGCTTTCTGCTCTCCACTCCCACACTATTAAATTAATTTCTTTGTAATTTGTACTCCAATCAAGCAAACATATCAGGGAGATTCATACATCTTAAATTCTAAAATATACGGATTTTTGAAGAGATTTTCTCTCTCTTTTTAAAAACTGACTAATTTATAGGCAATCCCCACTTACTTTAGAGGAAATCCCGTATTACCAATTACAGATTAATATTTTACCTCCTTTTAAGAAACACAGTGGCTAGAATTTGATTTTTAAAGTTTTCAACACTATAATTATTCTATAAATGTATTTAAAAAAAGGTCAATACATAATGTTAAAGATACTATATTTGCTCTATATTCTTAAAGTACGTTAAAAATTACAAGGCATTGAAAAAGCTTGGTAATAGCCATTTTCCACGGTGATGATTTTAGCACTTATGGCCCATTTGCAAAGTTTTGGAAGAAATCATGAGTAGATTATAGTTAAGCTCTCTAAAGCTAATAGATTACATGGTTACACATGTATTTTAATATATTTGATTTATATTTTTTATTGTATAGTTTTACCTGCAAAATTATGGTGGTGTCCTCATCAATTGTCACCACTACATAATGCTCTGTACCTCCAAAAAGTTTCAATGACTCACTGCAGCATCTCTCCACCAATGTGATATTATACCTGTAAAATATAATATTTTGGGGTGACAGATGGCTAAGAAAAATTCTTTAAGAAAAACTGTATTGTCCTCCTGCATATTAAATTATTTGAACTACTGTTCAAGTTTCATACCTCAATTTATTCCACTTAAGAAATTTGAGGAATGAAATTATGAATTATTCCATTTATGACAAATTAGTTGAGATATGTGTTGCCTTAGATATTTTGCTAAATATTACTGTACATGATACTATTATAAATGTCTTTCTTTTGTTTGTTTGTTTTTTGGGGTTTTTTCTTTTGCCCACACCCACGTGGCTTGTGGGATTTTAGTTCCCCCACCAGGGACTGAACCTGGGCCCCCGGCAGTGAGAGTGTGGAGTCCTAACCACTGGACTGACAGGGAATTCCCCTATTATAAATGTCTTGACCAATTTATTCTGGTTCTGTAAGTAATAATTCATGAAATTAAAACATTGTGTTATGAGACTAAAACATTCTGCATTTATCAGAATTTTCTTTTTTCTCCTGAAAAGTTGCCTAGATTTAAACTATCTTTTATAAGCTCAAGTTTTCTGTGAATGCCCCACAGCCTTAAGATATAAAAACAAAAGTATGGAAAATAGATCTGCATTTTAATGAAGGTCACAGCATAATTATCCTTCCTTGATATATAGCCCAATGTCTAACCTTCCTGTGACAACTTGTACGCTATGATAGTGTTTTAGATCATTTAAAAATGCTCCGTGTTGGTATGATGTTAGAACTAAAGGTCTAAAAACTTGAGAATTCATTTAGAACTTCATAATCTTGCTTCCTAGTCAGTATTTAAAGTCCTCTAAATAAGAATACTCATTCTCAATAATATCAGTGACCCAAAGACATGACCATGTAATTCACAGAAAACCCCCCCACGTAAAATCCTCATATTTGCTGGTAACAAAAGAAATGCAATTAAAAATGAATTGAAATAATAATTAACTATTTTTTCTCCACAAAATTGATATATAACCAAAAAAAGACAATATTCAATAATTATGATGGTGTACTATAGGGAGAGAAGTATAGGTTGACATAAACTCTATGGAAAACTATTCCTATGTGATATAATTCCAGGCTTGAATCAGAAAGAAATAGTGCCACATATATAGCATAATATTTAGCCAATTAGGGTATATACATCTTTCCTAAGTTATGAAGTCAATAACTTACTTGGTTTCTAACAACTGAAGTATTTCTGGAGTATTAAGAAGTCCTTCAGATGCAAAAAACACATATGGAATCTGAATTTCCAAAAGAAAACCACCAAAACTATCCAGCAAGGTGCTTCCTAAATATGAAAAAATTTATAAATATTTCTCTTTTTTCTCATCCCTCGGTTCTTTCTCTTTTTACTAAACATGAGAATAACAGGTGTATGCTCAAGGAGTAGTATAAAAATAAAACATATTCATTGTAAAAATATGAATTCAGAATAAAGAAAGGTCTGAAGAATAAAATAAAAATCATGTTATTCTACTCCTAGAAATAATAGTTAATAGAATTTATTAAAACTACTATATACTAAAAACAGAGTTTAACACATACTTCCACACTTTTTTCTATATGTTTGCTTGTCTATACTTACACATGTACATTCACTTGAAAAAATAAGGAAAAGAAAAAACAGGATCATACTCTACCTGAATGTTAATATCTGCTTTATTCAATTAGTACATATTGGACATTTCCTGTATAAATATATATACTGATTTACATCAAAATTTAAAATTATGCACAATAATCCATAGGGAATGCTACAGATCAATAGGAAAAAGATCATATACCTCAACAAATAAGTGGACAAAGGACATAAACTGGCCATTTATAAAAGAATGGCTATACAAGATCAATTCACTTATGAAATGGTATGGATAATCAAAGAAATGCAATAACACAACTATAAAATATTATTTGCCTCTAATCCTTTCAAAAATTTAAAAGATTAATAATACCTACTTGTAGTAAAAATATGAGGGAAAGGATTCTCTCACACTTTCCGCGTAAATATAAATTGGGATAGAATTTCTGGAAAGCTATTGGCAATATATAAATGTGTGTATACCTTTGAACCAGCAATTCATTTTACCCTGGAATTTTTACTTCTTACAACAAGTACATAAAGATATATAAGATATATAAACTACTATAAATCTTGTGGTATAATAGTAGAAAATTGAAGCATTATAAATGACCCAAATAAGGAATTGGTTGAATAAATTCAGTTTAAAGATGAATGTTTACCTTTTATCCTTTCTTGAACCCATGTTTTAATTATTTAATGAAGTTAATGCTTAAATTTCTGTATCAAAGATTCCAAAGTAATAATTATGGTTGTATTTTTAGAATTGAGTTGGAATGTCTCAGAATTCAAACTTCCTACTCATACTTGAGGTGGATGGAAAGTGACTTACGGCAAGTTTTGAATGAGAGATGCACTGGGACTAAAAATATACAGGATTTTTAATTTAATGGATCTGAGAATTCACAACCTTAGTCATGTGAAGCGTTACTGAGAAATACAAAGAAACCAAATGCTATGCAAAGTGGTTTAGACTCTTTGCCAAGCATTTGTGCATAATTTTTTGTTGTGTATTAAAAGTTCTCTGTGTCAGTCAACATACTATGACATATTTTTCCCTAAAATTCAATAAAAATATTGTTGCATAAAAGTCAGTTAGGATTAGATATAATTATAATTTAATAGTGCTATTATAAGTAAAATTTAGAAGCTAAACAGATGAAGACAAATAGAATCAGTAAAGGCTATTTTACAAAAGAGGCAAGAGATAGTTAAAGGTCTTGCTCAAGGTCACACAGTTGGTGGTGAGGTTAGAGCTTGAACTCAAGTCTTCTAATGCTATAGTTTATTCTCTTTCCATAGATCAGAAATAGAAAGCAGCAAATTTTCATGCTAATGGAACAAAAAAGGAATTTTGGTTTATATCCTTACTCTTTAAAACTGTGTCTGGAAGAATCACTTTAAAGGCCAAGTAAGGAATATTCAATTTTTCACAATGTTCAGCCCAACAAGAGTTTTCTACAAAATTGTATTCCACCACAAAAGAGAAATTACTCCAGGGGAAATCTGCTCCAATATATTGATTGTGTACAACTGCACAGAAACTTGTACTGAAGACAAAAGAAAGCCAAGAAAATAGAATTAGTCTTGTGTCATTATACACTTGGAATGCTAAAAGATGACTGTTTCTGCTATTTTATTCTTCTCTAATCTATGCCTACTTATCTTGGAAGGACACTGGCGTATTTTCTGTTGACTTGTTTTCCAATTGTGCTAATCTTTTTATCTTTCTTTTTGATGGTCATACTTAAAAAAAAAAAAACAACCAGGATATAAAAAAACTGTGGACTATTTCACATCCTCATATGCAAGGGACCCTATTTTATTACCTGAGTCTTATCAGTAATACACAAATCACCATGAGAAATCAACCTCATTTTCTTATAAATGTGAGATTTTAATCTTTGAGAATCTATATAGTAGAATATTACCTGATTACTTTGTTTTTTATTTATTTATTTTTATTTATTTATTTTTGGCTGTATCGGGTCTTCATCGCTGCATGTGGGCTTTCTCCAGTTGTGGCGGAGGCTACTCTTCGTTGCAGTGCGTGGGCTTCTCATTGCGGTGGCTCCTCTTGTTGCGGTGCATGGGCTCTAGGTGCACAGGCTTCAGTAGGTGTGGCACCCGGGCTCTAGAGCGCAGACTCAGTAGTTGTGGGGCACAGGCTTAGTTGCTCTGCGGCATGTGGGATCTTCCCAGACCAGGGCTTGAACCCTTGCCCCCTGCATTGACAGGCGGATTCTTAACCACTGTGCCACCAGGGAAGTCCCTTCCTGATGACTTTGAAATGGCTTTTTTTTCCTCAATGGGCTTCATAAGTGATTTAACAACAAAAAGGTGGGTACTTAAATATCGTAAGTTTATCTTTCCCATCTTCGAATTTCATATAACATAGAATTTACTATAATTAAAATTCTCTACTGCTGCTTTCTATCTAGAAATAATTTCTACACAAAATAAGGCAAAATGAAAACATTTTTAGACAAGCCAACACTAACTTTATTATTAGCAGGCTCTCACTGAAAGAATTTCTAAGTGATGTACTACAAGAAGAAGGAAACTCAAAAGGAATGAAGAAAATATAAGAGACAATGCTGAGCAAAAACACTGGTTAGAAAGAAACAAGTGTAAGTCTAAATAGGTACTACTTGTACTGACAATAACAATGATAATTTGGAGATATTAAAGAAAGAATGAACTAAAATTCTGGACGACAGTAATACATAATACACAAGGCAGTAATCTTAGTTAAAGCATTTTTCAGGAAGAGAGTGGAGACACTGATTAATTTCAGGTTTTATTAAACCTTTTTTGGGACTTCCATGGTGGTCCAGTGGTTAAGAATCTGCCTTCCAATGCAGGGGATGTCGGTTCAATCCCTGATTGGGGAACTAGGATCCCACATGCTGCAGGGCACTTAAGGCTGTGCGCCGCAACTACTGAGCTTGTACGCTCTGGTGCTCACATACTGCAACTAGAGAAGTCCACGCGCCTCAACGAAAAGACCCGCATGTCACAACGAAGATCCCATTGCTGCAACTAAGACCTGACGCAGCCAAACAAGTAAATAAATAAATTTTTAAAAATTGGCTAAAAAAAACTTTAAAAAGTTAAGTTCTAGGAGAAACTGCACTTTTCCCGTGGAACTGGTATGTCTCCTCCCCACAGATGAACAAATATGTTTTTACCCATTTAAAACACCTTTGGATTCCAGAAAATCTTTTTTGTTCGAATGTAAGACAGTCAGTGTCAAACCTGTTGGAAAAAAGAGTAATACAAAAAGTTTTTTTCAATATTTTGTTCATATATATTTTTAGGTGTGTCATATATTTCACTACCATAGAAATGAATTAAAGATCTGTGAACAAGGATTATTTTTCTAAGTCTAGGGAATCAGAAAGTTTGAGCCATGGGCACTGTTTCTGGTGTGTATGTATGTTGTATGTATATAAGCCTGGAAATTCTGAATTTATTATGTAAAATAATAAAAGAGATCAAAAACTTAATGTTAAAATAACTAAATACTCACCAATTCTGTGCAGTTCATTTTATTTTGCTAAAAATTACGGTAGATTTTACCTTTTTTCTAGCCAAAAATTTAAGTACATAACTAAACAGCAAGAGACTATATTTCAGTGCAGTAGGAATTTTTTTTTCCTTTCTCCTTGCTGTATAAGAAAAAGAAGACTTCCTGGACACTACCTGTTTCATAGATTCACTCCTGCTTCTCAATTATAATTTAAATTACTTATATTATTTATGTTATATTTTAAACCAAATATAATAAACTTAAAAATTTTATTATACCCACATATACAGTTTGTTTTTGGTACACATAATTGATTTAAGAGTAGCTAATTCTAGTAAAAATAAATTCTATACTCTATTAGTGAACTTTTGTCAACTGTAGAGTTCCCAAAAGTGTGATGTAATAATGGCAGAGTAATGTTTAATAATTTCATGTTTACTTGATATGACAGTAGTTTTGGTGATGATAAGAACGGAGTTAGTAGTATTTCTTTTTTATAATTTATGAGGTCATATTATTTAAAACCTAATCTCCTTAAGTGGTTTGTACTAGCTTTGATCCCAAAGCAGATTACTTGCTGAGCACATTACTAGGATCTTTCAAACACGTGGAACGATGGAACCACATCTTTATTTTCTAACACTAGACAGAAAGAAAAGGCCTAGCTTCTAGATACAGAGGATAGTTGCCAGTTACAAACAGAGTAAAAACATTTTTCAGTATATAGAGTCAATATTTTTGTGTCAGCAGACCTTGTTGAAACAAAACAATAAGAGTAGTAATGATATAATCCCAAATGTCAGGAGAAATAGGAATGTTCGGCATGAAGCCTACATAAGAACCGATATATATACAGCAATAATTTGCCACTATATCTTACGTGACATCAAAGGAAAATGTGTCTCATTAAGTAGGTTTAAGTATTCTTTTCTGTGGGGCAGGAATATTTCCTCAGCTTCTTCACAAAAATATTCCTTTGGTTATCCAAATCCCTTTGTCTTATTAATATTTTAAAATTTATTTTTTAGAATTTTTATTGGAGTATAGCTGATTTACAATGTTGTGTTAGTTTCAGGTGTACAGCAATCAGTTATACATATACATATATCCCCCTTTGTTTTATAATGCTAACATTGGTCAGCGCAATATACACTACTATGTATAAAATAGATAACTAATGAGAACCTGCTGTATAGCACAGGGAACTCTACTCAGTGCTCTTTGGTGACCTAAATGGGAAGGAAATCCAAAAAAAAGAGGATATATGTATACATATAGCTGATTCACTTTGCAATACAGCAGAAACTAACACAACATTGCAACTATACCCCAATTAAAAAAAAAAGTTTCCAATTACCCTGATTGTCTAGACAACTGTGGCAGCTTCAGCTCCTCAATTGTTAAGTATTGCTCTAGCATTTTGGCACTAGTAAGGATCTTGTGATTTGGTAAATATGAATTTATCTTCCCAGGACTGGAAAACTGAATGAAATAATAAGATCCAAGCTTGAAAATTTGGACTCCAGCACATGATAACATTGTCAAGAAATAGCACCGTATAAGGCTCTGCTTAAAAGAGCTTTCCATTCTCACATTACTATTGATATGTTTTAATAGTTTACTAACTTCACAGAGTAGCAGATATTCGTCACAATACTTGCATATATTTCAGTTAAATCTTTCTCACTAGTCTTAGTCTAAGTAGGGTATATAGGGAGGTATTCATTAGCTTATTCATTTATTCAATAAATCTTTATGAGGTGCCTTCCATGTTCCAGGCATTTTTGTGGGTGCTGGAGATACAAATCAGGGCATGGTCATTACCTTCCAGAAGCTGAAATTTTAGTGAGGAAAACAGACAAGATAATCAGTTATTATAGCCCAGGATGGTAAGAAGTGTCTTAGAAGGATGTACATAATACCCTGAGAGTAGAGAGGGAAAGTATTTAAATCAAGGTTTCGTAAACAAATGTTTTAACTAATTTTTAAAGGATGTGTAGGAGTTAGCTTCCTAAAGAAGAGAGAAGAGCATTATGATAGCAGGAACAGGAAGGGTAAAGGCATGGAGATAGGAGACAGCAAGATAAATAGTTTGGTAGGGTCAGAGCAAAGAAATATTTTGGGAGATGACAAAAGATGCAGTTCATAGAGGGAAGAGAATAAATAAAGGTTGACACAGGTTGAGGGTGGTATTTTATTTTATTTTATTTTATTTTTAAGACTGGAAGGCTTAAAGATTAAGAGAAAGAGTCATTAGAGAAGAAGGCTGGCTGGGAAATAACTGATGGAATAAAGTGTTTGAGACTGCATGAAGAGATGGGATCCACAGCACAAGGGATAGATTGGTTCTCAAAGGGTGGAGATTCACCTCCTCTGTAGAGAAAGGAGGAAAGATAAAACAATAGAAGAAATAAATATAAGTTTGTAGATGGTGGGGAAGATGAAACTGAGGAGGATTATTACTGGACTAAAGGACGTTAGAAAGCATAATTCCCTTCTCAAAATGAGGGGACGAGTGGCATGGTACGGGTTTATGGTACAGCCATTAGTATGATAGGAATGGGAACTAAGAACATATAGAAAGATTGTTAAGAATTATGAAAAGCTCTTATAAGTTCAGAGAACCTGATTTTGTAGTGGTACCAATCTATCTGATTTTCTCCAGTAATGCTCAGCAGCTCAGGTGTAGGAATAGAGAGATTAAATCTTGATTGATTGAGGGCTGAAGTTTAAATGGAAGGTATCAATACAATAGAAGAACAAGACTGATTAAAGTGATGGCCATCCCCAATTCTGGAAGGAGAAAAAAATGAAAAAAGGAGTTGACAATTTATAAATCTCTAGAATGCTGAAGATCATCAAAGAGCTAGAGGTAGCTGTAGACAGAGAACAATGTATCAGAGTTTAAAGTTTAGAGGCAGGACAGTTCTGTATTATCACAAGGTCGATAGCAAAGTGAAGGAGTGAATATCATATTTGTTGTGAAGGCCAACGAAACTAAAAGGTCAGGGTATTGAATGAATCATTCACATTAAAGACACCTAGGATAATGGCAGGACCAGGAATAAAGAGAGTACCATGAATCAGGTGCAAAACTGTCCATGGATGATTGTGGGGTAGTAGAGAATGACATGGCAATATGGCATAGCCTCAAAGGACAGAGGAATAAAGTTTTGGAAAGGATAATGGAAAGCAAGAAATGGCCTTCTCATCCCTATACATAGAGAGAGAAAATTATCAGCTTCTATATGAAAGGGATACAGGGGAAGCATTATCATCTAGGGAAAGTTGGGTTTCACTTAAGACAAGGGGATGAAGAAGGAGAAAAGTTTACATCTTAGCAATGGGTTCCACAGCACAAGGTGGAAAGGGTTGGCAGAGGGGGCAGTAGTGGGTAGAAGAGTTGAAAAATGACCCTGGAACAAGAAAGACTTAGGTTCAAATCCTGATTCCCTCACTTACTACCTGTGATTTTGGCGTGATACATCACTTTTATGAATTTTAGTTTCTTCATTTGTAAAAACTGACTTAATAAAACCTATTCATTGAGTTGTAAGTAGTCCATAATATTAGCGATTAGTAGACAATAAAAGGTGTCAATTGGTAATAATAATTAACAGTAATGATAATGTACATGTAAGTACATTGTAGTATATTTATATTGCAGACTAATATAGTCCACATTGATTTAAAAACTGATTAGATCCCACTGAATTATATATTTTTAAAGTATGAATTTTATGGTGTGTTAATCATATCTTAATTAAAAACTTGGTTAGATCAGTACATTTTTATATATTCAAGCATTTGTTATCAAATGAAGCATAATTTAAAACTCCCTACCTTCTATTTCGTTAAGGATTTTAATGAGTAAATGTTTTTCACCATCTGAATCCATTCTTATTATAATCAGCACCTGTTCAAAAATAAGAATTTCATATACATGTATATCTGAATGATTATTCTTTTTCATATTCTTTTGCTACAGTGACAAAAATAACAAACTTAATTGGTTACATGAAACTAACGACAATAAGGTGGCAAAGTAAATATTTGTGTTGCAAAAGATATCAGTGCTTGAACACAAAGGAATAAATTCTGGTAAGATCAACTATTAATGAGGAAAGTATTTTGGAGTAGGGCATTCTTAGTATTCCTCAAGAATTCCAATATAGGTGACTATATATAAGTTGTCTCTGCCTGTACTGTAAGTGTTAAATTTAACCCAGGCAGGTTTGAATTGCTGGAGAAAACCAACGATTTGCTGCTATACTTTCCTACTTACCATTACAGTTTTGGGGGCGTGCAGGGTGGAGATAACAAATCAACCATAGGTTGTTTCCGTATCTTGGCTATTGTAAATAATGCTGCATGAACATAAGGGTGTGTCTTTTCAAACTAGTGTTTTTGTATTCTTCGGTCAAATACCCGGAAGTGGGGTAGATGGTTCATATGGGAGTTCCATTCTTAATTTTTTGAGGCATCTCTATACTGTTTTCCATAGTGGCTGCACCAACTTATGTTCTCACCAACGGTGTATGAGGGTTCCCTTTTCTCCAAATCCTCACCAATATTTATTATTTCTTGCCTTTTTGATAATAGCCATTATGATAGGTGTGATGTGATATCTCATTGTGGTTTTGATTTGCATTTCCCTAACAATTAGTGATGTTGAACATCTCTTCATGTGCCTACTGGCCATCTGTATGTCTTTTTTGGGAAAATGTCTATGAAGCTCCTCTGCCCATTTTTAAATTTTTTTGTAGTTGTTGTTGAGTAGTATGAGTTCTTTATATATTTTGGATATTAACACCTTATTGAATATAGTAATTTGCAAATATTTTCTCCTATTCAATAAGCTGTCTCTTCATTTTGATGATGATTTTCTTTGCTGTGCAGAAGCTTTTTAGTTTGATGTAGTCCCATTTGTTTATTTTTGCTTTTGTTTCCCTTGCCTGAGGAGACATAACCAGAAAGATATTGCTCAGACTGATGTCAAAGAGTGTACTGCCTATGTTTTATCGTTTCAGGACTTACATTCCAATCCTTAATCCATTTTGAGTTGATTTTTGTGTATGGTGTGAGACAGTGGTCTACTTTTTTTTTTGTATGTGGCTGTCCAGTTTTCCCAACACCATTTACTGAAGAGACTATCCTTTCTCTATTGTTTCTTCTTTGTTCCTTTGTTGTAAATTAATTGTCCATATATGTGTGGGTTTATTTCTGGGCTCTCAATTCTGTTCCACTGATCTATGTATCTGTTTTTCTGCCAATACCATGCTCTTTTGATTACTATAGCTTTGTAATGTAGTTTGAAATCAGGGACTGTGGTGCCTCCAGCTTTGTTCTTTTTTCTCAGGATTGCTTTGACTAGTTATGGTCTTTTGTGGTTCCATATAAATTTTAGGATTTTTTGTTCTATTTCTGTGGAAAAATGTCCTTGGGATTTTGATAGGGATTGCATTGAATATGTAGATTGTTTTAGGTAATATGGACATTTCAACAATGTTAATTCTTCCAATCCATGGGCATGGAATATCTTTCCATTTATTTGCATCTTTAATTTCCTTCAACAATATCTTATACTTTTCAGTGTACAGGTCTTTTACCTCCTTGGTTAAATTTATTCCTAGGTATTTTTTGTTCTTTTTGTTGTGATTGTAAATGGGATTGTCTTCTTAATTTCTCTTTCTGCTAGCTCATTTTTAGCATATAGAAATGCAATAGATTTTTTTTTTTGCGCTACGCGGGCCTCTCACTTTTGTGGCCTCTCCCGTTGCGAAGCACAGGCTCTGGACGCGCAGGCTCAGCGGCCATGGCTCACAGGCCTAGCTGCTCTGCGGCATGTGGGATCTTCCCAGACCGGGGCACGAACCCATGTCCCCTGCATCGGCAGGTGGACTCTCAACCACTGTGCCACCAGGGAAGCCCACAATAGATTTTTATATGTTGATTTTGTACCCTGCAACTTTACTGTATTTGTTTTGTTATTTCTCATAGTTTTTTGGTGGAGTCTTTAGGGTTTTCTACACGTAAAATCATGTCACCTGCAACAGTGACAGTTTTACTTTTTCCTTTCCAATTTGGATGCATTTTATTTCTTTTTCTACCTAATTGCTCTGGCTATAATTTCTAATACTATATTGAATAATAGTGGTGAGAGTGGGCATCCTTGTCTTGTTCCTGATTTTAGAGGGACAGTTTTCAGCTTTTCACCATTGAGTATGATGTTAGCTGTGGGTTTGGCATATATGGCCTCTATCATGCTGAGATACACTCCTTCTACACCCATTTCATTGAGAGTTTTTTTTTTAATCATAAATAGGTGTTGCATCTAGTCAAATGCTTTTTCTGCATCTATTGAGATGACCATATGTTTTTTATCTTTCATTTTGCTAAGATGTATCACACTGGTTTGAGAATATTGAACCATCTTTGCATCCCAGGAATAAATCCTACTTGATAATGCTATATGAACGTTTTAATGTATTGTATTTGGTTTGCTAATATTTTGTTCAGGATTTTTGCATCTATATTCATCAGAGATATTGGTCAGTAATGTATATTTTTTGTATTGTTTTTGTCTGGACTTGGTATCAGGGTAATGCTGGCCTTGTAAAATGAGTTAGAAAGTGTTCCCTCCTCTTCAATATTTTGGAAGAGTTTGAGAAGGATGGATATTAATTCTTCTTTGAATGTTCGGTAGAATTCACTTGTGAAGCCATCTGATTCTGGGCTTTTGTTTTTTAGGAGGTTTTTTTTTCATCACTGTTTTAATCTCTTTACTAGAAACTGGTCTATTAATTTTTCCATTTCTTCATAATTCAGTCTTGGAAGGTTACATGATTCTAAGAATTTCTTCATTTCTTCTAGGTTGTCCACTTTGTTGGTTACTAACTATTCAGAATATTCTCTTACAATCTTTGTATTTTTGTGGTATCCATTGTTATTTTTCTCCTTTATTTTCTAATTTTATTTATCAGAGCCTTCTCTTTTTTTTTCTTAGTGAGTCTGGTTAAAGGTTTGTCATTTTTATTTACCTTTTCAAAGAGCCAACTCTTAGTTTCGCTGATCTCTTCTATTGTCTTTTTAGTCTCTATTTTATTTATTTTTGCTCTGATCTTTATTATTTCCTTCCTTCTACTGACTTTGGGCTTCATTTGTTTTTTTTCTAGTTCCTTTAGGTGTAAGGTTAGATGATTTATTTGAGACTTTCTTGTTTCTTGAGATAGGCTTGTATTGATATAAACTTCCCTCTTAGTACTGCTTTTGCTGCATCCCATAGATTTTGGTATGTTGTATTTTCATTTTCATTTGTCTTAAGGTATTTTAAAAATTCTCCTTTGATTTCTTCATTGACCCAATAGTTGCTCAGTAGCATGTTGTTCAGTCTCCACATATCTGTGATATTTTCAGCTATCTTCTTATAGTCTCATAGTGTTGTGGTCGGAAAAGATGCTTGATATGATTTCAATCTTCTTAAATTTATTGAGACTTGTTTTGTGTCCCAACATACGGTTTACCCCTGAGAAAGTTCCATGTGTGCTTGAGAAGAATGTGTATTTTGTTGCAGTTGGATGGAATGTCCTATACCAATCTATCAAATCCATCCGGTTTAATGTTTCATTTAAGACCACTGTTTCCTTGTTGACTTTCTGTCTGGATGATCTATCTATTAATGTAATTGGGGTGTTAAAGTCACCTCCTATTATTGTGTTGCACCAATTTCTCCCTTTAGGTCTGTTAATAATTGCTTTATATATTTTGGTGCTCCTATGTTAGGTGCATAGATATTACTATTATGTCTTTTTTTGTTGTTTGTTTTACTATTATGTCTTTTTGATGAATTATCCCCTTTATCAGAATATAATGTCCTTCCTTGTCCCTTGTTACCTTTTTTTAGCTTAACGTGTATTTTGTCTGATATGAGTACGGCTACATCTGCTTTCTTTTGGCTGTCGTTTGTTTGGAGTATCATCTTCTATCACTTCACTTTGAGCCTATGTTTGTCTTTAGAGCTGAAGCGAGTCTCCCAGAGGCAGCATATACTTGGCTCTTGTTTTTTAATCCATCCAGTCACTTTGTGTCTTTTGATTGGTGAATCCAATCCATTTACACTTAGGGTGATTATTGATAGATGAGTACTGCCATTCTATATTTTGTTTTCTGGTTGTTCTATATCTCCATTGTTTCCTTTTCCTGTGTTTCTGTCTGCCATTTTGGTTTGGTAGTTTTCTATGATGTTTTTCTCAGTTTCCTCTTTTTTTTATGTTTTGTGTCTCTGTTTTAGATTTATGCTTGGTGGTTACCAAGAGGTTTGTGTGAAATGTATCATAGATAAAATAGTCCTATTTCTGCTGATAGTATCTTATCTTCATTTGCCTATATGGGTTCCCTTCTTTTCCTCTTCCCCTTTTATGTTTTTCTTGTCTCAAATTATTCCTTTTTATATTACATTTGTTACCAAATTGAAGTGGCTATTGTTTTTTTCCTGATATTTCTCCCTTTAACCTTTATGTTGTAATAAAGTATTTAAAAACCGATTCTGATACAGAGTTGCAATTTTCTGATTCTGTTCATCTATTTATCACCTTAAAGTTTTGTGTACTTTTGCCTTTTTTTTCTGGCAGCAGAGCTCCTTTCAACATTTCTTATAAGGCAGGTCTAGTGTTGATAAAAATCCCTCAGCTTTTGTTTGTCTGGGAAAGCCCTTATTTCTCCTTCGTATCTGAATGATAACTTTGTTGGATAGAGTATTCTTGGATGACAGTTTTTATCTTTCAGTATTTTGAGAATGTCATTCCACTCCCTCCTGGCCTGTTGAGCTTCTGCTGAGAAATCTGCTGATCTGCTAATAGGGATTCCTTTGTAGGTTGCATCCTTTTTTCACTGACTGCATTTAAAATTCTTTTTCATTGACTTTTTATTTTTTTCCGGTATGCAGGTCTCTCACTGCTGTGGCCTCTTCCATTACGGAGCACAGGCTCCAGACGCGCAGGCTCAGCGGCCATGGCTCATGGGCCTAGCTGCTCCGCGGCATGTGGGATCTTCCTGGACCGGGGCACAAACCTGCGTCCCCTGCATCGGCAGGCGGACTCTCAACCACTGCGCCACCAGGGAAGCCCTTTCATTGACTTTTGACAGTGTCTTGGAGAAGATCTTTTTGCATTGAGGCGATTAGGTGTTCTTGTAGCTTCATAGACTTGTATATCCAGTTCCTCCCCCAGGTTTGCGAAGTCCTCAGCTGTTATTTCTTTAAATAAACTCTCTGCTACCTTCTCTGTTTCTTCTTCTTCTGGGATAACCATTACCCTAATGTTGCCCTTCCTAAAAGAGTCAGATAACGCTCATAAAATTTCCCCCTTTTTTATATCTTAATTCCTTTTCCTCTTCTAGCTGTACCATCTCTAGATTTCTGAATTTGAGCTCAATAATTCTTTCTTCCATATGGTCTTCTCTGTTTCCAGTGCTTTCTAATGAATTCTCAATCTCATTTATTGAGCTCTTCAGCTTCAGAATTTCTGTTTGGTTCTTTTTTAGTTTCAGTCTCTTTGGTAAAGTATTCCTTCTGTTCATTAATTTTACTCCTGAGCTCATTGAACTGCCTTTCTGAGTTTTCTTGTAGCTTGTTGTTTCTTCATGACAGCTATTTTGAATTCTCTATCAGTTAGATTGCAATATTCCATGACTTTAAGTTTGATTTCTGATGAATTGTCATTTTGTTTTTGTGATACAGTGTTGCTGTGGTTCTTCATGGTGCCGGATAAGTAGTTCCTCAGCTGACACATCTGAAGTAGCAAACACCTTTCTTCTTTAGGTAAAAATAATTTTTTCTACTTGATTTTAATGAACCAACAAGTTATAAACTAGAAGCCGTTCTCTTTTTCTAAAAAAACATAAGACCCTGTTAGGAGATTTATTTATCACAAGGAAGATTTATCCAGCAAAAAAAATCTACTGAGACACAGCAGTTCCCTTTTCAGAGGTGCTGCAATAAAGAAGACAATAGCAATATCTTTACTGTTTAGGTCGATACAATTATTGGATGGGTGAAAGCAAGAAGCAAAAAATATAAATTTCACACTCAGTGACCTAGTAATTTGTCAGTCATTTTTCTGCATTAAACCTAATGCATCCTCTGGGACTGGGGCAGAGGATTCCAGAGAAATTGCACTCCTGGCCTGGCCATGCTCCAAATTCCAAACCATCTTTTCTATTCCTTTCTTTCTTTTTTAAATTTTCATTGAGGTATACTTGATTTACAATGTTGTATTAGCTTCAGTTATACAGCAAAGTGAATCAGTTATACATATACATATATCCATTCTTTTTTTAGATTCTTTTCCCGTATAGGCCATCACAACATATTGAGTAGAGTTCCCTGTGCTATACAGTAGGTTATTATTAGTTGCCTATTTTATATATAGTAGTGAGTATATGTCAATCCCAATCTTCCAATTTATCCCTCCTCCCTTATCCCCTGTTAACCATGTTTGTTTTCTACATCTGTGACTCTATTTCTGTTTTGTAACTAAGTTCATTTATACCATTTTTTTAGATTCCACATATAAGTGGTATCATATATTTGTCTTTCTGTGTTTGACTTACTTCACTCAGAACGACAATCTCTAGGTCCATCCATGTTGCTGCAAATGGCATTATTTTGTTCTTTTTTATGGCTGAGTAATATTCCATTGTATATATGTGCCACATCTCCTTTATCTATTCCTCTGTTGATGGACATTTAGATTGCTTCCATGTCCTGGCTACTGTAAATAGCGTTGCAATGAACACTGGGGTGCATGTATCTTTTCGAATTATGGTTTTCTCTGGGTATATGCCCAGGAGTGGGATTGCTGGGTCGTATGGTAGTTCTATTTTTAGTTTTTTAAGGAACCTCCATACTGTTCTCCATACTGGCTGTACCCCTTTACATTCCCACCAACAGTGTAGGAGGGTTCCCTTTTCTCCACACCCTCTCCAGCATTTACTGTTTGTAGATCTTTTTTTTTTTTTTTTTTTTGGCGGTACGCGGGCCTCTCACTGTTGTGGCCTCTCCCTTTGCGGAGCACAGGCTCTGGACGCACAGGCTCAGCGGCCATGGCTCACGGGCCTAGCCACTCCACGGCATGTGGGATCTTCCCGGACCAGGGCACGAACCCATGTCCCCTGCATCGGCAGGTGGACTCTCAACCACTGCGCCACCAGGGAAGCCCTGTAGATCTTTTTGATCATGGCCATTCTGACCCGTGTGAGGTGATACCTCATTGTAGTTTTGATCTGCATTTCTCTAATAATTAGTGAATTTTTTAAAGACTTATTTATTATTTATTTATTTAATTTATTTTTGGCTGCATTGGGTCTTAGTTGCAGCACTTCGGGCTCTTTGTTGCAGCGCATGGGCTTCTCGCTAGTTTTCTCTTCTCTAGTTGTGGCGCACGGGTTCCAGAGTGCGTGGGGTCTGTAATTTGGGGCCTGCAGGCTCTCTAGTTGAGTCGTGTGAGCTCAGTAGTTGTGGCACGCGGGCTTAGTTGCCCCGCGGCATGTGGGATCTTAGTTCCCTGACCAGGCTTTGAACCTGTGTCCCTTGCATTGTAAGGTGGATTCTTTACCACTGGACTACCAGGGAAGTCCCTAATTAGTGATGTTGAACATCTTTTCATGTGCTTTTTGGTCATCTGTATGTCTTCTTCGGAGAAATGTCTATTTATATCTTCTGCTCATTTTTTGATTGGGTAGTTTGTTTTTTTGATATTGAGTTGCATGAGCTATTTGTATATTTTGGAGATTAATCTCTTGTCGGCTGCTTCATTTGCAAATATTTTCTCCCATTTTAAGGGTTGTCTTTTTGTTTTGTTTATGGTTTCCTTTGCTGTGTAAAAAGCTTTTAAGTTTAATTAGATCCCATTTGTTTATTTTTGTTTTTATTTTCATTAGTCTAGGAGGTGGATCAAAAAAGATCTTGCTGAGATTTATGTCAAAGAGTGTTCTGCCTATGTTTTCCTCTAAGAGTTTTACAGTATCCGGCCTTACATTTAGGTCTTTAATCCATTTTGAATTTATTTTTGTGTATGGTGTTAGGAAATGTTCTAGTTTCATTCTTTAGCATATAGCTGTCCAGTTTTCCCAGCACCACTTACTGAAGAGGCTGTCTTTTCTCCATTGTAAATAGAAGCCTTTCTCTTATTTTCCAGTAGGTGGCACTATAGCACATTGTTTTCTCTTACCTGCGCTGCCTCTGGTTGTGTTTGGGTATTGGCACTTTCTACCCTCCGTGTCTACATCAGAGGGGTCACCCAAAGCATTTGTTGTCACTGCTTGTGCCTCTGGGGTTGTTGGTGCCTTGCTGTTTCTGGTGTTATTGATGTCACTGCCTGAGTACTAGGATGGTGGCCTCATTTGGGATCCCTGAGTCACAGGCTCTGCCACTGCAGGAGGAGCAGGAAGGCCGGGAGGAGGAACTGGGGTCATGTGTGCCGTTCCTTTTCTGGTGCTCTTGGGTTTCTGGGCTCACCCACTGCTGATGGAGGGTGGGGCGCCAGAGCTGTGGGTGGCTCTGAGCTGGAGGGACAGGGTCACAGGCCTCATGCCACGGCTGCTCCAGCTATCTGTGGCTGTGGGTACCAGTGCAAGTGGGAGGCTGGGGTCATGTGGGATGCCGCCCTCGCTGCTACTGGGTTCTCTGGACTGGGGTTCAGCTGCTACAGCCCAGGGTCCAAAATTGCAGGCACTGCCTATGCTGATCCTCCAGTTCTGCCTCTTCTATGGGTTCCATTCCACCTATCTTTACAGGTACAGATGGGTGGAACTCTCCAGTATCCTGGTGTTAGGCAAAGGCCCCTTTGTTGAGTTGTGGATGTTTTCCTGGTTGCAGATTGAAGGGGAGAGCCGAGAGAGCATCTCTTCCTGCCATGATGCTGACATCCCTCCCCAATTTTAAATTTCTTACTGATTGATTTAATTTGTTTTAATGACAGGCAAGTTACCCAAGTAACCATAGAGTTGGGGATAAGAATATCCCCAGCAGGGACAGAGGAAAACGAAGAAAAAGGCCAAATTTGTTTCCAGATTTAGTGTAAAGATTTTGAGATGCTTTTCTGCTTGAAAATATTTTTTAAAGTATTTTCTCTTAAATCTTTACTTATGCAAACTTTGTTCAATGCTTGATGTAGAGTGGGCAAAAAATTTCCAACATAATCCAAGAAATAAACAAGTGCTTTTTTTTTAGAATTATATAAGATGAGATTCTGGCTCAATATCTAAAAATTAATTATTGTAGTTCTATTGTTGGTATGTGTTCATGAACTTACAAGTAGAAAACAAAATTTTTGAGATTTAAAGGATTAATCCACAGAAAACTATGTATAATAAAAATTAAAGTATTAAAAAAATTCAAGACATATAAATAATGATGCCAATGATCCTTTCTCTGGGTCTGATTCTGTCCTGTTAACTTACTCAAGGAGAAAACTGTCAAGGGACCAAACAGTATATACTATATTATTTCATAATTTCAAATTAAATGCAAAAATTTATCTTACATCCAATTCTTATATAAGCTGATTGCCGTTATCTGCTTTATTTCAGTACTTACCTTAATTTGCTGTCCACTTTGCATCCAATTTAGTATCTGACATTGCAATTCTTGTATCTTGTAGCTGGTTTCAGGCTTTTTTTCCCTAATAAACTGTACAATCTCCAGTTGTCGCCAAATGTCATCCAAATAGGAGCCTAAAATGCTTTTGTAGATATCTTTTGCATTTGACAAATATCCTGTTAAAAACAAAAGTGGGAAAAAAAGCATGTCTTTTTGTTCTTTTAGAAACTGCATGGTAAAAACCTAAAAGGAAATAAGGGTCATAGCAGAGACAGTTAAATTTCCCTTTACTACTTTTCTGATTTTGATCAAAGATAGAAACTAATGAAAACCTTAAATTTAAGTGAAGCTGAGAAATATGTAGCAAATGTCTATTTTTAAGCTACATAATACCCATATAACTGGATATACTCTACATATTCTCTGAATATTTCTCATCCTTTCCTGCCTTCTGGCTTGTTAAATGCTATTGCCTTCTTCCTAAACCCTAGAATCTACACCTACATGCAAGTCCTGTGGTAATGCATTTCACTGAGATTTTCTTGGTATGCTATCGATACAGCTTTGCACTTGATTTCTGGTTATTTATGTATACGACTTAACAACCTCACTAGTCTATAAGCTCTCATAATCCATGATATTTAAGCATAATTAATTTATGTAGCTGCTAAAACAGCAGTGCCCAAATTCAGACTCACTAAAAGCAATTTTAAACACAGAATCCTGAGACCTATCCTTGAAGGTTCAAATTCAAGAAATCTAGATTGAGTCCCAGGGATTCCTATGTGTTAAACTTCTCCCAGTGATTCTACTGCACAGTGAATTTTGTGAATTACTGAAGTAGAGCACCTGGTAGAGTAACTTATGTAGATCAGGTATTCAATGAATATCTGGACAATAAATACAATAATAAATCAAAAAGTTAATGTTCATATTTTTATACTATGTACATATTAATTATAATTTTATATTAATACAGCTAGAATGATGGGCAATTTAGAGACTGACTTATGTTCTTTCTGCTTACTAATCTCCAAACTTCCCACTGATTCTCCATACTGCCATTAGACGTAGCCTTCTGAAAGACAAACCTAATCCGGTAGCTTCCCTGTTTCAGTGGCTCCCTATCATTTACAGAGTAGTGACTGAACTCTTTTGTGTAGCTTAAAAGGCTTTTCATGATTTGGCTCTTTCTTACTTCTTCAGGCTTAGCTCTCTTTGCTTTCCACCTTGTACTCCTCAATTTAGCCACATGGAACTGTTTGTCATACACCCACTAAGTCATTCTTCTGGGCTCTTAATTCTGCCTACAATACCCTTTCATATTTTATTTACTTGGCGAACTCCTACTTATTTAAAAAAAAATTCAGCTTGAAAGGGTAACAGTCACCATCCTTTGTGCCATTACTATGTATCTCTACTACAGTACCCATTACACAATACTGAATTTATTTCTGGGTTAAAGCCCAGAAGTGAAACTCTATACTTTTAACCTTGAAACTAATTACCTTGCTAGTTTGGGAGAAGAAGCAAATTGGAAGCTGGGAGAAAATACAGAATGTTGGGTCCAGGGTAGGCAGTCAGACCCACATGGACCTTTCTTCCTCTGTCACTATTCACAGAGAAAGAAAGGAGGACAACCTAACTTGCTCTTTGATTTTGAGAGGTTTAGAGGAGTGAGAAAGCCTTCTACTAAAAGTGTCCAAGGCAGCAAGGTTACTCATTATGGCTTGGTATACCTAGGGTTTAAGAAGTTATGTTTTCCAACAAGGATTTTACTTTTATAAGTATTCCTCAAGGTAGCCAAATAGTAATGCCAAACTTTGATATAGCAAAGGCATTTCTTTGAGGAACAGAAACAATTCAGTTCAAGTATATAGCTCTCAATGGTCTCACTTAATCCTAGGGTAAAATATAGAGTACTTAAAGGTGAATATACTTTAAGCAATCCTCCATAAATATTATTTCTCTAATGCAAGATTTTGATAAGTATTGAGCACGAGTGAGTCACAACTGTACTCTCCCTGGAAGTCCAAATATTCTAGATTCTGACATTCTGCCTTACTATTATGCTTTTATAGTTAGCTTAGTTGTTGGTAGGACTGACAATCTTCTATGGCAGCTGAAAATTATAATGAAGACAGGTGACTGAACAGAAGCATGTGACGCTACACCATTATACTAGCTACAGATACTGTAAACTAGGGCTATAGTTGTCTGGGAATGGAGACAAGACAACTTGTCAGCACTCAAATGCTTTAATTGGAGAAGAAAGGAAAAGCACCATGTTGGGCTTTCTAAAGGTAGCTGTAACTTAGTTACAATACCTGGCCAGATAATACTAATATAATACTTGGCCAAGTATTACAACTCCCAGTGATGTAGAGGGAGTACAGTTGTAACTCGCTGCTGCCCAGTACTTATCCAAACCTTGGATTAGAGAAATAATATTTGTCTGAGTCACAGATAGGAAAAAATGTCTGCGTCACAGATCAGAGAAAAAATATTTTCACTTTGTATATAATGGGTTCTAGAAACTTTAAATTATAAAACATAATCCTAAAAAGATACCATTACTAAACAAGTCTAAACAACCTGCAATAAGGGGCCTAAAACAGTAATGCAGTAAGACAGATACTTTAAGGATTTTAATAGTTTAGAAAAAATTTCCAAAATATTTAAAATTTTCAATACATTCAAAATAGTTTGATTTTTAATACTCAAGTAATTCATATCCTAACTTACATGCACAACTAAAAAAGAAATTGCAGAAGATCTTGCTATATAGCTATATTGCATCTAGCAAAGATTCGAAGACACAGATACTCAATGAGAACCTAAAATGTATATGTCAAAGTGTCATCTTACATTAAAAAGCAGTGCATAATAAAAAGAAACGAAATTGAGTTATTTGTAGCAAGGTAGATGGACCTAGAGACTGTCACACAGAGTGAAGTAAGTCAGAAAGAGAAAAACAAATACAGCATGCTAACACATATATATGGAATCTGAAAAAAAAAATGGTTCTGATGAACCTAGGGGCAGGACAGGAATAAAGACGCAGATGTAGAGAATGGACTTGAGGACATGGGGAGGGGGAAGGGTAAGCTGGGACGAAGTGAGAGAGTGGCATGGACATATATATACTACCAAATGTAAAATAGATAGCTAGTGGGAAGCAGCCACATAGCACAGGGAGATCAGCTCGGTGCTTTGTGACCACCTAGAACGGTGGCATAGGGAGGGTGGGAGGGAGACACAAGAGGGAGGAGATATGGGGATATATGTATATGTATAGCTGATTCACTTTGTTATACAGCAGAAACTAACACACCACTGTAAAGCAATTATACTCCAATAAAGATGTTGGAAAAAAATGCAGTGCATAATAATGATTACACAGTCAAATCCCTTAAGGCCATTAGGAGTCTGTAATTCAGGCCTAGAATAGAGAATCTTACACCTATTTTTCTAGGTGATGATTGTTGTTACAGAAAATTTCTTTTAATGAATATAAGGAGAATAAAATATATATTCCATGATAATTATGTCTATATATATAATGTTTAATGCAGGAAAAAAACTACATAATTTCTTACAAAGTGCATCTTTTTCAGAAAAGTAAACGTTATTTCAGACAAAATATTTCAATAGGAAGAAAAGGGGAAATAAAAAATTTTCACACCAACCCAATGCTGTGTCCAAGCTACATGTTAAAAGGACATCTCTAATTGTTACCAAAAGGTGTAAGAGGGCAGCATACTTGAATGTCATTTCTCTTTCAACATTTTTACCTAGGTAAGCAAAAACATATTTAAAGACAGAATATACATTAGAATTTTAGAATATATATCAGAATGCTTAACAATAATAGATAACATTTATTATTGAGTGCTTACTATGTGCCAAGCTGTATATAATCTGTTTATTTCATTGAATCTCTAACAATAACCCTATCAGACAAGTTTACTATGATCTTGATTTTATGGATGAGAAAACAGTCTTAACGAGGTTAGGTAACTGCCCAAGGTCAATTTGTGTATAAATGATGGAGCTGGCATTCCAACCCCTACAGCTAACCTCAGAGTTCATACTTTGCTGCTTCCAAAGAATGTTCCATTATTTCTACTCTTGGTGGGAAGAAGGACAATGATTCCCAGTTATGAAACAAGAAGAAAATTAAACTCATAACTTGCCAACTGGTTTAGATAAAGGTGGAGGATCATAACGTAAAGCAATACATTGAAATGGAGGTAGACACCTGGGAATATTTGTCCAAAGATATGACTCAAACAAAAGAGGTACTTATAGGGACAAGACAATTATCTAATTAATACGTTCCATGTAGTTCCAAGCTTATTGAAGATGATAGGTTGGATTTTACTGCATGCAAAAGTGCGGCCATGAAGACCGGATTCCAGGCTTAATTTATTATAAAGCAGAAACTAACACACCATTGTAAAGCAATTATACTCCAATAAAGATGTTTAAAAAAAAGTATGAAAACTATTGATTTAAGCAATAAAGATCAAAGCAAATAATCAGTAGTCACTGGGAATCAAGGAGCAACAGAAAAACCAGTTATGGGTAGTACCTCCAGCCCCTGGAAGGACTTGTGTAAACAAGTCAATCATGACCAGGAAGGGAAAAGAAGAGAGCAGAGAAACCAAATTTGGTATCATTTTCCTCTGTCTTTGGGAGAACATTTCTTACAGTGCAGATCCGCAGCCGATGAATTCTTTCAGCTTTTGTATGTCTGAAAACACCTCTATTTCCCCTTTGTTTTTGTAATGTATTTTTGCCTAGTACAGAATAGGTTGGTGGTTTTTTCTTTCAGGTATTTTAAAGATATTATTCCACCTTCTTTTCACTTGCACTATTTCTTTATTTTTAAAAAAAATTTTTTAACATCTTTATTGGAGTATAATTGCTTTACAATGGTGTGTTAGTTTCTGCTTTATAACAAAGTGAATCAGTTATACATATACATGTGTTCCCATATCTCTTCCCTCTTGTGTCTCCCTCCCTCCCACACTCCCTATCCCACCCCTCCAGGTGGTCACAAAGCACCGAGCTGATCTCCCTGTGCTATGCGGCTGCTTCCCACTAGCTATCTATTTTACATTTGGTAGTGTATATATGTCCATGCCACTCTCTCACTTTGTCACAGCTTACCCTTCCCCCTCCCAATATCCTCAAGTCCATTCTCTAGTAGGTCTGTGTCTTTATTCCCGTCTTACCCCTAGGTTCTTCATGACCTTTTTTTCCCTTAGATTCCATATATATGTGTTAGCATACGGTATTTGTCTTTCTCTTTCTGACTTACTTCACTCTGTATGACAGACTCTAGGTCCATCCACCTCACTACAAATAACTCAGTTTCGTTTCTTTTTATGGCTGAGTAATATTCCATTGTATATATGTGCCACATCTTCTTTATCCATTCATCTGTTGATGGACACTTAGATTGCTTCCATCTCCTGGCTATTGTAAATAGTGCTGCAATGAATATTCTGGTACATGACTCTTTTTGAATTATGGTTTTCTCAGGGTATATGCCCAGTAGTGGGATTGCTAGGTCATATGGTAGTTCTATTTGTAGTTTTTTAAGGAACCTCCATACTGTTCTCCATAGTGGCTGTACCAATTCACATTCCCAGCAGCAGTGCAAGAGTGTTCCCTTTTCTCCACACCCTCTCCAGCATTTATTGTTTCTAGATTTTTTGATGATGGCCATTCTGACTGGTGTGAGATGATATCTCATTGTAGTTTCGATTTGCATTTCTTCTAACACATGAAAGAATGCTCAACATCACTTGCACTATTTCTGACAAGAAATTTGACGTCAACCTTGTCATTGTTTCTCTTTTGCAGCATATATATTTTTCCTTCTGGCTGCTCCTACAATTTTCTCTTTATCACTGGTTTTGAGCAACCTGATTATAATATGCCTTGGTGTAGCTTTATTATGCTTCTTGTGCTTAGGGTTCATTGAGTTTCTTGGATCTGTGGGTTTGTAGTTTTCACTGAGTTTGGCAAAATTTCAGTCATTATTTCTTCAAATATTTTATCTGTTTACCCCCTTTTGCCTCTCCTTTGAGAACTCTAATGCTAGTATATAAGGCTATTTGAAGTTGTTTCACAGCCCACTATGCTCTTTTCTTTCCTTCTTTTTTATTCTTTTATCCACCTGGGTTTTATTTTAGATAGTTTCTATTGCTATGCTTACAAGTTAGCTAGTCTTTTCTTCTGCAATATTTAATCTGCCATTAACTCCATCCAGTGTATTTTTCATCTCATGCATTGTAGTTTATTCTCTAAAACTACAATTTGCATCTCTTTTATGTCTCTAGCTTATTGAATGTATGGAATACAGTTATAATAAGTTTCAGTGTCCTCTCTGATAATTCTAACATCTTTGTCAGCTCTGAGTTTGTTTTGATTGATTATTCTCCTTATGGGCTGTGTTTTCCTGTCTCTTGTTATGCTTGACAATCTTTGATCAGATGTCAAACATTGTGAATTTTACCTTGTTAGTGCTAAATATTTCTGTATTCATATAAAATAGTCTTAAGCTTTGTTCTGGGATGCAGTTAAGTTCCTTGGAAATAGTTTGATAACTTTGAGTCTTGCTTTTATGATTTTTTTAGGCAGGTCCAGAGCAGTGCTAAATCTAGGGATAATTATTCCCCACTACTGAGACAAGACTTCTCTAAGTATGGTGATCAATACTCCATGAACTATGAGATTTTCTAGTCTGGCTGGTGGGAACAGACATTATTTCCTGCCCTGTGTGAATTCAGAGTACTATTCCCTCTAATCCTTTCAGATGGTTTGTTTCCCAATCTCTTGTAGGTTAGTTCCTCACATATACATTTATTTTTTTTGAGATGGCTGTTCTTCTTTTTTTTCTGTATTCTTTTCCATTATGGTTTATCACAGGATATTGAATATAGTTTCCTGTGCTATACACTAGGACCTTGTTGTTTACCCATTCTCTATATTATAGTTTGCATCTGCTAATCCCAAATTCCTAATCCATCCTTCCCCCACCCCACCCCCTTGGCAGCCACAAGACTGTTCTCTATGTCTGTGAGTCTGTTTCTGTTTCATAGATAAGTTCATTTGTGTTATCTTTTAGATTCTACATATAAGTGATATCATATGGTGTTTGTCTTTCTCTGTCTGACTTACTTTACTTAGTATGATAATCTCTAGGTCCATCCATGTTGCTGCAAATGGCGTTATTTCATTCTTTTTTTATGGCTGAGTAGTATTCCATTGTATATATGTACCACATCTTCTTTATCCATTCATCTGTCAGTGGGCATTTAGGTTGTTTCTATGTTTTGGCTATTGTCCTCACATATACTCTTGGATCAGTACTCTGCTGAATACTTCAGGGAGACTCTCTGCAAATTTCTAGGACTCTTCTTGTGAAGCTCTCTGCTCTCTAACCTTCTACCTTTTTTAAAAAATTTGTTTATTTTTAGCTGCATTGGGTCTTCATTGCTGTGCATGGGCTTTCTCTAGTTGTGGCGAGCAGGGGCTACTCTTCACTGCGGTGTGCAGGCTTCTCATCGCAGTGGCTTTCCTTGTTGCAGAGCACGGGCTCTAGGTGCACAGGCTTCATTAGTTGTAGCACGTGGGCTCAGTAGTTGTGGCTCGTGGGCACAGTAGTTGTGGCTTGCAGGCTCTAGAGCTCAGGCTCAGTAGTTGTGGCACACGGGCTTAGTTGTTCCGCGGCATGTGGGATCTTCCCAGACCAGGGCTCAAACCCATGTCCCCTGCATTGGCAGGCAGATTCTTAACCACTCTGCCACCAGGGAAGCCCCTAACCTTCTATCCTTTGAACTTTAGTTGCCTTGGTCTCCCTGGACTCTTAGCTCTGCTTCTTCAACTCAGATTTGTCCCCTGAGCTCTGCCTCTGGTACCTCTCCCTGTGCCATGGCCTGGCATTTCTTTCAAGGCAGTAAGCTAGGGCAATGGTAGGGCTCACCTCACTTGTCTCCCATCTCTCAGGAATCATTGTGCTTCGTTGCCTGATGTCTAGGATCTTAAAAACTGGTTTCATCTATTTTGTCTTTGTCTTTTTGTTTGTTGTTGTTATTTCTGGAAGGAGGGTAAATTCAGTCCCTGTTATTCCATTTTGGCCAGAAGCAAAAGTCCAGGATTGACTTTAATCAATTTACTTGTTGACCTCCCCCCACCTATTTGGGAGGGACCTAAGTGGTTCAGATGCTAACAGTAATAGGGTTAATTTGGTTTCTGCAATAGGAATCTGTCAAGTAATATATATGTCAACTAGGAGCTTTACTGAGAAGCAATGCCAGATGATACAGGTTTCCCCCACTATCTGAAAATAGAGAGTTCCTATGAAACCTTTTGTAAGCTGAAATGGAGTAAAGAAGCAAATACCTTTTTTCATAAAAACGAAAATCCTCTTTGATTTCTTTCAGTTAGTGAAAACAGATATTAATGTAGGTCTTCATAAAATCAAAGTGACATAAAGCAAACATGAAAAGCAGGCGACACTTGTATTTCTTACCTTTTTATCCTTGCTTAGCTGATTTTCCAGCATTGGTCTGTGGGTGTCATATGCTGAATTACAGTTATGCCTCCATCTATGACTAATTTCTGCATTTTCTAATAATCCATAAATTTATATCCTTTAAAATAATGTGACTTTTATTTGTACTCACCTTGGTGAATAGCATCACTTATTACTTTTTCTTGTTGTTTTAAGAGGAACCTTGTTTGGTCAAAAATGACAGTGTCAAATTTCCAGTTAGCAGCAGGAAGAGTACAGAGGCATACAAGTTTTTTTAAGATAGGAGAAGCTGCTGCTTCCAGGAGACAGTATGCTTGGCACTGGCTATCTGCCAAAATAAAAGCATTAAAGGCAGTGTTTTTATAAGGATGGTATGTTCTTTTTGACAAATCAATCATCCATGTTACTTCATGGAAACCTGAACTCTATCCAAATTCTTTTCTGAGTTAAAAATCATTAGATTCTATAGAGGCTTATTTTAGGGTATTTATTCTAAATAAACTAGTAAAAACACAACAAAAGAAACCCTCTGTAGAATTAATATAATTTTATGGTTATCTTGTTTATTAGAAATGATTTATTCAGTGACTAATTTGGCAGGGCAAGTATGAGGAAGAGAATCACAGTTTTTTTCTTCTCCCTCCACTATTAGCTTACAACCTTAAGATGAACACATTTATAACAATGACAAATTGTTTTTAGTTTTCACTAGAATATCAATATTTAAAGATCTGCATTGTCATCTAAAGGTCATAAATGAAATTTAGCCAAAAGAATGAAATGATATTCAAGAACTAGTGTCATACTTCCTTATCGATTTTAATAGTGAGCATGATGTTCTTAAGGGGTCAATGTAAAGAATATTTTTCTTTACAGCAGAACAAATAATTTTAATTGGTATAGGAATCAATAATAACTTATTTACACCACCTTGATGGTGGGTAAGAGAACGGAGAGGGCAACCATCAACAGTTCATTTTTCCAGACTGGGAAGAAAAGTCTGAGTGAGGAGCTGCAGTTTGCTGTTCTCTGATGCATGTAGGGAAGCAGCAGTTTAAATGAAGGAAGAAATAACACTTAGTGGACTGGAATAGGGCGATGGGGAGGGAGGGGCAGAGGCAGTGAATAAGGCACTCCAGGTTTGGAAATAACCTGAAAGTAGGACTGGAATGAAGAAATATCTGAAACAAGTGAAGAAAATTACATGGAAAATAAGGTGTGTCCTAGATACCCAGGAAAGTGCTTTCAAATTTACTTAATTTGAATGTATTTAAAAAGCATAATGCATACCTGATGCTTGAATTTCAATGACATTATCTGCTCTCCTTTCCTGATTTGCTTTCTCTAGTGTTTCATTAGTACAAACAATAGGATTTTCTTCTTGAAGAGTTAAAGAATGTTCTTCTTTGTCTTGAAGTTCTAATAAAAATATTAATTTGCATTGTTCAGGGAAACTTAATGTTGATTAAGATGCTCTCTTGTAATATGATCATAATTGTTAAAATTCTTTGAAATGCATCAGTATTAAATTGAGCAACTATTCAGGTCAATGGACTTACTGTGCTGGGTAGGAAGCTGAATGGTAATAAAGGAAGGAACTTTGGCATCAGATCAGTGTTTCAATCCCAGTTCTGACACTAGCCTCAGTTTCCTCATATGTAAAATATTGATTAATATACCTATTTCAAATATTGTTATAAGGTGTTATAAATACCAAGGATGATTCCTGACACCTAAAGGGCACATACTGTTCTACATCTTTTCTCTGTGACTGTCCACAGACCCTTCCTCTGTTACTAATTCTCTCCTATACCCCAAACCCTATCTGTCTCCATCCTTTCTTAATAAGGTCATTTCTTACTACTTACCCTTTAGCTCCCAGGCATTTTCTACAGGAAGCCTAATAAAACTGCCCACTCGGGGCTTCCCTGGTGGCGCAGTGGTTGAGAGTCTGCCTGCCGATGCAGGGGACGCGGGTTCGTGCCCCGGTCCGGGAAGATCCCACATGCCATGGAGCGGCTGGGCCCGTGAGCCATGGCCGCTGAGCCTGCGTGTCCGGAGCCTGTACTCCGCAACGGGAGAGGCCACAGCAGTGAGAGGCCCGCGTACCGCAAAAAAACCCCAAAACACTGCCCACTCTACTTCCAGGCCAGCAAAGTGCCGCTCCTTTTTGTTTCCTCAGCACTTGGCATAGTCTCCTGGCACTGACGATGTTGTATGGAAATTATCTGCATCTGGTCCACTGTAAGCGTCTCATGGTCAGCAACGTTATCATATTTATCTCTGATATGTGATTTAGTGCCTGGCACACAAGGTTCAATAACTGTAGTTTTCTTCCTTCGTTTGTAAGTATTGTAGAGGATTAAAAAAAAATATATATATATATAATTTATTTATGATTAGAGTTATATTAACTAGATTGCAATGTTATCCATTAATAATATGATTACAAGATAATTTTAGAAAAACACTGCCATCTTGAAACGTTTGAATATATGAGCTTTAAATACACAGTGAAAAAAAAGAGTAAAATATCCTAAACTAGCTTTTTATTATTTTCAAGTATACTTTTTATTAACTATAAGTAATTTAAATAGCTATGATTAAATACTACAAATTATTAGAGTTTTTGAGGGGGCCTAATAAGTTGTAGCATTCTTTCTCACCCCTGTATCAACAAGAAGTAAAATATATATATCAAAATATTACCTCTGTTACTAATAAAAACTAAGTTGGAGAAAGGAGCTTAGTTTGAGAGTCAAAAGAGCTTTTTAATTAAACAACAGAATTAGAGTTACCTACCGTGCCCCAGACTATACTGTACTGGGCTAGGATTCTGCACTATTGGGGAACTGCTTGGGAAAGATTCATGACATAGAGAAGCAGAGGAGAATGCCTGTTACTTGTGAGGCAGCTCATTCCTACAAGCTTATGCCCAATTTATTCTTTTTCAAATTTACAATACAGATAATTAATTTCAGTGCCTCTGGGGAGAACACATTAAAGGGCAAAGAGGCCAGGAACATAATACTATAGAGAAAAAATCAGGAGTACAGAGCATTCCCACCTAACATCAGTATTCCTTTAATTGTTTAATTAATGGCTAACTTTTAAAATAAGAAAATATTCTTTTTATCTTTGTCTCCTTTCTTGTTGCTTTCTCTCATTTTCTGTTGCCAATATACCTTGTTACAAGACATCATCACAAGTATGAAAACCAGAAAAGGGTGTCAGTGCTAATTTTGGATTGGTTTCCTTTTTTTGTTTGTTTTTTGGCCTCAAATATGAATAGAATCTGAAAACATTCACAAACCTGAAAAAAACAAATCTTTAAAAAATTCCTATTTATGCATCACATTCATAAGATAATTCTTTATATTTTGCTCATTCTTTCATGTAGAAATTATACTCTGAATTATGGTGCAAATTGGTTAGAAAGATCTGTTACATATAGAATTGTCACCTAACAAGGTAAGTTATAATGCGGTCAAACAATTACACAAAAAGAAACTTTATGACAAATATATATAAACATAAAGGGTCACAAAATTCTGAGATCTTTAAATACTTTTCTGAATTTTTGTTGAATTTTTCATTGTAAAAATGCACTGATGGACAAAGTAATATAACTTTATATAGATCTATAAAAGGCTGTCATATCATGCTGCACACAAAGAACAAGCACTCTTTTCTGCTTTTCTATGTCATGACTTTTTCCCAAGCAGCTCCCCAACCATAGGGAATCCTGGCCCAGTCCAGCATAGTCTGGGTCTGGGTAGGTACTCTGACCAATTCTGGTGTTTAGTTAGCAAGCTCATTGGACTCTCAAACTAATTTCTGGTATATATTTTACTTCTTGTCTTATTTTACAGTTTATTCAGGGGCAAGACCTTATGTACATTAACAGTATCAATACATACGACAGTAAGACCTAGGTATACTCTAACTCTCACAAATAAATATTTTTGTACTTATTTCATTTGGGTAAGCTGTGTCAAACACATTCTAGAATACTAGAATTTTATTTTTTTACCAGAAGTGAAATGATATGACGCATTATACTACTTTGATATGTTTATAAGCGATGAATGTAAAACAGTTACAACTCAAACAGAAACTCTTTGATAAAGTTAAAAAGAGTAATAGGCAATCAAACAGGCAAAAGGTTCTTAAGTACACATTAAAATACAAGTTAAAATATGGAGGTAGAACTGTGAGCTAAAAGAGAAAAAAGAATGGCAGAATGATCAGCAAAAGTTAGAAATGTTATGAATCTGTATGACCAAGTTGTAGAAAGTAAGTTTTTACAAATAGTGGCTTTTCTTAAAAGTTCAAATGCACTTTTAAATTTTTTGGAAAATACATATCTGCATCTATATCTGTATATCCCATATCTATCTCCGTATATAATGTGTCATGAATCAATGACATTTTCTTTGAAGAATAATGTGTTTTATCTGAAGAGCTTTATTTCTTTACCTTCTATAATAAATTATACATTTAGTCCTTGAAGCTATCATACCTACACCAAAATATTAAATTACTCACCGTCTTTTCCATCATTGTCTGTGACTTCAGTCTTTGAGGTGCAAGTCTTATACTTATTTCGCAGCATAATAAAGTCATTCAAAAGGTCCAAATTATTCTCCTGTTTTTTACCATGTTTAAAAGATGCTTCTTGAATTTTGGAAGAGGAAGATGATTCAGTAGATGGTACTGTGCTGTCAAGTTCCAAGTAATCTTCATTTTCTTTAGTTCGGATTATTCTATAACCTAGTTCTAGGTCAATCTTTGGCTTTTCTTCTTTTCGTGGTCTTTCAACAGCAACATATTCATCAGAAAAATACGAGTCTGTTACTGCTTTTGACAGAGGTGGAGTCTTTTGTGAAGGTGATAAATGATCGTTTGTAGATATCTCAATAAGTTTAATAGGTGAGGAACAACTTTTATGTTCTAGCCATGCTGAAAACAGAAAATGAAAATATCCAATGACTTTCATGCCTAAATGAATGTTCTACTAGGGTATTAAGATAACCTTTAGTTCTGGGTTCTTACTAATATAATTTGATCCTTACGAGTACTTTGTTTACTGCTTTTAAAATCAATTTTTCGTCTGAATAAAATAAATTTTTAAAGGATAAAAATTCAGCACCTCTTTTTCCTATTACTGGAGCTAAGGTTACTGAGCAAAGAAAGAATTCCAGACTATTGTCAATAGTCTAACGACAAGTCATAGCCTTGGAGCTATCATACCTACAGTTATTCTAAGGGTCAAAAACTTACATACAAAGCAAGCCACAGACCAGAAGAAAATACTTGTAATACATATACTTTAAAAAAGACTGTATCGGGCTTCCCTGGTGGCGCAGTGGTTGAGAGTCCGCCTGCCGATGCAGGGGACAAGGGTTGGTGTCCCAGTCCGGGAGGATCCCACATGCCTTGGAGCGGCTGGGCCCGTGAGCCATGGCTGCTGGGCCTGAGCGCCTGGAGCCTGTGCTCCGCAATGGGAGAGGCCACAACTGTGAGAGGCCCGCATACCATAAAAAAAAAAAAAGACTGTATCCGAAATATTTGAAGAACTGTTATAATATTTTAAAAGAAAGTCAATTAAAAATTTGACAAAATATTTGATCAACACTTCATATAAGATATGCACATGCTGCAATATGGATGAATCTTGAAAACATGCTAAATGAAAGCAGTCACGAAAGACCACATATTGTATGATTCCATTTCTATGGCACATACAGAACAGACAAATCTATAAAGACAGAGAATGGGAGTGACTGCTAATGGGTACAAGATTCCTTTTGGGGGAGGATTAAAATCTCCTAAAATTGATTGTGGTGATGATTATACCTCTCTGTGAATATACTAACTTTGAATGGTAATTCAATGGTTTTTAGTGTATTCACAGAGAGGCATATACTTTTTTTTTTTTTTTTTGCGGTACGCGGGCCTCGCACTGTTGTGGCCTCTCCTGTTGTGGAGCACAGGCTCCGGACGTGCAGGCTCAGCGGCCATGGCAAACGGGCCCAGTTGCTCCGCGGCATGTGGGATCTTCCTGGACCGGGGCACGAACCCGTGTCCCCTGCATCGGCAGGCGGACTCTCAACCACTGCGCCACCAGGGAAGCCCGAGAGGTATATACTTTTAATGGGTGAATTATATGGTATGTGAATTACATGTCCATAAAGCTATTATGTATTTTTTAAAAGAAGGTATAAATATAGCCAATGAGCTTGTAAAAAGATGGTCATCGTCATTAGTTATCAGGAAAATACAAATTAAAACCACAATGAGATACCACAACATACCCATCAAAAGGGCTAAAATTTAAGATTTTCAATGCCAAGAGTTGGCAAGGATATAGAGTAACTGAAACCCTCACACATTGCTGGTGTAAATGTAAAACAGAGCAACCACTTTGGAAAAAAGTAGTTTCTTAAAGAGTTAAACATACACCTACCATAAAACCTAACAATTATACTCCTAGATATTCACTGAAGAGAAATGATAACAAATGTCCACAAAAAGACTTCTACAAGAATATTCATAGCAGTTTTATTCATAACAGTAAAAACCTAGAAAAAAATCCAGGAGAGTTGATAAACAAACCTTGGTACATCCATATAATGAAAAATTCCTCAGTAATAAAAAAGAAATGAACTACAAATACACACAACATCATGAGTGAATCTCAAAAATGTTATTCTGAGTAGAAGGCAGACACAAAAGAGTTCATACTGTATGATTCCATAAATGAAATTCCAGAACAAAGGAAACTAATATATAGTGACAGAAAGTAGACCAGTGGTTACTTGAAGTCAGAGGTGAAGGTTGGTAGGGGAGAAGGGTGGGATAGAAGGAGAATCACTATAGAATGCAATGGAGCACAAGGGAACTTCCTGGTGATAGAAATATTTTGTATCTTAATGGTGGTGATAGTTTCATGGTATAAAAATACATGTGTCAAAATTCATTAAACTGTACAGTTAGAACAAGTGCATTTTATTATATGTAAATTATACTTCAAAGTTTACTTGAAAAAAACATAAGTGTCTTATAGGCCAGCTAAATATGTAAATGAGTGAAGTACAGGGCCAGTGCTTAAATCATAATCTTTGGGAAGATAGATTTTGTTTTTTTCTTCCATAATGTGGTCTATAAATTTTTTTGCTTTTGCTTTTATTAGAGATACTGGTATCGGAAACATTTTACTTTTCTCTTAACTATTATAAATATAAGACAAAAGTGCAAGAGTAATGCTAAATACCAACCAATACCTGGCCTCAATTTGTGAATGCTGGGAACTACGGTGAACTGGAGGGTGCATGGTCTGTCTAAATGGTGAGCTACTACCAGCCCTAACCAGTTGTTGCCATGTGAGAATCTGAGTCTGATTTTTGGAATTTTAAAGACAATTTCAAAATACAGATCAGTTTCGTACAACCCTCCAAATTTTAAATGCTGGTAACTAATTAAAATACCATATGGGTCAACAGTACGTGGGCTGAACAGGATCTGAGTGCTACCAATTTGCAACCTCCAAGATATTTTCTAGAGATATTCTGGAGTGTTTAGTAGGTAAATAGGAACTGTTTACTATTTCACTTTTCTGATTATTTTCCTCTACTACTCTCTTTAACCACCCCTATCCTGACAACGTGGCCACGGGCTCCTGATAAAGTTATTGCTTTTTAAACTTCAGGATGAAACTTCGGGATTCATAATTCTACTAGATAACAAGATGAGTTATATGTTTCATTTTAACCTCAATATAGTTATATATCATAATAAAGATTATACATAATTTTATAGATTTAATACATTATTAAGGATATCGGAAGACTCCATAAAATCATCTTGTCTCTTTTCTTTGTCTCACAATCTGACCTCATCTCTTTTAAAATTCTTCTTCTACCATGGGTAACCATCTGGGTCTTAGGATAGACTGGTGTGCATTTGCTTGACATAGTCTGTTTACCTACCCTCTTTTCTACCACATCCAAAGCCCTCTGTCTTCTGTCTTTGAAACATCCCTTGATAACAATTCTCACCCCAATTCCTATCTCCTTAGAGCAGTCTTCCAACGTACACAATAATGTCTAAAATTCACTTCTTAAAAAAATTTTATTTACTTATATTTTTATTTTTGGCTGCGTTGGGTCTTTGCTGCTGTGCGCGGGCTTTCTCTAGTTGCGGCGAGTGGGGGCTACTCTTCGTTGTGGTGCACGAGCTTCTCATTGTGGTGGCTTCTCTCATTGTGAAGCACGGCCTCTAGGCACGTGGGCTTCAGTAGTTGTGGCATGTGGGCTCAGTAGTTGTGGTGCACAGGCTTAGTTGCTCTGCGGCATGTGGGATCTTCCCAGACCAGGGCTCGAACCCGTGTCCCCTGCATTGGCAGGCGGATTCTTAACCACTGCACCACCAGGAAAGTCCCTAAAATTCACTTTTAAATATACTTATTTACTCTGTAATAAAATAAAAGTAAACTTCCCCAGCTCCTTTAAAAGCTAAATTTATTAACTATTGCACAAACTGATTTTAAAACAATACGTATTGAAAACAATACGTATTTAAAACAATACATATTTCAAAAAGGTATAATTGAGTCTAAGTATGTTCCATTTACTATAATGGCACACATAGCAACCAAAATAACTCAAAAGAGGAGGGGGAGTGGCCAAGATGGTGGAGCAGGAACACCCTGAGCTCACCTCCACCCATGGGCACACCAAAATTAGTACAACTATTTGCAGGGCAACTATTGATGAGAAAGACCTGAAGACTAGAAGAAAAAGATCTTCTACAACTAAAGATATAAAGAAGAAACCACAACGAGACAGAGAGGAGGGGTGGAGACAGAGTATAGTCGACACCCATACCCCCCCGCCGGGTGGGTGACCCACAAATGGGAGGATAATTACAGAGGTTAATTGCAGAGGTTCTCTCCAAAGAGTAAGGGGTCCGAGCCCCACATAGGCTTTCATGGCTGGGGTCATGCACCAGGAGGACGAGCCCCCAGAACATTTGACTTTGAAGACCACAAGGGCTTAATTTGGGGAGAGCAGGAGAGCTGTAGGAAAGAGTCTCCACTCTCAAAGGAGGCACACAAAATCTCACTCACCCTGAGACCCAGGGCAGAAGCAGTACTTTGAAAGTAGCCTGGATCAGACCCACCAGCTGATCTTGGAGAGATTTTCAAAAAGGCCAGCGGCAATTGGAGCTCACTGTGGGGACACAGAAATTGGCAGTAGCCATGTTTTGGGAGCTCATTCTGCCATGAGGATTCTGGTGATGGCAAGTGCCACTTTGGAATCCTCCCTCTAGCTTATTAGCACTGGGACTGGCCCCGCCCATCAGCCTGTCGACTAGTACTGGGACGCCTCAGGTCAACCAGCTAGCTGCGTGGGGACACAGCCCCACCCACCAGCAGGCACCCCTGAACCCCTAGCCACCCTGGGACCTGGTCCTGCCCACCAGAAGGCCCAGGACCCATTCCTGCCCACCAGTGGCTGGACAACAGCCCCAGAATCTCCTAGGCCTCAGCCCTGCCCACCAGCAGGCCAATACCAGCTATGACACCCCAGGACCCTGCAGCCAGAGACCCCAGCACCTGTCTCCACCTATCAGTGGGTGGGCACTAGCCCTGGATCCCTTGAGTCCCACTGCCACTCCCCAGTAGGCTAATGTCAGCTCTGGGACACCTTGGCCCCTCAGCCAGCCACCTCAGGGTCTGACCCCACCCACCAGCTGGCAGACATCAGCTTCAGGACACCCCAGGCCCCTGAAGTGTCAAAAACCAACCCCACCTACCAGCAGGCTGACACTAGATCTGTGACCCCCAGGTCTATAACCAGCCATCCTGGGACCTGGCTTTGCCCATGAGTGGGCCAGCAGTAGCCCCAGGGGCCCCCAGAGCTCCAGGCACCTTGTGACCCAGCCCTGCCCACTAGTAGCCCGCAGCCTCCACACAAGGGCAGGGCTTGACAACCAACTGGACAAGGGGCCAGCCACGCCTATCAGACCACTCACATTAGTCAGTCTGCCACAACAGAAGTGCCTAGACAGCCCACATAAGAGGCACCCCTAGTACATATAGCTCTGGTGGCCAGAGGGGAGTGTGCTGCTGGGACACATACGACATCTCCTACAAAAGACCACTTCTACAAGACTGGGAAACATACCCAACCTACCACGCATATAGAAATAAAAACTGTGAATCAGGCAAAATGAGGGGACAGAGGACTATGCTCCAAATGAAAGAACAAGATAAAACCCCAGAAGAAGAACTAAGTGAAGTGAAGATAAGCAATCTACCCAATAAAGAGTTCAAGGTAATAATCATAAATATGCTCAAAGAACTTGGGAGAACATAAAGTTCCTAGAAGAAGAAAAAAAATTAACTCAAAAGACATTTTTGTCTTCTTAAATTATACAAGTAAAAAACCCTTAATGAGTAAACTTTTTGGTAACAAAGGAAGATTTTCTATTGTTGAAGAGAGATTACTAGATATGATTGAACACTTAAAGCTCAGCTGTCAGGCTGAAAAATAACAGTGCTGGTTCGTATCTAGGCTGATGTAAACAGAAAATGGGCTAGAAATTAATCATTTATAAAAGAAAACAAAGACACTAACTGAAAATGGCTAGACATTTAAAGCTGAGACTATAGAATTTTAGGACGGAAACAGATTTAATGATTAGCTGGTCAAACTTCCTCATTTTTTCAAGGAAGAAAATGAGGCTTAGTGAAGGTCGAAGTTATAAATTCTGGCGGAGCCAGAGCTATATTTAATGTTGGAATTTAGTTTTATTTTCCCAATAACCTGGCGGAAAGCCAGTATCTAACATCTCATTCTGAAAATGTTTACACAAGTGATATTTACTATTACATACTTACATTTTAATTGAAGCACATTGGTAGGCAAAAATGTCTCCAGTTTACTATCATCAGAAGATAGATTATGATACAGATATGTACTTAGATGTTCCAAAGTTTCTGTCATTATCAGATTTAGTCCTGCTTGTTTCCACCACTCTGCATTTTCAGGATTAACCACAAGGCTTTCTTCTTCAATAGAAAATATCTTTTTAAAATCTACAACTGAATATAGACTGTTGGGCTCTCCAGTTCTTGGCACTTAAAAAACCACAACAAACCAAAAAACAAATAGTGAGAAACAGTCCACAGGGCAAAAAAGATAAAAAAACACAATAAACAGAACCACACTGGAAACTTCTTACAAAATAGATTTTTACAAATTAGAAAAAAACTAAAATAAAGTTATGTCTAGTATTTCATCTTCAAGATGCTAATATTTGTAAAAGTCCAAAATATTATAGCAATAGAAGTTACATAAAGGTTTATTTCAACTTACGGAAATATCATGAAGTTAAAATTATTCTACTATTTAGTAGGAGATGGAACTATTATTTTGTTTGACCATTTTAGTAATTACTAAATTAATACATTTGACAATATTTTGAAGAGTTAACGTAAGATTTATTAAATCAGAAATTCCAATTCATTATAATGAGCCTAAACAAGATGATATATTTTATCAGATTTTTATGATGACTATCATTTTAAATATTTTGACACAGAACTTTCTGCTTCATTACTTTTTAGCCTAAGTAGGGACACAGAATATTGTGTGGAGGAACTGAAGTAGCACAACTACTTAATATTATTAACTGCATTACAAGCCTCAACCCAAAATTAGGATTATAAATTTTGAAATCCTAATTTTGGAATGGTGCTTTTTATAATGACAGTATTTTCAATAATAATAATAATACTGACAATACATTTCTACTGATTGTACCTTTTATCTATACTTTCTATTTAGCATTCAAAATCAATTAACCTTTACCTCTAAACAAAAATGTATTCAAAGAGCTTCTGCAGCTTTCTGATTGCCACACCATACAGTATTTGTTAGCTGATTCTTCTGCAATAAGCAAACTACTGAAAAAGAAGAGTTAAAGTTTAATTTATTAATTATATTGTCTTTTTGCATAATAAAATTTCAAGAAAAGTATTTTTCTAAGTATTTTCTACACTCAAAAGCATGTCAAAAATGAACTCTATTTTAGGGCTTCCCTAGTGGCGCAGTGGTTAAGAATCCGCCTGCCAATGCAGGGGACACGGATTCCAGCCCTGGTCCAGGAAGATCCCACATGCCGCGGAGCAACTAAGTCCATATGCCACAACTACTGAGCCCACGCGCCACAACTACTGAAGCCTGCGCGCCTAGAGGCTGTGCTCCGCAACAAGAGAACCACCGCAATGAGAAGCCCACACACCGCGATGAGGAGTAGCCCCCGTTCATCACAACCAGAGAAAGCCCACGTGCAGCAACAAAGACCCAATGCAGCCAAAAATAAAATAAATAAATTTATTAAAAAAAAATGAACTCTATTTTATAAATGTGTAAACTGAAGTAGAGAGTTCTATAGACCAAACTTCAAATGCTTACTTCCTCCTACCCTAGGAAGGTTTGTCAGTTTGTCAGCTCCCTAACTGCTCCTGCTTTCCTGTAACTTACTTCTACTTCCTTCCATTTCCTTCAGTGGAAGCTGGAGCCAGAGGGGGCTGACTTGGGAGGGTTTTAGCATTTCCTTCCGTAAAACATGCTAGCACCAACACTATAAGCCACCCAAAATAAAAATGCGATTTACATAAAATTATCTTGCTTACCATACAAAATGGTAGCTTCAACACAAATTTTTATAAAATCGCTGTCCCCACCAAGTCCATTCTAAACAGAATTTCTGGAGCTTCTACTGGCTGAGGATCAGAACTATGAAAAAGTTCTGTCTGCTCTATCTTCTCAGGAAGTGACAGGTCCTAAAGTTTAGTTCAAGTCCTTCAGTCTTGTGTGTGAGTGAGTGATGTCTGTCTGTTTGTGTGTTTTGGGTGCTGAGGAGAGAAGGAAGTATGTACGACAAGCAGTGTAAATCAGTAAATACTGCTTATTAGTAGGTATGAAGTTATTAGCCTTGGTAGGGAAGAGACCATTAATTCACGAACCCTTTAATCTATGCCCCAAACCTCCCACTCCCTCCTAAGTGAGAATTGTATTTTGCTTCTCTGTTCATATGGAGCATACATGAGCATGCTAATTGTAGGTACTGCTAGTTAAATTGACAGTTCTGAGTAGTAGCAGACAACTAAGTCTTACGTCTAAACCATCCAATTTACCCACATAATCAAAAAATCTGGCATGTGGTGGCAATATTTGAGAATATAGACAATTCTTCAACCTTACCAAGGTCTCTTTGACAACTAGACACCTCATATTGTAGGCGATTATTTTAAAGTGAAAGGAAGAGAAAATATTTAGGCAAGCCATGTTCAGCAGAAGACAATAATATAGACAAATATTCTCATTCCTTTTTTTTTGGCTGCACTGCATAGCATAAAGCTATCTTAGCTCTCCAACCAGGGATTGAATCTGTGCCCCCTGCAGTGGAAGCGTGGAGTCTTACCCACTGGACCGCCAGAGAAGTCCCTATTCTCATTCTTAATGGAGCTTTCTGAAGATATGTCTGAATTTGATATCTTCTTTGTTCATGTATAGAAATATATTCACGATTCAGTAATCAGTGTGGAAATAAAGACGTAATGCCACACAGACTTTTCTTTTTAGCACCATAAAATCTAGCATAGAGTTTTACATGTAGCAGGAACTCAGAATATTTGTTAACTGGGCATACCTCCACCCAAAATGTTGTGTTCTCAAATAAAAGTAATTAGGCCATAAAAGCAAGTTAAGAGTATAATAACATTACATATTATTTTTCCTTTCTGTTTTTTTTTAAAACACTTTTTCTCTTTGTTTTTAGTTTCACAGTTGAGGTGTAAATCTATTTTTTAAATAGGGACTTTTAAGTTTTTGTATTCATGAACCAATGGAAACTATTCACGTTTCGCCAGTGATGAGACAATTCCTTTAAGTTGTTTCAAATGGCCCTGGAAACTTGGGCTAATCTATTTATTTATTTTTTAGGTTCACTAAATTTATTTTAAAAATCATAAAACGTGTCTTACAAAAGAGCATTACATTCTGCACACTGCTCTGACTAGATGCCAGGGACATATGGACTATTGCTACTTTTCCTCCCTGTCCCACCCCACAAATGTTACAGTGACCACAAAGCAAAGTGTTCGCAATAATTACATGGGGGGATTTTTTTTTAAACCACCACCAATAAGCAAAATTTAAAATTCACTCACTCTGCTGCTGTTTCAAAATTTCAGGGTTTTTGCACGCCCACCCCGACCCCCCACCCGTTTGTAAGGAACTGAAACATTACATCTGGTGAACAGCAAAGATTTCACTACACCTCAAATGCAGAGCACCTATGAAGCAGAGGAATGTTGGCTTTTTAAACAAAAGCAGATAAAAAAAAAGATGCAGGACTCCTTCAGTTCTTCACTAATCTTAGAAAAACTTTCCAGAATACTTCTTCACACTGTTCTGCAGCAAATACTGTGCATTCTGTATCTGGTCCCGTGTTCCTGTAATGGTAATGATCCGATCTTCGGACGCTTCTAAAGGCTCATCAATTTTGATCGAAGCTCCTGACTCATGACGGGTTTGTTTAATCCACTGACTACCTTTGCCAATAATAGATCCAGCCAGATCTTTGGGAACAGTTACTTATGTAGTTATAATAGGTCCACCAAGATCACCATATGAGCCACGACCCCCAGCATAGGAGTAATCACATCCAGAGCCACCTTGTGGTTCATAAGCCATCTGCCACTCTGACGGGCTCCATGTATCTACTGCAGAGTCCCAGGTTTCATCAGCACTGAAACCAACCACACCATCATAACGGTCTCCAGGTCTCCCTCTTCTGTCATAGGCCATTAGATCTCCTTCTCCAGGTGGTGGTGGTGGAGGAAGAAGAAGATTCTGAGCTCTGCCACCACCTGGGCCCCCTCGTCCAGGAGGAGGTGGAGGAGGTCCTTGGCGAGGGCTCTTATCATCATAATCTCTTCTGGATGGAGGCATGGGACGCCCACACCGACCAGGAGGTATTCTGTCAAAACCACCTTTTCCCCACATGGGAAACCCACGGGACATCCACGGCGGTCATCAAACATCATTGTAAAACCATCATAATCATAGGTCTCATTGTAAAAATTGGGATCATAAGGCTGAGCACGTCCTTTGATGGGAGACTCTGATATAAGATCAAGGATGATCTTTATGCACTCTACAACCATATCAGGTTTTCCTCCAATAAGAACGACTCTGTCAGTGGAATGAGGACAACATTCCTGGAAAAGCTTGATTGTTGTCTGAGTGTTCTCTCCAAGTTCTTTGATTTTAGCACCTTTGACCCCAATAACTCCTCCAGCCAGACTCTGATGGATCAACAGTCTCAATTCGCAGTCAAAGTCACTTCCTTTATAGTGTTGGTAATTTAAGCATTCCACAGCATCAGATTCGAGCGGGAGCTGGCTGGTTGCAGTGGGTGATGGCAATTGCAGGCCCTCTTCCAAGGTAGGGATGATTTTCTTCAGAATTTCTCCAATTGTTTCAATATCAGCACTGATACTCAATATGCACTCGGGGCCACTGCTGTCTGGGACTGAAACACCGGCATTGTAGTCTGTACGGAGAGCCTTAATATTCTTGCCTCCTTTTCCAATCACTTCCCCAGCATTCTTGCTCTGAAGCAGAATGCTTAATTCAACTCTCTCATCAGTATTTCTAGATCTTTTAAAAGCTTGTTCATCTTCCATATCTTCAGCAGGGCGTTTACCAAATTCGCCATTGGTTCCGGTGTTGGGAAAGGTTTCCTCTGGCTGTTTAGTTTCCATTTTCTTGTATTAAAGGGACACAACAATCAGTTATTAAATATATCCTTGCAGGGCAGAAATGAAGTGTTCTGGGTGGGACCAACTGACACCCTAGTGCTGCAGTAGCCAAGCAAGGCTACTGTCCCTATGCCGTCCCTATGCTGCCTCAGCCGGTCACAGCTAGACAGAGAACGAGTGTAGGGTTTTAAGGAGCGTAACGCTTTGAACGAGTGTAACGCTTTGAACGAGTGTTAGAAGTCTTTTTGTTCGTTTCTTTTTATAGCTGAGTAATATTCCATTGTATATATATATGCCACATCTTCTTTATCCATTCATCTGTCAATGGACACATGTTGCTTCCATATCCTGGCTATTGTAAATAGTGCTGCAACGAACATTGTGGTACATGACTCTCTTTTTTTTTTAAAACATCTTTATTGGAGTATGATTGCTTTACAATAGTGTGTTAGTTTCTGCTTTATAACAAAGTGAATCAGTTATACATATGTCCCCATATCCCTCCCTCCCACCCTCCCTGTCCCACCCCTGTAGGTGGTCACAAAGCACCGAGCTGATCTCCCTGTGCTATGTGGCTGCTTCCCACTAGCTATCTATTTTACGTTTGGTAGTGTATATATGTCCATGCCACTCTCTCACTTTGTCGCAGCTTACCCTTCCCCCTCCCCGTACCCTCAAGTCCCTTCTCTAGTAGGTCTGCGTCCTTATTCTCATCTTGCCCCTAGGTTCTTCATGACCATTTTTTTTTTTTTAGATTCCATATATATGTGTTAGCATATGGTATTTGTCTTTCTCTTTCTGACTTACTTCACTCTGTATGACAGACTCTAGGTCCATCCACCTCACTACAAATAACTCAATTTCGTTTTTTTATGGCTGAGTAATATTCCATTGTATATATGTGCCACATCTTCTTTATCCATTCATCTGTTGATCGACACTTAGGTTGCTTCCATGTCCTGGCTATTGTAAATAGACATGACTCTTTTTGAATTATGGTTTTCTCAGGGTATATGCCCAGTAGTGGGATTGCTGGGTCATATGGTAGTTCTATTTTTAGTTTTTTAAGGAACCGCCATAATGTTCTCCATAGTGGCTGTATCAATTTATATTCCCACCAACAGTGCAAGAGGGTTCCCTTTTCTCTACACATGTACATATATACACTACCAAATGTAAAACCGATAGCTAGTGGGAAGCAGCCGCATAGCACAGGGAGATCAGTTCGGTACTTTGTGACCACCTAGAGGGATGGGATAAGGAGGGTGGGAGTGAGGGAGAAGCAAGAGGGAAGAGATATGGGGATATATGTATATGTATAGCTGATTCACTTTGTTATAAAGCAGAAACTAACACATCATTGTAAAGCAATTATACTCCAATGAAGATGTTAAAAAATAAAATAAAATAAAATAACACTGCTATTTAAAACACCAAAAAAAAGTCTTTTTGTTCTAACTTTGGCAAATCATAATACACAGATAAGACAAGTTTCATAAATTCTCATTAGATATTTGAATTATAACAATAAGTAGGTATATGACTTGTGTGATTAAAGAGTTTACTGTAGTTTAAGCAAATACGTTCAATATCAGATTAAAATTCAAGATTATACTAATTTCAGCTAGTTTTTGTTTCTAACTGCCAATCTGCCTTAACAGATGGATTAGGGTATATGGAGTAAAAAAAAGAGTAAAAGAGCACACAAAAAAAGAAGTATACGTCCTGCAAATAAATGCCTTGCACCTTAACAAAGGGATTAAAAATATTTAAACCAATTATAGATAGTTTCTGTACTCATCCCATGCTATTTTTTTACAGTTCATATCTGATATGGGCAGTTCTAGTTCATGGTAGAGTTCTGTATAGCACAAATTTACCCCCCAAAGGAAATACCTCTTTGCCAGAAGATGAAGATAATTGGGGCCCTCAAAGTCAGGCTCCTCCATCTTATGCTGTGACACCTTCCTGAGACCATTAATAGAAGCCTGAGCAGCTAGTGATGAGATGCTCCCGTTGCTTCCAGTAATCCAAGAGCATTCTCCTCTGGCAGATCAGCCAATCACAGCTAAGAACTCAAAACCCAGCACACAGTGTCCACTCTGGGAATAATTTATTAGAGACTTGGAGATGTTCCTGCAATTTTCCTTAAAATGTGTTATTTTAGGACATACTAAGTTCCAGGATTACAGTGGGGAAGAAGGGGGTTGCACTGGTTATGTTCTTAGTTGTGTAACTAGCATAAGAAGTAGGGGAATGAGGTGACTTTATTCCAGGATGGCAGACTAATCTAACATAAAAAACATTAAATTACAGGTATGCTGTATGGTATAAGATAGCAGTCAAAGCTATCTCAGACTCAGAGGACAAAGATGCTGGGCTATTAAGCTATGCAATTTTGGCTCAAACTAGAATACAATGATCCAACCCTGCAGTATAAATTCTGAGAAGATTACAGACCATCCTGGGCTGTACTGAACAGATTTGTGGCTCAGTATTTGGTTCTACGTATCTGATTTCCCCAACACCAGTACCACATTGAGACAGGTAAAGAAGGTCAGTGGATGTCCTCTGTTAGAGAGGGGATGTGATCTCTGGTACTCCTAGGGAAGTAAGTTGAAAGCCAAATCTATTGTTCAACCACTGAACACACTGCTCTGTTACCCTTGGCTCTTCCTGGTCAGAGAGGTATGACAAATCTTTTGGAAGACCCCAAAATAACCCTATGAGGTATGTACAATTATTATCCCAATATTACAGGTAAGGAAACTGAGGCACAGGGCAATGAAGATCACAGAGCTAGTTAATGATACAGCCAGGCAATCTGGCTCTAGTTCAGGGCTCTTCACTACTCATTATGGGCTGAATTTGTCCTCCCCAAAATTCATATGTTGAAGCCCTAAATCTCTGTACCTTAGAATGACTGTATTTGGAGCTAGGGCCTTTAAAGAGGTAATTAAGTTAAAACGGGGTGATTAGGGTGGGCTCTAATCCAAATAACTGGTATCCTTTTAAGAAGAGGGGATTAGGACATAGATGTGCATGGAGGAAAGACCACATGAAGACAAAGGGAGGGGCTTCCCTGGTGGCGCAGTGGTTGAGAATCTGCCTGCCAATGAAGGGGATACGGGTTCAAGCCCTGGTCCGGGCAGATCCCACATGCCACGGAGCAACTAAGCCCGTGCGCCACAACTACTGAAGCCTGTGCGCCTAGAGCCCGTGCTCCACAAGAGAAGCCGCGATAGTGAGAGGCCCGCGCACCACAATGAAGAGTGGCCCCTGCTTGCTGCAGCCTAGAGAAAGCCCTCGCACAGAAACGAAGACCCAACACAGCCAAAAATAAATAAATAAATAAATTAAAAAGCAAGTTTAAAAAAAAAAAAAGACAAAGGGAGAAGACAGCTATCTACAAGCCAAGGAGAGAGGCCTCAGAAAGAATCCAATCCTGCTGATACCTTGATCTTGGACTTCCAGCCTCTAGACTGTGAAGAAATAAGTTTCTGTTGTTTAAGCCAGCCAGTCTATGGTATTTGTTACGGCAGCCCTAACAAACCAACATACTGCTACACTGTATTTCATGGTAGTGAGTGACAATAGAGGCAGTGTCATTGGTAAGCATCCACTGGCAATGTTCTAAGCAGATTGTTTAAATTTTAAATTTAAAATTAAAATTTTTAAGTTGTTTATATTTAATGGTAATATATTCACATTTGAAATACTAAAAGTATAAAAGAGCCTAGCTTGATCACTTACTACCTCCTATATTGCCAGGTTACCCAGTTTCCTTCTGGGCTCAACCAACAGTACCTGATTTTTGTGTGCCCTTCTAAAGATATTCTATGCATATAAAAACAATTATGTACATATATATTCATATATTCCCTTCAGTTGCTTACTATGAACACCATTTAATCTCTTACATTTTTTTTCACAGAGCTATCTGGGAAATTGACTTTACATGGAGAGATTTAATTAAAGATTGCTTCTTCTGAATTGCAATTTGAGTTCTAGATTTAATCTTTACTTACATTTTACAAGCAGGAGAAGATGGAAATTTCTGAAGTTCTGCACATAATGAATTCACTGAAGAATGTTGGTTTGTTAGGTGTAGATGAGTTAATGGCATTTCTAACTCTACTAGAATATATAAAAATTTAAAAAATCATGTTACATAAACATTGAATAAAATTATGTATAATTCATAATTTTTTGTAAGCAACTATTATGTTTGATCATTGTGTTACAACAGAAATTTTCAATCAAAAGAAATTTGGGTTGTTTGAAACACAAAATAACAGTTTTAAATTTCCATCTATATAAAGGATTACACATATACCACATGGTGTCTCAACTATATACTAGTGATTTTTAAAAAATACATTGGCAACTAAACTTTATTGTTTACTATATAAGATAAATTCTAAGACTTTATGTGTAATAATGTTTTCAATTCTGACAACTTATGTTGTCAATACTTAAGAGGTAGTACTATTTTTATCTCCATACTAAATACTGGTGATGTTAAACAAATAGTATTAATAGACAGTAATTTTTCACCTTACAAAGTATGGAGTCTAGGTGGCCTAGCACAGAGTTATATCTTTTATGGGGTGGGCTTGAAAAACTAATCCTCATTTATCATAAGTAGTCAGTGTGTTTCTGTCACTTTCATAAATAAAGCAGTATACTTCCAAATAGATGATTAACATGATCAGATATAAATGTAACTAAATAACAGCATCATCAACATAGTTAGGGAGCAATACAATCTGGCATTACACTGGAACAAGAGATGATTCTGAGATTCCAAATTTGGTAGGATAGTGATAGTAACAATAATGATGGGATTGCTTTGGGGATTAAAAAGTTAAATTTACAAAAGTATAACAAGGGTCAGCAAGACTGCTAATACTGAGGTAAAATATAAAGTTCTTTTTAACTGAGCTATAAAATTACAAGATTTCTATTTGTAATATTAATGCTATTTCCTCCATTCCTCTTCCTCAATCTTTGTAAATCTCCTCTTTTGATGCTAGGATGTTAATGATAGTAACAAATGTAAAGGGGTAGATAAAAGAACAACTTGGCTTTTTGCAATAATCAAATTTTAAACATGAAAACTGTCTCATAGTAGACTTTATATGTGAATGTATTGTACTTTTACATCATATATAGGTATCCCCTGATAAGCTCCATGATTTATTCAAAATTTCTACCTGGTTCCTTGTACTCTGATTCACATTGACTTTGAATGGCCAAAATTTCTGTGGAGCTGCATTTTATATCCTCAATGTAAATTCCATGCTTGATAGTAAGATCTGGGGGAAAAAAAAAAAAAGGAAAAAGCCTACTACCAGCAAAAGTACTATGATATTAGTTTTTCTGTAGTCTTGTTCATTCTTCAGTGGCAATGATTCTGAGGAGTCATTTAGTACACGATCAGGGCCAAGTGAAGGCAGGGAGTGTAGCACCACAGTCATTCAGTACATTCACCTGTCCTTTTCCATTACCATGCATAGATTTGTGTCCTTCTAACAAGCCCATGGGCCACCTGCAGTTTTGAGCTCTGCTAGACTTTCAAGTTCTGGTATAAATTTGATCTATTTACTTAGGTTGGCTTTTCATTACCTTGCTTGACTTGTAGGCTCATCAGTAATCCCCTGATTTACTCTTGTCTGCAAGAATTCCTTCAAGTCTGTTGATGGCAAGCATCCCTATTCTCAATGGATATCACAAATCCCCCTTCACTCCTCCCTAATGTTATTTATCTTCGATTATTTCAACTGGAATGTATGAGAGGACAGTTAAACATTTGGGCTCAAATTATATTAAAAGACTTCGACAATATTTACTAGTTTAACCGGGAAGAAACCATCTAAATTCTAGGTTATGACTCTCCCAGTCATCTGATTCCATGAATCATAACCTTACTCTGAGCTTCTAAAGTCAGCATAGAAGTTGTTAGTGCTTTGTCACTATGTATAAGAAAATAACTCAAAAAAATTAATACAGTCATACGTGTTTTAGCTCTATTTTTATAATTATTTTGAAATGTTAAATTAATTTCAGAGACATTTTAAGCTTGCAAGTGTATAAAGAGGAGACAATGAGAAAAGTGTCTTATCAATAATAATTTTGAGATTTCGTTGTGCAAATTTACGGGACACTTAAAAAATCTGAAGGTTCAGAAAAAAGTTTAATGAACAAGAATTTTTATAACAAACATTATTAAGTAGTTCTAACAAGTAATAGATTTTAAATTTAACTCTCACCTCTTCTGAAAAGCTTTTCATTTTCATCTACATAATTTATCATTTCTGGCATTAAGTTTAATGACTCCTTCAGTTCTGAGAGTGATGGAATATCAACTTCTTGTTTGAGGCTTGCAGATATTAAGAATTCACACTCAGGAAAAACTGATGCCTGAAATAACATATAGGTAAAACTAGTTTTTAGTGAGGTTTTCCAAATAAATATTTCTGAGTTCATAAATAGATACATTTGCTTAATTGGTGTACCAAATTTTAAACTAAACCCACACTCAAAAACTTTAATGCTCTGCATACATTTTATTTAAAAAGTAAGTGTAGGGCTTCCCTGGTGGCGCAGTGGTTGGGCGTCCGCCTGCCGATGCAGGGGACGCGGGTTCGTGCCCCGGTCTGGGAGGATCCCACATGCCGTGGAGCGGCTGGGCCCGTGAGCCGTGGCCGCTGAGCCTGCGCATCCGGAGCCTGTGCTCTGCAACGGGAGAGGCCACAGCGGTGGGAGGCCCGCGTACCGCAAAAAAAAAGAAAAAAAAAAAAAAAAAAAAAGTAAGTGTAGCAGCCAAAAAAATATATTACAAGCAATGTTCTCTCTGAGTAATATCCTTCATGGCCACCGATTACATTAGTGACATACAATATCCCTAGATGCAGAAGTATCTTCTTTCATGTTAATAACAAATTTTCAAAATTCTAAATTAAAAACAATCACTGCAGCAAATGAGAGCTGGTGAATGGAGAAGTAAAAAGAGCAGATGAAATGGAATGGATCTTTACTGCATTCCACAGAATTTATTTCTCTTTCATTCCTACAGAACTGGATTCTTCAACAAGTGAGACTGTATGTGCATAACTCTCAGAATTAACAGGGGAGGAAGAGGGAGACTGGAGAAAAGGGGCTAATAGGTGAATTAATTTTTTTACCATGTGTGTTAAAGTTTTTAGTAAAAAGAAAAAAAAAACCTTTAAATGCCTTAAGACCAATATATATATGACCACTTAATGTCCCATACCAGGTATATTGATTAAAATTACAAAACAATTCCCTATATCTGGGCTGTACACCAGACCAATTAAATCAGAATATATCTGAGTAGGATCCAGGCTTCAGACTTTTATTAAAATTTATCAAGTACTTCCAATGTGTAGCCAAGGTTTAGACCACTGTCTCTGAAGTAAATTTGACTCTTTAATTGATACACGCTCAATCCGTTATCAAGTCTTTTTAACTTGACAATAGTAAATGGCCAATGTATATTACTACATCTTGTAAAAGTGTGATTTACTAACTTTTATTTAAAAATTACTGAAAGCAAATATTACAGCTTCATTTAAACCTACTGTATCTTCTAGCTTCTCCTGACAAAAGTTCTCTTTATCCATGTAAAAATCTTCCACAAAACCTTTCATATCTCCTTGAAAAGAGAAACACTCCCTTAACAAAAAAATAAAACATTAAATTAGTGTTTACTAAAAGCAAGGTACATACCAAATGTAGTTAATCAAAATACATAGTGATTAAAATTAGAGTTGAGGTAAACAATGATAAAATACTATGATTGATAACATCTAGACTTGTGAGCATACAAAGAATATTTTCTTCTCTTAAAAATATTCACAACACTGGGCAACTAAGTACCTGAAAAAATCAGCTTCTGTGAACATCTGTCCTTTGAAATCCAACAGGGGATCCTTTACCAAAAATAGTTTTAGCCTACTCAACAGAGTATGCGAAGTTGGTAGCTGACTTCTATAGGTCATCAAATTATTTACAAAAATTATTTCTTCATCATCAATATACAAATCTGAAAATAAATAAGAAATATAAAGGAAGAAGAAGAAATCTAAAAGTTATACAAAAGGATCTAGATAGTTACTGTAGTCAGCCATTGATACAGTCGGGGTTTTCAAACGCATTTTAAAAATTTATTTATTTATTTATTTAAAGTATAGATGATGTACAATATTATATAAGTTACAGGTGTACAATATAGTGGTTCATAATTTTTAAAGATTATACTCTATAGTTATTATAAAATATTGGCTATATTCCCTGTGTTGTATAATATATTGTTATAGCTTATTTTATACATAATAGTCAAACACATTTTAAATTCTCTAGTTCCTCACTGTACCGTGCAAATAAATCATGTAGCATAGTACTGGTACACAGGTAGAAGCTCAATAAAATGTAACATTATTTAGTACACTGAGTAGTAACCAAATGTCCTGAAAGAGTTGTAAAGGCTCATATTTTTTTCCAACAAAATTAATGTAATCAATGGAGGAAAACATCTTGTGGTCTTATGCCTCAAAATACCCAGGGTTAGCCTCAGCAAGATTGTAAAGAAATAAAAGCATTTGACTTCTGCTGACCCTAGTGTTTTCTTCTCTGTAAGATTTTATCTCTTAAGGTCTCCAATTCATCCCCAGAGACTGACATGTAGGGAATGGAGATGGTCTAAAAAGCCTATAAATGAGGCCAACTCTGATTCTAGCACGCTAAGGTTGTTCAAACATGTTTGTTATAAAATTAATTACAATGGAAGCTGTGTAGTGAAGTATCTACTAGAGAAGTGTGACACAGCTTGCATATTAGGAAACACAACTGCTAACAGTTAATTGTTGGAAAAGCTTTCTCCTCTCTATCCCCACCCTATCATGTTTGGGCCACTTTAGAATCTTAGCTAACAGTGTCAGTGCTTTAGCAGTTTCTAGGCCCAGGAGAGAACATAAAACCTACTCCCATTCCTCAATAATCTCTGAGTGGAAAAAGAAAGAGGAAAATATAAACTCAGATGAGGAACTACTCAGAAAACCAAGCTCCCCAAAGCGAAAGCCACCTTGAAGGGGAAGCAATGGTCTCTTGTTTTGGGCAGTGGCCTTTCAGTTAAGTAATTTTAGAATGGTATGAGAGAAGGATAGCATGAAGTGATGTCTCCCATGACCAGTTACATCACTGGTATACATGTGCTTAATAAATATGTGGTGTAGAGTAGAGAGGCAGGGACCATCTCTTTGCCTAGTGCTAACTTAAAATACCAAAAGAGAACTTGTTGTGTAAGCTAGCCTCCTAAGAGATTGTTCATCTGTTTATTGGAACCTGTTAAGTTCTTGACAATCCTGTGGCCAAGAGCTTCCCACGCATGATACACAGCAGAAAGCTAGCCAAAATCAGGTCCATGTCTAAGCAGGGTTTAGCTGAGACGATTTAAAGACGGTTTGTTCGTAAATCCATTCCGTAAGTACTAATGAAGTCATGTTAACAGTAAAAACCCAAACAGCATTCATTTATATCCCCATCTCCACCTTCCACTTTCAAACACAGCCCCTCTAGCCGTCTTTCCTTCCTACAGGCTCATCCTGGTATTTCTGGGAGTCCATGAGGATGCCTCATATCAGTTATGAGGTCTTGTTTTCTAACCACCTTTTTTTTTTTTTAACATCTTTATTGGAGTATAATTGCTTTACAACTGTGTGTTAGTTTCTGCTGTATCACAAAGTGAATCAGCTATACGTATACATATATCCCCATATCCCCTCCCTCTTGTGTCTCCCTCCCACCCTCCCTTTCCTACTCCTCTAGGTAGACACAAAGCACCGAGCTGATCTCCCTGTGCTATGTGGCTGCTTCCCACTAGCTATCTATTTTACATTTGGTAGTGTATATATGTACATGCCACTCTCTCACTTTGTCCCAGCTTACCCTTCCCCCTCCCCGTGTCCTCAAGTCCGTCCTCTACGTCTGCGTCTTTATTCTTGCCCTGCTCCTAGGTTCTTCAGAACCATTTTTTTTCTTTTTAGATTCCATATGTATGTGTTAGCATATGGTATTTGTTTTTCTCTTTCTGACTTATTTCACTCTGTATGACAGACTCTAGGTCCATCCACCTCACTACAAATGACTCAATTTCTCTTTATGGCTGAGTAATATTCCACTGTATATATGTGCCACATCTTTATCCATTCATCTGTCGATGGACACTTAGCTTGCTTCCATGTCCTGGCTATTGTAAATAGTGCTGCAATGAACATTGTAACCACCTTTTTCTGTTGGAGCCACTTGAGGGCAGCATCACACCACAACTAATGTTCTTTATAACTATCAAAGGTTTTACTAGGGGTGTTACTTCCTTATATTCTACGAAATCCAGCATACCCTGGATTTCTTACCTTATTACCACTAGTATATGTACCAACACAGATATGAGGAGACTGTTTTCCTCTATTGTAGAGGAGTGTTAAATTGTCATGAGGAAACAAAATTTTGGCTAGTTAACTATGAAAAAAAGCAGAAGGAAAGAGGTCTACTGACAGGAAAGAAGATAGGGTTATTCTTTGCAGAAGATACTTTTGTCTACTTAGAAAACCCAAGATAACGAAATGAAACAACTGAGTTCACTAAAGTGTCTGATAAAAAATTATAAAATCAATGGTTTTCAAATATATATATATAAACCTAGTCAAAAATTAACGGAAAAACTCGTTCATGACGGCCACAAATATGCAAATATTGAGGAATAAACATAACAAAAATGTGCAGAAAGTATATGGAGGAAACCATAAAATGTTAGTGAGGAGCATTATCAATCAATCAATCAATCAATAAACTTGAAGAAAAGGCAAGATAAACCGTTTTCCTGGCTAAAAAGACTAACTATGGTAAAAATTCTAAAAGGTACCAATAACATTTCGATATCTCAAGTGGTCTGTCTTGGAACTTGGAAAACTGATTACAAAGTAAGTCTGGAAGAATATAGACGTGAGAGTAGGAAAAAAATGAGGAGACTATTAATACATGTTACACTAGTGTATTAAATAGTTAAAACTGTATGATACTGACACAGTAATAGGTAAATCAATAGAACATAATAGAAAATCCAGAAACGAACAGTAATGTGGATGAGGATTTGGCATATGATGTAAGTGGTATTTCTAATCAGTGGGGAAAGGAAAGAGTATTCCATAAACAATATTGGGAAAACTGCCAAAACATTTAGGAAAAAATTTTTTTATTTTTACTTTTAAACATATGCTAAAATCTTGAAGAAAACCTCAAACAAAATATGAATAAATATTTATTTAATCCAAGGAAGAATTTTCTCAGTATTAAAAACAATGAAAGAAATCATAAAGGAAACACTGACAGGACTGGTTAGGTTCAAATTAAATATATTTGGGGTTATTGATATCTTTGATACATAAAGATAAAATATAAGAATAGAAAAAGAGACAAGAGAATCATCTCACAACATAAAAATATGCAAATGAACACTAAACACCAGTAATTTTAAAAATGCAAGTAAAAATATAATTTTTTGCCCATCACATTGGATAAATGTATTACAACATCAATAGTAATGATGATAAGGCTGGCATGAATAGGGTATTCTCATACCATGCTAGTGGATGTATAGCCAAAAAATGCTTACATCAATAATTTCATTTCCAGAAATTCACTCTAAGGAAATAATTGGAAGTGGAAACAATGCAAAAAATTAAGAAACAGAAACCTCATTAAATAGAATTGGGAGATGATCAGGGGAAGCTCTCATGCTCTGCTATCATAGCAGAGCCCAACAGAAGGAAGACGCCTCTTTTTTCCTGGCAAGGACTCAGCCAATGAAAAGCCATAGACTCTTTGTTTACTATAGCCCTCCCAACTTCCTTTTCCCATCTATAAAAGAGTTCCCCTGTTGCTGGGCAAGGACTTACATGTGGCTCACCATGGTTGCAGACCTGGAATTGTAATTCTCTGCTGATCCCAAATAAACCCATCTTTGCAGGAGAAATATCTGGCAATCTATTTATTTCAGGTCAACAATACATTTAGGAACGTACTTTAAATTAAAAACAACATTAATTGGGAAATCTATAATACATGAATAAGATTAAAAGCTGCAGTCATTAAAAGCCATGATTTGGAAGAAAACTTAAATATATGGTGAAATGTTTCCAAAATACTGTTAACATTTAAAAATACTATAAGGCATATACAATAAGATCACAATAGTAAAACAATTTTGTTTAGATTATAGAATTATAAGTTTTTAGTAAAGGGACATTCTATATACTTAAGATGTAGGAAAACATAAAATTCATTAATAAAATTTTAAATGAATGAGGACTGATAAAATTCAGTCCTCATTCATGATCAAAAGCTTAGCAAACTCGGAATAGAAGAAGCTTCCTCAACTCAATAAAGTATGTAAGTTTTTCTAACGTTTCGCCGTTGAAAATGATGTAAACATTGAAATAATATTTATATCATTTTTAATGGTGAAACAAAGTGTTTCCTTTACTATCCAAACAAGACAAGGATGGCAACTATTATTGCTTCTATTGAACAATGTACTGGAGATCCTAGCCAGCATAGTAATACCACAAAAGATATAAATGTCGTAAAGGGAGAAACAGATGTCTAATGAAATCACTATCTCAAAGAGAGTCTTCCCACGTTCACTGCAGCATTATTCACAATAGCCAACAACCTAAGTGTCTGTTGAGAGATGAATGGGTAAAGAAAATGTGATACACACACACACACACACACACACACACACACACACACACGCACACACACAGGGAATACTGTTCAGCCTTGAAAAAGGAAATCCTTCCATTTGCAACATGAATGAAACTGGAGGGCATTATGCTAAGTGAAATAAGTTAGAGAACAACCAAAACTACCACATGGTATCACTTATATACAGAATCTAAAAAAATTTTTTAATTAAAAAATAAAAAGCCAAACTCATGGAAACAGAGAGTAGAATGGTGGTTGCCAGGGTCTGGAACTGGGGTGTGGGGGAAATAGAGAGAGGTTGGTAAAGGGTACACACTTGCAGTTATAAGTAAATAAGGTCTGAGGATCTAATGTATAACATGGTGATTATAGGTGATAATACTGTAGCGTTTAAATTTGCTAAGAGAGTAGAACTGAAGTGTTCCCACCAAAAAAAAAAGAGAAGAAAAAATAAGGTAAATATGTGAGGTGATGGATGTGTTAATTAACTTGATGGTGGGAATCCTCTCATAATGTATACATATATCAAATCATTACATTGTACACTTTAAATACATTACAATTTTATTTGTCAGTTATACCTCTATAAAGCTAAAATACATGTGGGTGGTTGATGAAGCTAGGGGGCTGCTGCTTTTTATTATAAACATTGAATAACTATTTGACTCTCTAAACTATGTACATGTATTATTTTTAAAAATTAAAAATTTGTATTTATTTATATATTCCTGGGATGTCTAAAGGGATATTCATAAAAATGGTTACATTTATTGACAAATAATATGTGAATATTATAGAAAAATTAGTACATATGAACAAACCAACAAATAATAAAAAAAATACCCACTGTTTTTATGTCTTAAAGAAATATGTTTGGAATTAACTTATAATTTAGTAATAACTATATTTCTTATAAGACAGAGCAAATTTACAGTATCAATTGAATCTCAAAGTATAATACATTCCTTTAAATTTAGACAGTGAGACCAAAGTATCTATAAATCTGGTAGCAATCAATATAACTGCAAGGAAAATAAATGGAATTGTAAATTTAAATTTATTAAGTGACGTCAAATGACACAGGACCCTTAAGGAGATATACGATATGGACAATTCATATGTATTTGGGAAACTCAAGCATATTTTCATTCAGTGTATAATAGTTAAAGAAGCTTCTGGTTCTAGCTGATGACAGATATTATGAAATTTGCCAATAGATGCTTCTAGCTTGACACATTAATATAATAACAGCTGTGGTTGGGTAGCCTGTTATTTTTTACAAATCATATCTTTACATGTATGTATATATAATTTGATCCCCACAAAATTGTTTATAAGAAATTAAAAGAATGAACTAAAAGAAAGAAATTATAGAAGAAAATTGAAAACCATAAACTTTTTAATAACTGTCAAAATTGTACCACTTTTTAAGAGTAGATTTAGACTATGATCAAATCTTCTGACTCCAAATTCAGGCTCTTCCTATTATAGCATGCTCTCAAGTTTAGTCTTTAATGCAATCTCTATCTTCTCAAACTATAAGAGGGATTTAACTCTCTCTGTATCACACACATATTTGCCAACACTAAAAATTTTATACACCATTTATGTATCTACATAAAAACAATACTAAAAGAACCAAATTATTTTTCATGTTCAAGCTAAAGCATATCTTAAATGATAGTAGCAATTATATAATGGAGACATAAGTTTTTCAATATAAAAAGGGAATAGGTTGTTATACATACAAGAAAGGTAGTTCTCAGCAAGTTTTTACACAGTTGGAAAAATTTATCACCCTTTAGTAAGATGAGAGATTTGGCATATAGTTTGGATAAAATGTATCTTTAATTATTACTTACTGTAAATTTGTAAAAACAGAGTGAATTTCTTGACCTAATTCTGCAACTTTTCTATCTCCACTTTGAATTATGGTTTCATATAAATTAGGTAAGATTGAAAATGTTTAGCATATTTGGGGAAATAAAATATAACTCTCACTTAATAATCTACTACTTTAATGTTACACCAGACTGCTGTGTCATCAGATCTGTACATAGATGCTAATATCGTTATAGCAATATGTTGTGAGCAACCTATAATCAAACCTCTGAGGCTATTCTCAAGCTCAGCACACTTAAACTCCAAAAACAACTACATTTACAAAAAGGGGATTAATATGAAAGAAAATATTCACTAATGTGAAACTCAGAATTACAATTTTGTGGGTGAATACCCTTAGCAAAATAAAAAATTTAAAAATCCGATAAAAGAAAAAATCACCGAAATGAAAATTTGTATATTAGTAAGAAATGTTTTATAACAATGGAAATAACAAATGTTTTACCTTGCTTCTGTGCTTGAAGTAATGGACATTCTTCTAAGCAGTTGACAAGTGTAAAGAATTCATTGTAGTCCTTATGGTTATATAAGCTGGCTTCTTCTACTTCAGTTTGGGAGTCTGGGTTTGAACTTGGAACAATTTCCTCAAATTCACAGCTAAGCTCGGTCATCATTCCTGTAACTGTTTTCCTGTGACATTAGAAAATTACTGATTTTGTGTATGTCCTATTTTAAAACATCTTTATTAACAAGTAGTATATGTTCACTGTAGAAAATTATCAAATTCCAACAGATCCAGAGAAAAATTACCCATAGCTCCACCATTCAAGAGATGAATTTTAAAATTTTGTATTTTCTCAATTATTTTGGAATATTTTAAAATAAAAGTGGATTCAAGTACATAGTATTCTGTAACCTGTTCTTCTCCTGCTAAACAATGAAGCATGAGCACATTTATATGTCAATCAATGTACATTCATTTCATTTTTGAGTGGATGAACAAGAACCCATTGTATTGGTAAATAATAATTTATTCAACCAGTTCCCTAGTATTGGAAATGTAAACTTGTTGTAATTGTTTGCTATTATGAGCAGCAATGCAAGGAATATCTTTGTGCACTTGTCTAATCGTTTTCTCAAAATGTAGTTCCTAAAAATGGAAATGATGAGGTTAAAGATACATAGATTTTTAGACTTTGCCATGCATTGCCAAAATGCCCTTGTGCTGGATATTGAATGTCTGCTTTTCCATGTCATTATCCAACCTTTTACATTCTGTTCTACAACCTCGGAGACTGATCTCTGTGAACCAACTAGGCTCCCTTGCTCCGTCTTCTGGTTGCGTTCAACCAGTGGAAGCACTGGCAGGAGATCAAAGGTGGGAAAACAAACAGGTTGAAATATTATTCTTTCCAAATCTTTCCCTCCTGGGCCACAGTTTGGAGAAGTGGCTGCATTCTTCTACCAACAGTTATATCTTTTATCAGACAGCCTCTCTCCCATAGCTGCAGTTCTTACTGTTTTGGTTACTGCTCCTTCAAGCTTAGGGTGGTAACAACTTCCAGCTGTTGTTAGTCCTGGGAACTTTTTTTTTGGCTCCCTTGACACCCTGCCTGTACCTTGCCTGTTTCCTGATTGATCCAGGTATATCTGCCATTGTCTATATCATTGGGGTATTTGGACTTACAAGAGATCTTTCCACTGATTTTTGCAACAGATAAATATATTATTGGCAATTGAGCTACACGTTCTGATATACATTTTTTATGATATCCTAAAATATTTTAGCCTTAATAATTCTCTGTACAGACTGAAAGAACAAAAATCAATATAATTCCCCAATTAGAGAAAAATAATGAACATGTCATACCCAAATCATATATAGAAAAATCTCTAAAGTTTCTGCTTTACTCTTTAAGAAAATACAAGGTACAAGAAAAAATATTTCAACTCACCGAGGTCCATATTACTCATAAGAACACTGATTCCTATGTGGATCTTTATAGACTTCTAAATGTAGTGCTTAGATAACTGCTTTTTAAAAAAATAAATATTACTGACAGAGTCAGTACTTTATAAAAATCCTTGGTACTATAGTTTTGAGAAAACCCCATCAATTCTCTTTCCCTAGATATAAGTGAACTGTAAAGACCAGTATTTCCTGGATCTCCTCCTTGTCCAATATTATCTATTCTTTGTTCATTGGTGCCACTCCCTCTGCCTAACTTGTAGTGCTGATGTTTCCCAGGCTTCCAGTCTATATTGTCTTTGCTTTCTTTCCATGTCATTCTTTTTGAGTAAATTCATCCACTGCAGTTCATTAATTCCTTAACTTAAATGAAATATTTATTGAGTGTCTACAATGTGCTAACACCTCTTTAGGCACTGGGAGTGGAATGGTGAACAAAACAAAGTTCTTGCGCTCATGAAGTTTACCTGCTAATGGGACAATAGACAAATATATAAATAAGTAAATAACATAATGTCAGGTGGTGAAAAACTGTTATGAGTGAAATAAAAAGATATTAGAACATCAAGTAACAGCCAGAGGGTTGACAAAAGGTATATTTTAGAGAGTGTAGTTAGTAAATGGCCTTCTGAGGAGCTACAGATACCTGAATAATGGTAGGGAGTAAGCCATACAGAGGCTTAAAATAGGGGAGCAAGGTTGGCATAGTCTAAGAAAAGCAGAAAGGTCAGGGTGACTGGAACTGAGTACCACTGATGAAATGGATAAACCACCAATAACTGAGACATTTCACGATCTGATTTATGTCTTTAAAAATATATATCACAGGCAAACTCTTAAAAGAAAATATAGGAGTAAATCCTTGTGATTTTGATTTAGGTAAAGGCTTCTTAGACATGACACCAAAAGCACAAATAACAAAAGAAAAAGTAGATAAATCGAACTGCATCAGAATCTAAAAATTTTGTGCTTCAAAGGATACCACCAAGGAAGTGAAAAGATAATCCACAGGAGAAAATATTTGCAAATCACATATCTAATAAGGGACTTGTATCTAGAATACATAAAGAACTCTTAAAACTCAATAATAAAAAGGCACATAACACAATTTAAAAATGGCAAAGGACTTGAATAGACATTTCTGCAAGGAAGATATACTAAAAGCCAATAACTACATGAAAAGATGCTCAACATCATTAGCCATCAGGGAAATGCAAATCAAAACTACAATGACATGCAATGAGCCACCTACCAGGATGTCTATAATCAAAAAGACAGATGATAACAAGTATTGACAAGATGTAAATAAATTGTAACTTCATATACTGCTGGTGGGAATGTAAAATGATACAGCTGCTTGGAAAACAGTCTGGCAATTCCTCAAACAGTTAAACACAAAGTTACCATATGATCCAGCAATTCCACCATTAGAGAAATAAAATCATATGTCTGCACAAAAACTAGTCAACAAATGTTTATAGCAGCATTACTCATAATAGCCAGAAAGGGGAAAAAATATCCATCAACTGATGAATGGATAAATAAAATGTGGTATATCCATCAAATGGAATATTATTTGGTCATAAAAAATGAAGTGCTGGGAATTCCCTGGCAGTCCAGTAGTTAGGACTCCACGCTTCCACTGCAGGGGGCAAGGGTTTGATCCCTGGTCAGGGAACTAAGATCCCTCATGCCACGTGGCCAAAAAAAAAAGTGTTGATACATACTACCAAATAGATGAAACTTAAAAACATTATGCTAAGTGAAAGAAGTCAATCACAAAAGATCATATATTGTATGTATGATACTGTGATTTATAACATGAGATATATATTTGGTCTTCATATCTGTTTCTGGCACAGATCTCCTAAAGCCATTGGAATTTCCTAAGTGATGAGAGCGATAAAGTTATCTTTGGTTATGTGAATAAGGTGACTTTTGGAAAGCACCTAAGGACGGGGACTGGTTGCCACGAGAAACAATCATGTGAGTAGAAGATTGGAACTTTCAGTTCTACCCCTCTGACCTCCAGGAAGGGGAGAGGGGCTGGAGGTTGAATCAACTGCCAATGACCAGTGATGTAATCAATCATGCCTATGTAATGAAGCCTTCCTAAAGACCCAAAAGGACAGGGTTAAGAGAGCTTCCAGGTTGGTGAACACATGGAGGTGCTGGGAAAGTGGGGTGATGGGAGAGAGTATGGAAGCTCCATGCCCTTTCCCCACGCCTTGACCTATGTATCTCTTTTATCTGACTGTTCCCTTTTGTAGTAAACTGGTAATCCAGTAAGTAAAATGTTTCTGTAATTCTGAGTCTATCTAGCAAGTTGATTGAACCCAAAGAGGGAGTTGTTGGAACCTCCAGTCTATAGATGGTCAGTCAGAAGCACAGGTGATAACCTTGCAAACGGCATCTAAAGTGTGGGGTGCGGGGGCAGTCTTATAGAACTAAACCCTTAACTTGTGGTATCTGATGCTATCTCCAGGTTGATAGTGTTAGAATTGAGTTGAACTGTAAGACACCCAGCTGGTGTTAGAGCATTGCTTCATGGTGTGGGGAAATCACCACCACCGCCCCCCCAGCCCCCGCTGGGATTGGTGTATGATTTTAGTTAGATTCCATTTAAAAGAAATGTACAGAATATGCAAATCTGGAGAGGTAGAAAGAAGACTAGTGGTTGTTTGTCCAGGGTAAGGGGGAAAGAATAGGGAGTAAGTGCTAATAGGTACTGAATTTCTTTTGTGTTGATGAAAATGCTCTAGAATTGATTGTAGTGATGGTTGTACAACCCTGTGAATATACTAAAAACTGCTGAGCTGGACACTTTATTTTTTTAATTTTTAAAAAAAATTTTAAAGATTTTTTTGATGTGGACCATTTTTTAAGTCTTTATTGAATTTGTTACAATATTGCTTCTCTTTTATGTTTTGTTTTTTGGCTGCAAGGCATGTGGGATCTTAGCTGCCCAACCAGAGATCGAACCTGCACCCCCTGCATTGGAGGGCAAAGTGTTAACCATTGGACCACTAGGGAAGTCCCAGAGTTGGACATTTTAAATGGGAGTTATATGGATATGAATTTTATCTCAATAAAGATGTTATATAAACCAAACCAGAGTATAGGGTGTGAAGTCATACAGACTAGGGTTTGAGGGTTTGAATCCTCACTCCAACTATTGACTAGCTACATGTCTGTGGGCAATTGACTTAATCTGAGTCTTAGTTTCTTACATGTAATCTTGGGATTGTAATACCCATCTCACATAGTTATTATGAGGTGTACATGAACTAAATATATGTGCAATGTCCTGTATTCAACTGCATTCATCTGAATGCAGCAAGCCACAGAGGAATAGAGAATGTTGTTATATGTTCTTCCTCTTGCTCTAGTTGGCCATGAGCTCTGTCCTGGAAGCTAGGAAGCTTACTGCATGGTTCTCCATGATCTTTTTGCATTTTGCCCTTGTCTCCATAATTCAGTAGCCTCAACTCCTCCTTTAGCCTGCCCATTAAGGTATCTTCATTTTTTTCAAACTTCTATATTTACCCTAATATGTATTTATTTGTTAGGAATTTAACATGTCTTTTCAAGTATGCTGGTGGTCTTTTTTTAAAACAAGTTAGAATAGTTATTATTTTTATTAGTGCTCTGTTGCAAGTAGCATAGCTGTGACTACAGAAGCTAATTTTCCTGTATGCTCTGTTATTTTTAGTGTGCAGTTTTGAAGAACATAAGGTTTTTCAGGACACATGACAGAAAATGCCTATATATGTTAAAACAGTGTACCAACAAATTAATAAAAGTAAAAAAACTGAGGTCTTAGAATCAATATTAAGAAGTAACAAAACAGGAGGAAGAAACAGAGGTGAGAAAGAGAGGAAAAGCAAGGTTTAGGAAATCTAGGTAGTGCTAATGATCAGAATGTTTATTCTTAATTTCCATTAGGTAACAAAGCTCCCGAATTTAAAATTAAATTTTGATGTGGGAAATCTCTAAACCTTCTGCTCAATTTTGCTGTGAACCAAAAAGTGATCTAAAAAGTAAAGGCTATTAAAAATTAAATTTCACTTCATGAGACAAACTTGAAATTAATGATGACTAAAACACACACAAAAAGTCTCGAGGCTAGCAGGTCATGGCTAGTGAGACAGTTTCAATTCATCAGGGGCTGAGGCTTCTTTTGTTCCACTCTGCCATTCCTAGATTTAGTTCTTATCCTGTATACTCCAAGGTGGTTGCTGGAACCAATTGTTACATCTGTAATCTATCATAACATCAGAAAGGAGAAAAGTGAGGAGAAAAACACACCATTTCCTTTTAAGGACATTCTTCAGAAATTGCATAAGCGTCTTTTGATTATATGCTTTGGGAAAAGCTCAGTCACGTGGCTACAGGGAGGCAGAGAAATACAAATTTTATTCTACGTGGTGCCACAGATTCCACCTTCTTTGCCATGGACATGATCTTGGTACTGCAAAATGGAGGGTCGGTTATGATGGGGTGCCCATTGCTTCAGGGCCTCGCATTTCTCTCATACAGGAATCCTTTGTTTGAGCCTGATCATTGCCTTTGTTGAGTAATTATTGCACATTTTTGCTTCTATTCAGACGGGCTGTTTCCTTTGCCTGAAATGCTTTCTCTCAACTTAGTTTATCCTTCTTTGTCCAGCTCAAGCTCAGTTCCTACTTCTTTGTGAAGCTGATCTCTCCTGCTTATAAAGGCACAGCCCTACCAATCTAACTCTTAGGGTGAAAAGAAATTTTAGAGAGCATCTTGTATCTTGTAACTCAAAGTAGGCTCCTGGACCAGCAGCATCAGCACACTTAAGAGCATATTAGAAGTGCAGAATCTCAGGTCCCAACACAGACTGACTGAATCAGAATCTCCATTTTTAATAAGATCCTCAGCGATTCATATGTACATTAAAGTTTGAGAAACACTGACTCATCATCATTATACTGATACAGAAAGTGAGGATCAGAGAGAGAAAATGACTTGTTGAGTCACTACTTGACTTTTCAAATCAAGTCCACATCTTTTATTTCATAGTGCAGAGCTCTTTTTACTACACTTTTCTGCTTCCTCCCTGCTCTAGAGTTTAGTCATGTGATAGATACTTTGTAGTGACCTTATACCTTGTGATAGACCTTTTGATGGTCATTTTATATTATCATTTAATTCTTAACATTGTTAATTTTTTTCTGCTCATATATTATCTTCCTAATCTGATTTTCAAATTCCTAGATGACAGAAATAGTAAATTGGGCTTCTCTGTATTTAGAGGCTGGACACATTTAAGTTGGTTATTTGTTTCTTTCAAGAGTAACTGAGGAAAACTTAAATTACTAAAACTGGAAATCTGAACAATAACTAAATCCTTCCTGGGTCTGATCAGTACTCTTTGCATGAAGTGAAGCAGCAGAGTAAATTATTTACATTTGCACTAAAATCTCTACTTTATGTCTACCTGAACATCATAGAATGGGTTAGATGTTCTTCCTCATATTATGCTCTGTGTTCCTATCTCTGGCATTGTACTTCCCACATTCTATCGTAATTATTTATTTATAAATCTCTATCCCTATTTTCTTGTGTTCTTTGAGAGTAGAGACTGTATCTTATTCATTTTTTATCCTGTATCCAGCATACAGAATAGTATGCAATAAATATCTGATGAATGAGTGAACTAATAATAAATAACATTTTGACAAAGTATGTTAGAAAATAGCCTTAATCTGCATTTCTACTACAGGGATTAAAAAGACTGATTTTAATATAAAGGATTTTTTATAGACACTTTCCACCAAAAGTTTACTTATTGTTAAAAGCATAATACCGTCTTGGCTTTATTTCTCTTTTCCAATACAAATGCATAGAAAACTGTTAATATGTGACAAATGAGGAAAAGATAGAAAAGAGGCTGTAAATCATTTCGATTAACCCCTCCTTTGTGGTTCAGACTAGGGCTTGTTTTTTGGATAAAAGAAGAAAACCTGTGAGGATGTAAAGGAAAGGATCTTCTCTCTTAGCTGTCTGGAGAATTTACTATTCATCTTCTAGATGTAAAGGGGAAATTTGGGATTAAGGATACATACTTCGCAGGGAACTCCTCCACAAAGAGACTTGCTTTCCATTGATCCAAGAGTGAGATTTCTGTCATTTCACTAACTGAAACAGCTGAAACTAGAAAGGAGAATGGTAAACGTTAGCTTCTGGAATTTTCTTTTAAACTTAATACAAGGAAGCCAAACATTCACCTTTTACATTATGGTGTTATCTTTATTTGTTCACAAATGTAATTTTTTCAAGTTATACCAGATTCCAAATACTTAAATAATCATTCTCATTATTACAACACCCACTAAAAAATTTTAAAAAAACCTGCTCTACCACAGTCAGAACAATATCACCTGAACAGAGCATTCTCATTTATACAGCCTCTCTTTTGCTTATACAGCACTACCATCCCAGATAATCCTGTTCAACAGCTCATGTAACTTCTCATAAAGCCTTTATTTACCATTCCAGCTCACTCTGATACATTCCCCTTGAAGGGCCATAATATTGTCAGTGGCACTCACTTCAGTACTTAATCATATACAGTCATAGTTTAAAATTTTATTTGTATCTATAGCTTGTCTCCCAAATTAGACCCTTCATTCCTTGAGGAGAGGAACCACGTCATATGCTAGTGTCAGAAGCAGCAACTGAGTGAAGAGGCAAAGGACCTGTATTCTACCTAAGAGTTAGCTCTTACTATTCTTGTTACCTTGAACAAATAACTGAACATCTGAGTCTGTGCCTCACTGAAAATATAAAAGTTTAGTGGTTAAGAATACAGGTTCTGGAATCACCCTGCCTAGATACTTATACTGCTACTTTATTAACTGCATGATCTTGGGGAAATCTCTTAACCTCTTTCTACCTCAGTTTACTTATCTACAAATTAGGAACAATAATGGCCTTTTCATAGTGTTGTAAAGATTAAATGTGATAAGACATGTAAATTGCTTAGAATGGTGCCTGACATGGTGTAAATGCCTAATAAATTTTGGTGTTATTGTTATTATTATTTTTAAAAAGAAGAAAAGGAAAAGAATTAGGAAAAATAATTAACTCATTTTTTTCCTTCTATAGTTTTAGAGAAGCATTTGATGAAAGCTACTCTTTACTTTATTTCCAACCTGACTGAGACCTTCAATCCACTGACCCTTCCATTTTTACAATATATTCATCCTCCCTCATGTCCTCACTTCCTTTCTCATACAGCTTAGGTTCCATGGCCAGTCTCACAATCACTCCCTCACAAAGACTCTTAATTCCCTTGCCTCTCTTTCCCTTACACCAACTTAGGAAACCCCCTACTCTTCACTTTGTATATGTACACTAGAACAGCTGAAAATTATTTGGGAAAAAAAAACCCCAGCCATTCTGAATAAGCTCACTTGAGATTTTGACCATAACTTTTAAATGGGCATCCAACATTGACAGATGATAATGGTAATTCATCTTAATATCCTTCTTAATAAAACTGACTTTCTCATTCTTCAGGACAACTATTTGACACTCCCCCCACCTCAAATTTTTGATACTCATCCCCCTACCCACTCTCTATGTCCTTGCCTCCACACAAAAAGTTAGTATAAATAGAAAAGAACGACCTCATCTTCTACCACCAATTCTAACATCTCACTACCATAAGTACCTACAAACCCTGCCTTCCTATCGTATCATAGTGGAAGAACCATCCTGGCTTCTAATACCAACTCCTCCCATTGTGCTCTTGATATTATCCTCTTTTACTAAGTTATCCTTTTTATTTCCTGCATCATCATTTTCTTTCTTTTTACCAAGATTATTTCCATTGGCAGACAAACATTTTATAGTCTCTTTCCTTATCACACATATATTTTTTTAATTCGCACATCTAAAAAAAAAACTCTTTACCCCATTTCTCCCTTCAGCTAATGCACCTCTATTTTTCTATTTACCGTCATAGCAAAATTCTTCAAAAGAGTTGTTTATAACTACCATCTCACATCCCACTTCCCATTCTCTTCTCAACATACTCTGATCAGGCTTTCATACACAATATTCCAGTGGAACTGCTCTTACCAAGGTCATCAACGATCTACATTTAATTAAGCTAATGGTCAACACACAATTCGCATCTTACTTGACACTTTAACAGGGACCAATGCTTTTGACCACTTCTTCCTTCTTGAAACACTTTCTTCTTTAGACTTCTACAACACCACACTCTTCTGGTTTTTCTACCTCACTTGTCTTCTTAGCTGGTTTCACCTTCTATATCAGCCTTTTAATGGCTGGAGTGTTCTACCGCTTTGTCCTAGGTTCTCTGCTCTATCTATACTCATGCTCTCAGTGACTTCATACAGTTCTACAAATTAATGTGCACCTACATATCAATGACCCCAATTTGAAACTCCAGCTGTGCTCAAGATTAATATAACCAATTGCCTCTTGATGTCTCCACTTAGATGCCTAATAGGCATTTTAACCTGGCCAAAGCAGAGCTATTGACTCCAGCCACGAATAGGCTTCCCCACAAGCCTTTCCCCATCTTAGGAAATAGCACTGCCATCCACCAGTTGCTCAGGTCAAAAACCTAGAAGAAACTCTTTATTCTTCTATTTTTTTTTTAACCCTCTCACTGTTGGCTGGACCTCTAAAATTATCCCAATCTCAACCACTTCTCACATCTTTATTACTATAAGCCTAGTTTAAGGTACCATCTTTTATGTAGAGTATAGATTCACCTAGTAGTCTAGATTCTGAACCATACAGTAGCTTCCTGATTGATTTTCTCGCCTCTACCCTTGCCTCCCAATCCCTACCCCTTCCAACCTCCAAACAACAAGAATGGTTTTTCTAATGCAAAAATCAGGTTATGCCACTTTTTCTTAAAACTGTCCAATGACTTACCATATCAGCCATAATATAAAAAAACAAACAAACAAACTCCATCTTATGGCCTTCAAAGCCTCATATCTTTCAGAATCTGCCTACTTGTCAGATCTCCCCTTTTTCATTAAGTAGTCACGATGGCCTAATTTTCTGGTCCTTACACACATCAAGTTTACTCCTGAGTCAGGAACTTTGCATTTGCTTGAAAGGCTTCTCCCCTATATCTTTTTATGGCTGCTGCCATCTTATTACTCAGATCTCAACTCAAATGTCCACCTCTTCATTGTAGTCCTACCCTAACCATCTTAGGAAATAGCATTCCCTACTCCTGAAATTTCATGTAACATTACACTATGTATCTTCTCTATACATTTATCAATACCAAATATTAGTTTACATGTTTAATGGTTTTATTGTTGCATCCTCCTTACCTGTCTGAAAACCCAGTGAAGGCAGGGACTATTTCTATGACTTATTCATAACTGTGTTCTTAGCACCTGTAACGGTGCCTATACAGAATACAGGGTAAATAAATGTCGTTAACTGACTTGTATCCTCCAGGGAGGCTAGTCTTTCTTAAGTCTATGACGTGATAAAAGCAAAAGATGGTATTTTGTACATATACATTTAAAAATAGTTTTATATTCAGTGTATTATTACAACTTAAAGTAGCCTTCCTACAGTTGAACAAGATCCTATTATAGTACAACAAATGTTACAATGTTAGAATATTTTAAGACTTCATCACCTACATATCTTTTATTTATTCTATTCATATCTAGTATAAACTTTCCAATTCCTTACTTTGTCACCTAAATTCTGTCATAAAAATATTAATTTGTAAACTTCTTGGAATTCTGATATGAATACACTTTTATATAATGAGAAAATCACTGCATTTTCTTAATAATTTATTATGCTAAACTCTGAAACACTTTTAAAAATAAATTTTTAAAAAATAAAAATAAAACATACCTCTTGTCCATGGCTTCCTAAATTTATTATCAGTAATTCTTGCAGGATAATTTTCATCTTGATATAAACATGAAGGGATTCGAAGCAATAAAGCATCTCTGCAAAACTTCTTTCTAACTACATTCTATGTAAGAAAGTAAGATTATAAAATCTTTTAATATATAGTGGGTTTAAAATACTTATCTGTCAATATTCAGAATACTAAAATTCTCTCAAATTTATATTATTTTTATTTAAAGGTAATACATGCTTACTATAAAATATCTAACACAGAACCACATAACTGAGAAAGTCAAGGTCCCTAGTCATATCAGTAATAGTTTGGTGTATTTTCCTAGATACTTTCTTTTCTAGATTAGGCTAAAATATGTGTGTGTGTGTGTGTGTGTGTGTGTGTGTGCACGTGTGACAAAAAAAATGGGATCACATCATTTATATACCATTTAGCAATGTGCTGTTTTTCACTTAACAGTATAATATGGCTATCTTAACTTTTGTTTTCTACATCTTTGCACAGTTTCACTTGTGACATCCAGCAAATATGTTACTAATTTTTTAAAAAATCTAATAATTAAACCTTAAAAGGATGTTAAATCAGTTAAGTAAGCTTATAAATCAAAATTCTCTATACTTGGGTCTGCCTTTAGTTTCCTGCTTTATTTCCCATTACTCTTTAATACTAACTGTAGTCTTTAAATAGATCAATTACTACCCCGTTAACATTTAGTGGTCACTTCCTCATCAACACTGTGGTCTACACTGTGCCTCTGAAAAATGCCCTGATACTCTTCTCTAGCTATCAAAATTCTATTCATCTTTCAAGGCTCATCTTAAGCAATATTTCCTCTATGAAGCCGTCCCTCAGTGACTCTCAACTTCCCACAGAATTCATTATTCTACGTATTTGGACAAATAATAGTTTCTTGCATTACTTCCCAAGAGTTTTATGTTTGCTGAAGGTATAATAACATATTAAATAAGAGGTCTTCATTATCTAAGAATAAATGGTACAAAGAAAAGCTCAGTTAAAGTAATTTATATAAAATGAGGACCAAAGATTCATAGTAAAAAGGAAAGAAAAGCTTGATTAGAACTTTGTCTAAAAAATGAAATAAAGTTATAAAAATTAAAATTTATATTTAATGAAATTTTGTTCATAGTTAGCTTATATTTATAACTGATTTTTTGTCATAATTTCCCTCAAAACCGTGTTATATGACGATATGCATGATACTAGTCATTACTTCACCTTTGATCATAAATATTTCTAGAAAATATTTGAAGATTTAATCAAATTTTCCCAAGGCATCTCTGACTCCTTTGATATTCAAACCATTCTCTTTCTCTTGTCTGTAATCTGGTCTAATTTTGTAAAATCTTCGTCTGATAATAACTTTACCTGTTATTTGAGTGGTTCTTCAACACTGTTTTCACGAACTTTACAAAACCCAGTATCTTTTGCAAGATTTGCCATTGATTAGTATATCTGTATTGTATCATGGCAAGAAACTAAGATACCAGCAAGAAACTAAGATACCATTGGTGAGGATGAAAGTGTGAGGATGTTTGAGTATAGACTAATTTTGCAAGTGGATAATACATTCATAAATATTTGTGTAACGATGACCTCTGATTCCCTACCATATATGTGTTATAATGATACATTTGCCTTCCTCGGTTATGAGGGAATAAGAAAACCTGAAGATACCTATATACCTTTTTTATTTCCTATAAAATATAACACAGTTTTAGTTATAGTGGAGCAATTTTTTTCCTGATAGATGGGGGTCAAGGTTATAAAGAAAACCAAAATTTAACTTGTTAATTAAGATCATAAGAACTATGAACTGTTGTGTGACAACTATTCTAATTAGTTTCTTTTTTCTTTCTTTCTTTTTTTTTTTGCTGCGTGACATGCGATATCTTAGTTCCCCCACCAGGATCGAACCCATGTCCCCTGTATTGGGCGCGCAGAGTCTTAACCACTAGACTGCCAGGGAAGTCCTTAATTAGTTTCTTAATGATGTGCCTGGTTTGAATTTCAGTTTTGTACAAGCTATTTAACTTCTCTAGACACCATTTTTCTAACCTGTAAAACTGTAAAACCTGATAAGATAATAGTATCTTCCTCATGGAGTAGTTATGATCATCAAAATGACATAATCCATCAAAAGAGCAAGTGATCAAATGATATAATCCATCAAAAGAGCGAAGTATCTGGCCCATAGTAAGTGGCCAATACATATTGTTACTGTCATTTTATCATAAAGATAACTGGGATTGCTTTTTCCCCACTCCTCTCAAGATCGCTCAAGATCATTCATAAAAGCAGTCCAAACTTGTCAAGAGTTTCTATATTTTTTTCCTGCTGACAGCTTCAAATTCATGTTAAATTGTCAATAATTTCCTTCCCAAAGTAGCATTTTTAAAGTATATTAAAAGTGGAAAGTAATTTTAAATGAATTTCAAAGTAATTAGACTAAGGATTACTCTAAGGACTACTGAAAAATAATCATAATCATATAGTGAATGTAGATAACATTTTTATATCATAATTTTCAGTAAACAGGTAGTGAGCCAGTAATACTCTACCTCATATGAATAGTCTATTGCGCAATATTTGAATGCTGGAAACATGTCTTCTTTCTTTGGAAGCAGTACAAATTACAACGTCCGGAAATATAAAAATTAAAAGTAAATGTTGGTAAAACAGCAAAGCCAGGAGCAGAAAACCATTCTTAATCACAAACCATTGGTTCATTCATTTTAAAAAAGGCTCTCAATGATAAAAATTTAACTATGAAAATAACATTTATTACTGTGATTTAAATCTAATATGAAAATAATATATATTGGTATAAAATTGTTCATATATTTTTCATACTATTTTATCCATACAACTCCTAGCTGGTGGATTGCAATATATTTAATGTGATCATTTTGTTGCAAAAGAGGCTGGGGTTCACAAGACTGATAGTGATTTTCTCAGGATAACTGTATTTCCTAAGTGGTCTTGAAAAAGGGCAAAACTGTGCTCAGTGGAGTAGGATTTGGAAAATTCCACTCTCTTAGAAAATAAAAAGCCTGAGTTAGAATTACCTACTAGCTCATTTGGAATAAAGCAACTATAGTATATTATTTTTAGGTCATTGGGTCATTATTAGTAAATCAACAAATTCACCTAATGAAGTAAATTTTTTTTCTTTTCCATTATGGTTTATCACAGGATACTGAATATAGCTCCCTGTGCTATATGATAGGACCTTGTTGTTTATCCATCCTATATATAATAGTTTGCATCTGCTAGTCCCAGATTGTCTCAATAAATTTTGAATGCTGAATGAGTCCAAAATGGTTCTCATTTACGTGAGAATCAGAGGAATTACAGCTTAGAATATTTACTCTAGGACACAGTCCAGTTTACCAGAAAGTTCTTAGCATTTTGATCAATCATTTAAAATGTTTTTGGGAATTCAGATATAAACTAGAAGTTTCCATACAGTAGTAGTTTGTCAGTAAGCTTTCAGTGAATGAAATACACATTTTAATCCAAATGGTCTTGCTTAGTTTCATTATCATTTAAAATCTGTTTGAGGTTTACCTATTTCCAAATAGTAAAACTGCTCTCCAGAAGAACTGAAGATCTCATTTACGTTAATTGGCTATGAATCTATTCCTATTTTCAGTTATCGTCAAGTGAACATTCTTAACTACTCAATTACTGGGTTAAAAATCTAAGTAAAAACTTCTTAATATAGAGCACAATTATTTTATTTCACTAATGAATCAGAAGACATTTTGGATATTATAATAAGCATTCCAATGAAAACAAACCCAGTAAGTTATGTGAAAACTTTTTAATGTTGTTAGATTCTGTGATATCAACAAGTGTGGGGAACACATAGTGTTGGTGCCCTCTTTCACTCTTAATGCCAACATAAGCATCTTCTAACTGGTGATTACTTCTCTGGAAATATTTCCAATCATTGTACTTCCATACCTTTTCCATACAGAGTATCACTGATCTTTGAAACAAATATTGATTCTAGAATTTCTACTTCTTGATATTGCACTTTCAGGAAAAATTATTTGAATGTGCCCGATAGTAGAAAAAGTTAAAAATCAACCACCTCTACCTAGTATATCCATTCAGTTTATTGTCAGCGTTTATCTTAAATTTTCCTTTCTTGTGAAGCCTAATATTCTATCAGCTTTGGATTCATCACTCTCATCAACTTCATTAAACAATAATTACTGTTGTATTGAAGTTAATCATTTAAATTCATGCTAAATGTATAGTACTTAAATAAGATACCGGACATCATATACATTCATAAAATTTCTTTCATCTGTCAACTGTATTTCATTGCATTATAGATATTTGAATCCATCTCATAGCGGTGGGTGGACATGAAGAGAGAGAAACTGGCCTTACTTCTAAAATCCAAGACAAGGGGGAAAACAAGCAAAATCATGGTTAGAGAGAAGGTATCTTAAAATAATCAACTTCTGAATTGCAGCAATTCCTGAAATAGTTTTCCTTACATATTCCTAAAAATTTTATTGCTCCTGTGCTACCTCCTGACAGGACTCTGATGGGTCAGAATAGAAATGCATACAAATCATTAGGTCAGGCTCTTATGCACAATGCTAGAGAAGTTAGTTTTTTCCACCCAGCTTTATTGAGGCAGAATAGATACAATAAAAATTGTATCTATTTACAGCGTACAAATATAAAATGGAATATTATTCCCAAGATTACTTAAGATCACACAGAGGTGAGGGTGGATTGCAGGCTTCCCATCTCCTTCCACCAGCCTCGGGCATCGGGAGATTTCTTCCCTTCCTCACTTCCTTGCACAAAAACCACACTTTCACCATTGTCAAATCGCAGAGGAGGTAAGGTTCACGGATATTCTCAGGTTGTTTAATCTATGCAACCTAATTAGTGGCTAGAAATCCTATTGGCCTTTCTCTTCCCTTCACACCCTCTATTCTTGCCCAATTAGGTTAGGTGGGCGCTGGTTCTGGGGTCTTGTCCCCACAGAACCACATCAGCCGGGCCTCACAAATCTGTTTTCTAGAGATTTCGGAGCCGCCATACTCTAGCCCCAGCCCGACCTTTTCTTCCCCTCAGCTCGAGAACACCTTACCTCCCTCCTCTCTCCAGCCTCTCAGAGTTCTCACCAGAGGTGAAATCGCGTCCTCCCGCTCTTCCGAGGAGAAAATTCCCGCCCACTGAACACGTGACCTCTGACCGTGCGCTCAGTGCTTTCATTGGCCAGCCGGGCCTGGCGTCGCCCCGCCACGCCGTCTTGCCCCGCCCCTCGGGATGAGGGCACTTCCGTCTGCGGTAGCCCACGTCCTGGGACGCCCAGGCAGGAGACGGCCCAAGCACGTGATGTGGTCAGCGCCGAGGTTCTCACAGGTGAGCAAACCTTCGCGGCACAAGAGGGACAGTGACCGTGGGGATGGTGGCGGGAAGCTCGGAGGAGCCAGTGTGAAAAGTCGCGACGGCCACAGGAGTCTGAAATTCTTTGGTGTGGCTGCGCCGAACGCGGAGGGACCAGATGAGGACAAGGGCAGAGGCGAGCCGGAGGGCAGATGAGAGGATTTAGCAGCCAGATTCAGGGGCAAAGGAAAGCAAAAGGGAGGAGGCAAACGTGACTCCAGACATGTCTGGCTAGGTGATGGTCATGCCTTAGCAGAAGAACCTTCGAGGAGGGGCAGGAAAAGAACGAGTTAGACTGGGGAAATGCAAATTGTATACCTTGATCACAGCCGCCCTTTCACCGGCAGACTCATTTAGGAGTCCCTAGATCCACCTGAGAAGGAAGGAGACTTGTCCCTTTCTTTCCGTTTCCTAATCCTGCCTTCCTGACATAGCTTGGCCTTTGATTCCTTCCCAGAGGATTGCAAGAAGTAACATAGACTTATTTATTTTACTAACACATGGGTTTCTTTCAAGTTAATTATTAACGAAATACTAATTATGAAACTCAGTGGTTAAGCCACAGTAAGTTACCTACTTCATTCTACGTTGTAGAGGTTTGTGCAGTTTGCTACAGCGATACGGATTTTATGTTTAGCAAGAATCAGTTGTAAAGGTGTTCATCTGGCATGGAAGTACATTAATTATTCTGTGTTCTTGGATGTATACCTTTTTTAAACCAATTTTAATATAATTTTGCAAAAATTACAAAAGTAACACGAAGTAGTTATACTCATCCTAACCAATAAAACCATCCCAAGATGGATACAGAAAAAGTAATCTCTGTTACCACCCCAACTCCCAGGTAGATGATATTAACAATCTGGGGTGTATCTTTTCACACTTTCCTGCATGTTCATACAAATTTATACAGGTATGCATGCACAAAATAGTTTGGCCAATTATATAAAAATGGGTTACTTATTTCCCTCACTAAACAATACATTCTGAACAACCTTCCAGATCAAGACATACAGATTTAACTCATTTTTAAACAGCCACATATTTCATAGTAAGGATGTGCCATAATTTATCCAAACTTTCTACTACTGATGGATTTTAACAGATTGTTTCCAGCTTTTTACCTTGAAAATAATACCGCAGTAAGAATTCTTGGACATATGGTCTTGAATATTATTGCTGTTATTTCTATGGTATATATTTTGTTGTTTTGCTGACTCACATAAGTGAGACCATTTCAGATTTAATAGCTATTACCAATTTACCTCCCCCAAATTTATGCATTTTATGTTAACAGTGCCTGAGAGGAACCATTTTCCTGAATACTCAACAGAAATGAATATATTGCTCTTTAAATATTTTTGCTGATCTGATACGTGAAAAATACTATCTTGTTTTAATTTGCATTTCTCTGATTGCTGCTGAGATTAAGCACTTTTTAGAAGTTTATGAGCCCTTTGGATTTCTTCTTCCAGGAACTAATTGCTCAGGAATTGTGTGTGTGTGTGTGTGTGTGTGTGTGTGTGTGTGTGTGTGTGTCTGTGTGTGTATGTGTGAGTGAGATCAGGCAATTTTTCTATTGAGTAGGTCGTCTTTTTGAAGATCTTGAGTATAGGTATATTAGTTAATATCAAGTTTGGCTGTGTAAAAAACAGAATATTCCAAAATAATATAAAATTTATTTCTCTTTCGTGTAAATGAAGCATAGAGGTAAAAGCTTCAAAACTGATATGGCAGCTGTCCTCACAAAGTCCTTAGGGACTTACCTTCCAGCTCATTACTCTGATATTCCTAGGTTGTGATCCTTGTTTTCATGGTCTCAGGTGACAGTATCTATATTTCAGGCATCAGGATGGAGGAAGGAATGAAAAAGAGGAGAGACCAAGAGCACAATGTTCCTTTATATAATCTGTAATTAAAATTGTGAAATACAATGTGCATGTAGAAAAGTCCATAAGACAATGTATAGTTTAAAAATTATTTTAAAGAAACATCCATGCAAACTCTACTCAGAAACAGCATTACAAGAATTTCAGGAGCTCTCCATTTCCTTTTCTAATCATAACTCTCCCTAGAGGAAGTCTCTTCCTAGATCTAGAGATTACTGTAATCCTGACTTTATGATAATCATTGCCTTGCTTTTCTTTAAAGTTTCACCCAAGTATGCATTTATAAATGATATAGTTTCGCATATTTTTTAATCCTACTGTTTGTGTTAGTTTGGTTCTTGCTTCTTCCATTCAGTGGATGTTGTTGTACGTATATATGTTAATTCAATTTCATTGTTGAATTACTCCCTTCGTATAAATATACGTCAACTTGTTTATCCATTCTGTTATTGATGGATCTTTGGATTATTAGTTTTGGGCAATTACAAATAATGCTGCTGTCAATATCCTTGTACATGTATCTTAGTACACATATACCATTCTCTAGAATATAAATTTTGGAATGAATTTCTTGATTATTGAGAAATGTGCACATTTTTACATTTAACTCAAGAATGCCAAATTGTTTTCCAAAATGATTATACCAGTTTACATTCCCACCAGCAACGTTTGCTCTACATTTGCTCTATTGCTCAACGTTTGCTCTATTGCTCTACATTCTCACTGACCCTGATCAATTTCATTCTATTTAATTTTGAGAATCTGGTATCTAGCTGTATCTTAAGGAAGGTTCCTTAAGAAGCTGTATCTAGCTGTCTCTTAAGGAAGGTTCCCGTAAGCTTCCACATGACACTTCTGCTTACCTCTCATTGGCCAGGCCCTAGTCACATGGTCAGTCCTCTCTGTAATAAAGATTAGAAGATTCAGGTTTTATTCTGCACAGTCATGTGCATAGTTACAACTTGGAGATTCTATTACTAAAATAGTAAGGAGAGAACAGATCTGGGGGACATACATAGTAAGTGTCTGCCACATTAAGAATAATAATTTAAAAACAGCTAACTTTTATTGAGCATTTACTATGTGACAAACACTATTATAAACACTTTGCCACTCTTTGTAAACTAGATACCATATTACAAACCCCAGTTTACAGATAAGAAAACTGGGACATTGAGAACTTAAGTATCTAATTTAAGTAGTGTTAAGCTAGAAAGTATGAGACAGAATTGCAAACCCAGACAGTCTAGTTCAGAATCCATGCTTTTAGCTAGGCCATACACTCTTTAAAAGGAATATTTGTTCTTGGTCTGCTGTATGTTTTGCGAATATTTTCTCTTTGCTTATCTTTGGAAATTTCTAAAAGTTTTCTTTATATATCTACAGTGAATTTTATCATATCTAAATCATCTATATTTTTTCTCAGTAATGTTTCTGCATAATTTCTAAAATTATGCATTTAAAGAGAATCTTAGTACAATTACTTTTCCCCATAAGTTTTAATTCACCATTATTTGCACCATTATTATTTTGAATCTAGGTGGAAATAAATGTTTAGATACACTTGAATATAACTAAGTTGAGGAGCCATAAAAGAAGGGGGAAAGCTCCCTTTCTATCCAGATTAATTCCACACATTTGGGGAAATCTCCTGTGATGATGTTAAGCTTCATTGTTATATTCACATGCTGTGCTGTCGAGGCCATAGTAATAATGTTCAATGTTTTTGAGAACATACTTTGTGCCAGGCACAATACGAAGCACTGACGATGCAAAAATAAGGAAAACAAATCTTTACCTTTAGGAAGCTCACAAATCCTCGTCTGAGGTGGTTTTTCATCTCTTCAGACAATTCTATACACTGCTGCCAGGATGATATTTCTAAAACAACTAACTGAGAATATCATTCTGCTGCACATTCTTTCATCTTTCTCTCACATACAGGATAAAATCTGAAATCCTTACCAAGGAACAATTACTCACTCAACCCCATTTACTTTGGAACCCTGAACCACTAACCATTCTCTGAACATCTCCCAGGTCCTCCCACTTCCAAGTCTTTGTTCCTGCTGTTTTATTTTGTTTTCTGATCACATGTTGAAACCCTATTTATTCTATAAGGTTCAGTTCAAATGTTTCCTCCTCCCACTGATACTTTTAGAATTAGTTGTTACCTTTTCAGCACTCTTAGAGTTTTTGTCAACATCCCACTTTGGGAAATTTTCATGCTTTGCATTGTAATTGTTTTGTTTGTGTCTGCTTCCCCCACTAGACTGCAGTCTTCCTGAGATGGTAGACCATGGACCATGTCTTAATTATATACTTTGTAAGTAGCACAATGCTTTATCTAGAATAAGCTCTGAAATGAATATTTAATTTACTTAAAATCTGGCACTAGGTCACTTTGAAATAATAGCTATCAAAAAAAATTTTTTTGGTATTTTTAGGTTTTTGATGTTTTTGCAAGAGCACTAATGTGTATGAAATATTACACACACACACACACACACACACACACACACACACATCAGCCAAAGGGAACATGGCATGAATATGGCAGATAATCATCTTGAAACAGAATTGCAGATTAGTCTGAAACTGATAATGGAGAAAATCTGGATATATAAAATGAAATAATATTGCACAAATGTGTTGCATAAGTAGCTTATTGTCTTGTTTGCTAATTTATGGGTGTAGCCTCACATACTATCTTTTGACCAGTAAGGGACTATTTCACATAAATAGATTGAGAGCAAACATTTTAGCACAACATATTTAATCTAATTAACCTAGATAATAGTGCTAGAAAAGAGCTGTGGTAGCATCAGCATGTAAAGAAATTTTCTCAAGTATAGAAGAGAAACCTAACATTTCATATTCATGGAGTTTACTTTTTTTTACATGAAGAAGCCAAATGTTATTGTAGCTTATTTTTGCAACATTTGTCTCTATAAACACTATCACTTTTCTCTGTTCCACATGTCCAACCCCTCAACATTTTTCTAATTATGAGCCATCTCATACCTCACATGTTTATCAGATCTTTCACACGCATTGAAAATTCACATAAGTGAAGTTTCTGGCCAGGATGAAAACTTTATCCATGCTTATATTTGACTCTGTACCCACCAAAGAAAACACAGGCTGGAATAAACAGTTATGCTTGAGTGTCCATTTCCTTAGGAAAAATGAAAAAGCCAGCTCTACACTTTAACACTTCCCTGGGTAACATTTACCCTAATACCTTTCATATTGTTACCAAACCAAACTTGGGTCCACTCACCCTTATGCAGTAAAGCCAATCTACTGACACCAGGTTGTGGTAAAGGAAGGTGCAGCATTTACTGCAGGGCACCAAGGAAGAAGTTCAAGACAGCTAGTGCTCCAAAAAGCCAGAACTCCCCCTATGGGTTTCAGCAAGGCATTTTAAAAGGCAAGGTGAGGGAGGGACATCCCAGGGTATGTGATCAGCTCATGCACAATTCTCTGACTGGTTGATAGTGAGGTAACAGGGCATGTGACAGGGGCCAACATTATCAATCCTTAGGCGCCAGTAGGTCTGGGGGCTACGTGCTTATGATCATCAAGTAGTTCATTTCTTCCATTTGGTGGTGGTTTTACCATCTGTAAAACAACTCAGGAAATATGCATCAGATACTGTTATATAGGTACTTCAGAGAGGAGTTAAAGCAGAGGATATGGAGGAGAAGTCTGTCCTGGGAAGGCCCCATAAGGTCCTGCTCAGTTACAGTACTTCATGGTCCAGTGAGGTTAAGCGATTTGCCCAAAATTACATAGGTGGGTCTAGAACACAAGTCTTCTGACTTCAACCAGTGAGGTGTAATTGTTCAGTCACTGATTTATCCATCAATTATTTTTATTTTTTAATTTTTTTAATTATTTTATTTTTTGCAGTACGTGGGCCTCTTACTGTTGTGGCCTCTCCCATTGCGGAGCACAGGCTCTGGACGTGCAGGCTCAGCGGCCGTGGCTCACGGACCTAGCCGCTCCGCGGCATGTGGGATCTTCCCGGACCAGGGCACGAACCCGTGTCCCCTGCATCCGCAGGCAGACTCTCAACCACTGCGCCACCAGGGAAGCCCTCCATCAATTATTTTTAAGCATATATTATATGGAGGAACCATGCTAGTTGGGGGAGAGCAGATGATTCTACTATGTCACTGTGTCAGGGAAAAGAAGACATTCACATAAATAACTAGTTATTCCCTCAGAAAATTAATGTCATGAGAGTTATGGGAGTATAAAAAGGAGAAAATGTTGTATTATTTTAACAAGTAAGTTGTAGAGATACAGAAGAATAATTGATTAGGTAACTCATTTAGATATTTCACCAGATTAACCACAACTATAGGAAATCTAGCTGTTTGAACCACAAAAGCAGTAACAGTACTACTATGTACCTAATGAAAAATGAACCAACATAAAATAAATAACTTCCTAAGGTCTAAATTTGCAAATTCAAACTATAATTAGTTATAATAAATGTCACAAATATCTAAGGTAGCCAATATCATACTTATAAAAGGTGGGAAAACTATTACTTCTGTTTTTCTCTCCAAAAGAAGTCTTAATATTGTATGAGGCATCCTTGATTGTATTTATGCTTTATATTTTTTAAATGGAGGAGATTAAACTAAATTTGGGAAGAGGATATTACATTAATAGCTACATTTCCAAATGCAGGAAAAATAATTATATGAAAAACTGAGGGAGTGCTTTTCCCATAAATCAAAAGATTTGACTTGTAAACAGCAATTCTCACCACTTCATATTTTATTCTATTTTATTTTATTTTTCCTTATTTTTCTATTTATTTGATATTTCATAGATATTCCCACCATCCAGAACTAACAAATATTCAATTTTTCTATTATTTATTTCAACTAGGTTTTGTTTTGTTTTTTAGTAACAAAGGATGTAATTAAGGTCTACTTTTTAACCTATCTCTATCCTATTTCTCAACTTCCCTTTCAGACCACTTCATATTTTGAATTTAGACCCAATCTTGTACTTTAGAATATAAATTAATTTAACAAATAATTTTTTAACAACTACTATGTGCTCAGTATGTACAAAGTTAATAGGAAGTTAAACAACTTGTATTGTCTTTTACAGGAAAAAAAAGAACAAAAAGAAAAATAGCTGGAAGCAAAAACAACTAACACTTCTCCTTTAAATACTTTCCTCTTTTTTTTTTCTTTTTTTTTTTTTTGCGGTACGCGGGCCTCTCACTGTTGTGGTCTCTCCCGTCGTGGAGCACAGGCTCCGGACGCGCAGGCTCAGCGGCCGTGGCTCATGGGCCCAGCTGCTCCGCGGCATATGGGATCTTCCCGGACCGGGGCACGAACCCGTGTCCCCTGCATCGGCAGGTGGACTCTCAACCACTGCGCCACCAGGGAAGCCCCAATACTTTCCTCTTTTGACTTCTAGCTTTCTGGTTTCTCTCACCTCTTCTGGACCTGGAACCTCCATAATTTTGGGAGAAAATATTAACTGTAAAATCAGTCTCATTGGTTCCACTACAAATATATGCTATGCAACTTCATCTAGTCCTTCAATGCCAATTATCAATCATTATTTTCCTTCATTTTCTTCCTATCTATCTACCTATCTATCTATCTGTCTATCTATCTGGAGAGTCAGTATGTGCCAACAATGTCCTAGATGTGAGAAATAGCTTCAAACAAGACAATGTCTGTATCTTTAGGCCCCTTATCATATTCCAACAACACCTAGACGAGTGGTTCTCAAATGGAGGTATTTTTGTCTCCCAGGGGGCATGTAAGTATGTCTGCAGACATTTTTGGTTGTTGCAGCTGGGGGAAAGGCTGCCACTGCCATCTAATAGGTAGAGTCCAGGATGCTGCTAAACATTCTAAAAAGGAGAGGAAAACCCCACATCTTCCCTAAAAAAGATTTAATTATCCAGCCCAAAACATCAATAGTGCCAAGGTTGAGAAATCCTGATATTAACTAACTAAAGACTAAACTATTTCCACACTTTTCTAGTCTTATATATAAAACCTACCGCATTCCTTGCAGATGGCTTCACATTCTTCTTGAATGAGAAGTTGTGTTCCTTCACTTTTCTCTTGTTGTCTCAAAATGTCTATGTATCCTCATTTGGCATTTTCTTACTGTCTTCTTTCTATGGATAAGTATTTCTCTTTCTTTTCAAGACTATTTTCGTTCAATACTTATGCCCTACCTTATTCCCCAAATTATGCCACCTACAAAAATACATTATCACAGAATAAAAACAGATAAGAAATCAGGCAAAGAGTACTATTCCCCTTGGATTCTTATTTATTTATATTATTAATTTTTAAATTTTTTTTTTTTTTTTTTTGTGGTACGCGGGCCTCTCACTGTTGTGGCCTCTCCCATTGCAGAGCACAGGCTCCGGACGCGCAGGCTCAGCGACCATGGCTCACGGGCCCAGCCGCTCCACGGCATGTGGGATCCTCCCGGACCCGGGCACGAACCCATGTCCCCTGCATCCGCAGGTGGACTCTCAACTACTGCGCCACCAGGGAAGCCCTAAAAAATTTTTTGATGAATATTTTTTTATTAGAATGAGACAGTTCAGCATCAAGTCTTTTTCTTTTAATTTTATTTATTTTTGGCTGTGTTGGGTCTTCGTTGCTCTGCGCGGGCTTTCTCTACTTGTGGTGAGCAGGGGCTACTTTTCATTGCAGTGCGCAGGCTTCTCATTGTGGTGGCTTCTCTTATTGCGGAGAACGGGCTCTAGGTGCGTGGGCTTCAGTAGGTATGGCATGTGGGCTCAGTAGTTATGGTTCACAGGCTCTAGAGCACAGGCTCAGTAGTTGTGGCGCACCAGCTTAGTTGCTCCACAGAATGTGAGATCTGCCCAGACCAGGGATCGAACCTGTGTCCCCTGCATTGGCAGGCAGATTCTTAACCACTGTGCCACCAGGGAAGTCCCTTCTCTTCGATTCTTTATCTCATCCCCACTCACCTCCTCCAGACTTTAGTTCATAGCTTGTTTCCTCTCGTGTACATTGTCATTCTCTCTGCTGTACTGTATTTTCACTGTGTCCAAAGTCTGCTTAATTATATTCTATCCTAAAATTCTCTAAAACTTATTTTGATCCTTCTACTTTTTAACTTTTCTGTATCCCCTAGGACTCCTAGACTGCTGTAATTTTCTCCTAACTGTTCTCCTAAGCCTCTAATGTAGTCTGCATAGTGCTGTAGAATTTAGATTATGTCCACTATTTTCATCAGAGTCCTTCAGCAGTCAACCAATGCTTATACATAATAACTATGCCATATCAAGCATCTTCTATTTACAAGGTGCTGTGCTTGGAACTTGACCCAAGTTAGTAGTATCTCCATCATATAGAAGAGAAACAGGCTTAGAGAGGTTAGGTGCCGTCAAAACTATATGGCTAGGAAGTGCAGAGCCAGGTTTCAAATCCATGGCAGTCTTATACCGAAGTCATACATTTTACTGAACTCTTCATTCCCTAAGGAATCAAGTCTAAGCTCCTTAGTTGGGCCTTCAGGATTCTTTGTGATCTGGCTCCAGACTTTTTCCAGTTACTGCTGACCTTCATCTACCCCACACTCTTGTTAAAGTGCTGTTGTTTTCTTCATATTCTCTTTGCTTTCTTTTCTTCTATTTGCTTTCATTTGTATCATACCCTCTGTCTATGTTATCCTTCTCATACAACTCTAAAGGTCCAAATACACACCCACCTTTCAAGCCCAGCTCAAACTTCTAATCTTCTCTGATCCTCCCTTCCTTCCTAATTCTCTAATCTCTAATCTTCTCTGATCCTCCCTTCCTTCCTTCCTTCCTTCTTCCTTCTTCCTCCCTCCTTCCTCCTCCCCTCTTCCTTCCTCCCTCCCTCCCTCCTTCTTCCTTCTTCCCTTCCTTCCTTCCCTCCCTTCCTCCCTCCTTCCTTCCTTCCTTCCTTCCTTCCTTTCCCCCTTCTTTCCCCCTTCCTTCCTTCCTTCTTTCCTTTTATCCCCCTGGTGGAGCTTTCCTCACTTTCAGACTTTGTTATTATTAATCATATGTATGCTTTTTGCCCTCCTTTAGAGCAGGGAACTTGTTATGTAATAATAACATACTTTTGTGTAGAATTTTACAAAAACTCTTTTATACATGCTAAGAACCTGGCAAAGAGTAGGAGCTCAATAAATGTTTGTTTGATTCTAATCTGCATAGCAATTCTCCAAGGTGTGATTATACTTTACAAAAGATAAGGGAACTGAGGCTCAGAGAGATCAAGAGACCTACGAAAGAGCAAAATTGTTCTAAGCTCTAGCCCAAGAGTTATGTCTCCAGTTAAGTGCTCTTTCTACTACACTACCTATGGCTTCTGAGTTTGGTTCCCCCCATATATTCTAGCACTTTACCTTGGTCTGAGTAGTTATTGAATATGTTCTGAATGAATGAGTAAATGTCTGTTAAGAACATATTCTTTCAGTTTGAGAATCATGAGAGATTTATTGGCCACCAGGAATAAGAGCACTTCAGGATGTGACTCATCCCCATACATGATATTTATTGTTCATTTAGGCAGAAGGAAAAACAAACCCTCCCATTCTGATAAAATATCTTAGGCAACATTAGGTTGAAGTCTGTATTATCCAGTTAAAAACACCAGTGCCACACACCTTTAACAAACGAGTTTTTTTATGTTATTTAAAATCAGTGAGTAGGAAGAAAATGGGAGAGTAATTTTTCAATTTTTGTTTTTCATTTTTATGTAGCCAAATTTATCATTCTCTTTCTTACTGTTTCTGCTTTTAGGGTCATGGCTAGAAAGGCCACCTCCATTCCAAAGATTCAAGTATGTTTTCTTCTGTTTTAATCATGTCATCCTTTATGTTTAGAATCTCTGGGATTATGTGTGTGTGTGTGTGTGTATGTGTGTATGGCATAACATAGGTTTATAATTTAATATTTTTCTTATATAGTTTAGTGAGTTATTTATTGATTTACCCTTCTGACTTTAAATTACATACTCCCATAAGCTAAATTCTCATATGTGTATAAATATATCAACTTTCTAGATCTGTCATTTTTTCTATTGATGGTTTACTCCTCAGCTGTTTTTATTTATTTATTTATATTGTTTTAATTATTAAAGTTTTAACTTCTGGCTGGCAATCTCATTTACTACTCTTCTTTAAAAGAAATATTCCTGGCTACCCTCTTAAAAATCAGCATATGAAAAAAAAATCAGCATATGAAAAGTTTTTGTCAAGATTCCACATTTTTAAAAAAACTGGGATTCTGATTTAGATGGGATAAAAGTTACAGATTAATTTGGAGAATTGACATATTTAATACGTCTGATTTTGAATCTTCAAAATCAGAAACCCTGATATGGTTTTCCATTTACTCAAGCCTTCTCTCATTTCTCCCATTACTTTTATAATTTTACAATTTTTGCATAGCTGTGTGTATATGCATGAACCCTTTAGTAGAGCATAGTGCTTTAGAGCATGTATGCAAGAATCAGACCGCCTGGGTTCCAAACTCAGCTGTGCCATTAACTAATCATGTAACCTATTCATTCACCTTTGTGTGCCTCATTTTTCCCTCCTGTAATATGGGAACAATAATAATAGTGCCTCCTAGACTTATTGTGAAGATGAAATGGGTTAATATACATAAAGTACCTAAAATAGTATCTAGCACATAGTAAGTACCATATAAGTACTACCTAATGATTTATGTGTTTATATACTGTATGCATTTCATGTTACATACTAAATTTAATTGTGTTTTATACATTGTTATTACAAATGAGATATTTTTTTTCTATTATCTTCCTGTTGGTTTTTACTTTATTAATTGTGATTATAGGGTACAGTCCCAATAAAATGCTAAACTGAAATTTCAGCCTCCAGAGGGCTCCGCTTTCCTGTGAATTACTGTCATTTTCCTTTCTTACCTCCCTTCCTTCCTTCCTTCCTCTCTCCTCTCTCTCTCTCCCCCTTTCTTTTTTTTTTTTTTTTCTTTTTTTTGCGGTACGCAGGCCTCTCACTGTTGTGGCCTCTCCTGTTGCGGAGCACAGGCTCCGGACGCGCAGGCTCAGCGGCCATGGCTCACGGGCCCAGCTGCTCTGCGGCATGTGGGATCATCCCGGAGCAGGACACGAACCCATGTCCCCTGCATTGGCAGGCAGACTCTCAACCACTGCGCCACGAGGGAAGCCCCTCTCTCTCCCTTTCTTTCTTTCCTTCTTTCCTTCCTTCCTTCCTTCCAAGTTTAAGGTGGACAGCATAATGATTTGACTTACATACATCAAGAAATGATTATCACAATAACTGTAGTGAACATCCATCATCTCATATAGATATAAAATTAAAGAAATGGAAAAAAGAATATTTTTCCTTGTGAATGAGCACTCAGGATTTATTCTCTTAACAATTTTCATATGTAACATATAGCAGTGTTAAATATTTATCATGTTGTACATTACATCCCTAGTATTTATTTATCTTCTAACCGAAAGGTTGTATCTTTTGACTGCCTTCATCCATTTCCCTCTCCACTTACCCCCTGCCGCTGGTAACCACACATTTGATCTCTTTTTCTATGAGCTTGTTTGTTTTGAAGTATAATTGACCTATAACACTATGTTCATTCCTATTACACAATATAGTGATTTGATATTTTATACATTTCAAAATGATTAATGCAATAAGTCTTCTTACTATATGTCACCATACAAAAATGTTACATAGTTATTGACTATGTTTCCCACACTATACATTCCATAACCATGACTCATTTACTTTGCAGCCAGAAGTTGGTACCTCTTAATCTCCTTCACCCCCTCCCCTTTGGCAATTACCTGTTTGTACTCTGTATTTATAACTCTGTTTCCGTTGTTATTTTTGTTCATTTATTTTCTTTTTTAGATTCCACATATAAGTGAAATCATACAGTATTTATCTTTTTCTGTCTGACATTTCATTTAGCATAATACCCTCTAAGTCCATCCATGTTGTTACAAATGGCAAGAATTCATTCATTTTTATGGCTGAATAATTTCATATATATATACACACTTACGTTGCTTCCATATCTTGGCTATTGTAAATAATGCTGCAATGAAATATGGGTGATATATCTTTAAGAATTATAGTGTTTTCATTTTCTTTGGATAAATACCAAGGAGTGGAGTTGATGGATCATATGGTAGTTTTATTTTTAATTTTTTGAGGAATCTCCATACTGTTTTCCATAAAGTATGCACCAATTTATATTCCAACCAGCAGTGTATGAGGGTTCCCTTTTATCAACGTCCTCACCAATATTTATTATTTCTTGCTGTTTTGTTAATAGCCATTCTGAGATGTGTGAGGTGATATCTCATTGTGGTTTTAATTTGCATTTCTTTGATGATTAATGATGTTGAGCATCTTTTTATGTGCCTGTTGGCCACCTGTATGTCTTCTTTGGAAAAAGATCCTCTGCCCATTTTTTATACCAGGTTGTTTGGTTTTTTGATGTTGAGTTGTATGAATTCTTTGTAAATTTTGGATATTAACACCTTACTGGGTATATCGTTTGCAAACATCTTCTCCCAGTCAGTAGGTGGCCTTTTCATTTTGTTGATGGTTTCCTTTGCCATGTAAAACTATTTAGTTTGATGTAGTCCCATTTGTTTACTTTTGCTTTTATTTCCCATGCCTGAAGAGACATATCTAAAAAAATTACTAACCAATATCAAAGAACTTACTGCCTATGTTTTCTTCTAGAAATTTTATGGTCTCAGGTATTTTATTTGAGTCTTTAATCCATTTTGAATTTATTTTTGTGCATGGAATAAGAGAGAAATCCAGTTCAATTCATTCGCGTGTAGCTTTCCAACTTTCCTGACACTATTGAAGAAGCTGTCTTTTCTCCATTGTATATTCTTGCTTCCTTTGTCATAGAATAATTGCCTGTATAAGTGTGGGCTCATTTCTGGGCTCTGTGTTCCATTCCATTGATCTATGTGTTGGTTTTTGTGCCAGTACCATACTGATTTGATTACCGTAGCTTTGTAGTATAATTTGAAATCAGATGGCATGATACCTCCAGCTTTGTTCTTCTTTCCCAAGATTTCATTGGCTATTTGGTGTGTTTTGTGTTTCTGTTAAATTTTAGAATTATTTGTTCTAGTTCTGTGGAAAATGTCTTTGATATTTTGGTACAGATTTCATTGAATTTGTAGATTGCCTTGGGTAGTATGGTCATTTTAACAATATTAATTCTTCATATCCATGAGTACAGTATATCTTCCCATCTGTTTGTGTCATCTATGATAATTCGTTGTTAGTGTATAGAAATGCAACAGATTCTGTATATTAATTTTGTATCCTGCAACTTTACTGAATTCACTGATGAGCTCTAATGGTGTCTTTTAATGATGTCTTTAAGATTTCCTATATATAGTATCATGTCATCTGCAAACAGTGACAGTTTTCCTTTCTTCCCAATTTGGATTCCTTTTATTTCTTTTTCTTATCTGATTGCTATGGCTAGGACTTCCAATACTATGTTGAATAAAAGTGGTGAAAGTGGGCATCCTTGTCTTGTTCCTGATATTAGAGGAATTGCTTTCAGCTGTTCACTGTTGATGCTACCTATGGGTTTGTCATACATTAGTATGTTGAGTTATGTTCCCTTTATACCCACTTTGTTGAGAGTTGTTATCATAAATGGATATTGAATTGTGTCAAAAGCTTTTTCTACATCTGTTGAGATGATCGTATGATTTTTATTCTTCAATTTGTTAATGTGGTGTATCATACAGATTGATGTGTGGATGTTGAACCATCCTTGCATTCATGGGATAAATCTCACTTGATAATGGTGTATGATCCTTTTAATGTATTGTTGAATTCAGTTTGCTAATATTTTGCATCTATACTCATCAGTGATATTGACCTGTAATTTTCTTTTCTTGTGTGTGATATCTTTTTCTGGTTTTAGTATCAGGTAATGCTGGCCTCATAGAATGAGTTTGGAAGTCTTCCTTTGAAATTTTTTGGAATAGTTTGAGAAGGCTAGGTGTTAACTCTTCTCTAAATGTTTGGTAGAATTCACCTGTGAACCTGTCTGGTCCTGGACTTTTGTTTGTTGGGAGTTTTTTGATTACTGATTCAATTTCATTACAGGTGGTTGGTCTGTTCACATTTTCCATTTCTTCCTGGCTAAATCCTGGGAGATTGTACATTTCAAGGAATTTCTCCATTTGTTCTAGGTTGTCCATTTTATCGGCATATAATTGTTCATAGTAATCGCTTATGATCCTTTGTATTGCAGTGGTGTTGGTTGTAACTTCTCCTTTTTCATTTCTGATTTTATTGACTTGGGCCCTCTCTCTTGTTTTCTTGATGAGTCTGGCTAAAGGTTTATCAATTTTTTTTGTCTTTTCAAAGATGCAGTTCTTAATTTCATTGATCTTTTCTATTGTTTTTTTAGTCTCTTATTTTACTTATTTCTTTTATAATCTTTATGATTTCTTCCCTTCTACTCATTTTGGGTTTTGTTTTTCTTTGTTCTAGTTCCTTTAGGTGTAACTTAAAATATTTATTTGAGACTTTTCTTTTCTCCTGAGGTAGGCTTGTATACCTATATACTTCCCTCTTAAAACTGCTTTGCTTTGCTGCATCCTATAGATTTCGGATCATTGTGTTCTCATTTTCATTTATCTACAGGTATTTTTTTGATGTCTTCCTTGATTTCTTCAGTGACCCATTGGGTTTAGCTTCTGTGTATTTGTGTTTTTTACAGTTATTTTCCTTGTAATTGATTTCTAGTCTCATAGCGTTGTGGTCAGAAAAGATGCTTATTATGATTTCAGTTTTCTTAAATTTACCGAGGCTTGTTTTGTGGCCTAGTGTGGGATTTATCCTGGAGAATGTTTCATGTGCACTTGAAAAGAATGTGTATTCTGCTGCTTTTGGGTGGAATGCTCTATACGTATCTGTTAAATTCATCTGTTCTAATGTTCTGCTTAAGGCCGGTGTTTCCTTATTGATTTTCTATCTGGATGATCTGTCCATTGATATGAGTGGGCTGTTAAAGTTCCCTACCACTATTGTATAACTGTTTATTTTTCCCTTTATGTCTGTTGATATTTGCTTTATGTACTTAAATACTCCTATGTTGGGTACATATGTATATATTTATTTATTTATCATTGTTGTATCTTGTTGGATTGATCCCTTGATCATTATTTAGTGTCCAGTCTTTATTTTAAAGTCTGTTTTTTCTGATGTAAGTATTGCTATGTTGTCTTTCTTTTGATTTCCATTTGCATGGAATACCTTTTTTCATCCCTCACTTTCAGTCTGTGTGTTTCTTTATATCTGAAGTGAGTCTCTTGTAGGCAGCATATATATGGGCCTTGTTTTTGTATCCATTCAGCCACTCTCTGTCTTTTGATTAGAGCATTTAGTCCATTTACATTTAAAGTACTTATTGGTAGGTGTATACTTATTGCCATTTTATTAATTGTTTGGGGTTTGTTTTTGTAGTTCTCTTTTGTTCCTTTTTTCTTCTTTTGCTTTTTTTCCTTGTGATTTTTTTTTTTTTTTTCAGTACGCGGGCCTCTCACTGTTGTGACCTCTCCCGTTGCGGAGCACAGGCTCTGGACATGCAGACTCAGCGGACATGGCTCACGGGCCCAGCTGCTCTGCGTCATGTGGGATCTTCCCGGACCGGGGCATGAACCCGCGTCCCCTGCATCAGCAGGCAGACTCTCAACCACTGTGCCACCAGGGAAGCCCTTTCCTTGTGATTTGATGACTGTTACAGTGTTAAGTTTGGATTCCTTTCTCTTTTGTATGTGTGTATCTAATACAGATTTCTGGTTTGTGGTTATCATGAGATTTATATATAGCTATCTATCTATCTGTCTATCTATCTATATGTGTATGTGATTATTTTAAGTTGTTGATCTCTTAAGGTCAAACACATTTTAACAACGCTTTGTTTTTACTCACCCTCCTCCCAGACATTTACTGTTTTTGACATCATAATTTACATCTTTTTGTTTTGTGTGTCCCTTAACTAATTATTTTGGATATAGATGATTTTACTACTTTTGTCTTTTAACCTTCTTACTAGCCTTATATGTGGTTGAATTACTACCCTTGCTGTATATTTGCCTTTGCCAATGATATTTTTTCCTTTTGTAATTTTCATGTTTCTAATTGTTGCCTTTTCTTTTTCACTCAGAGAAGTACCTTTAACATTTCTTTTTTTAAATAAATTTTTAATTTCTGGCTGTGTTGGGTCTTAGTTGCAGTGCGTGGGCTTCTCATTGCAGTGGCTTCTCTTGTTGTGGATCACGGGCTCTAGGCACAAGGGCTTCAATAGTTGTGGCACATGGGCTCTGTAGTTGTGGCTCACAGGCTCTAGAATGTAGGCTCAGTAGTTGTGACTCATGGGCTTAGTTGCTCCACGGCATGTGGGATCTTCCCAGACCAGGGCTTGAACCTATGTCCCCTGCATTGGCAGGCGGATTCTTAACCACTGCGCCACCAGGGAAGTCCCAACATTTCTTATAAAGTTGGTTTGGTGGTGCTGAACTCCTTTAGCTTTTGCTTTTCTGTAAAACTTTTGATTTCTCCTTCAAATCTGAATGATAGCCTTGACAAGAATATTCTTGGTTGTAGGTTTTTCCCTTTCATCACTTTAAATATATCAGGCCACTCTCTTCTGGCCTGCAGGGTTTCTGCTGAAAAGTCAGCTGATAGCCTTATGGGAGTTCCCTTGTATGTAATTTGTCGCTTTTCCCTTGCTGCTTTTTAATATTCTCACTTCATCTTTCATTTTTGCCATTTCACTTACAAGGTGTCTTTGTGTGATTCTCTTTTGGGTGTCCTAGAACTGGTGCTGGCTGCTGGTGGGTGGGACCAGGACATAGGGGGGTCCCATAGCTACAGCTCACCTACTGTTGGGCAGACCTTGGCCCCAGAGTCTTTGGCTGTAGGGTCCTCGGGGGGTCCCAGGCCTGGTGTCAACCCACCGGTAGGCAGGGCTGGCCTGTTCCTAACATAGCTGGCTGTGGTGTCTGGGGTGTCCCAACACTTGTGTCATTCACTGGTAGGTGGGGCTGCATCCTTGGGCAGTTGGCTGAAGGGCCCAAGGTGTCCCAGAGCTCATGTTGGACTGCTTCTGGGCAAGTCTAGGGCCCAGAGGGTCCCCAGGTTGTGCCAGCCTGATGGTGGGTGGACTGAATCCTGACATGACAGGATGTCAGGCTGTGGTGGTCCTGGGTCTTGGTTTCGGCCCACTGGTGGTTGGGGCCAGGGTCCAGGGGATCCTAGAGCTGGTGCTCACCAACTGGTGGATGAGGCTGGTCCTGGGGATAGTGCTGTCACTCTGGTGGGTGGAGCCAGGTTTAGGGTCTCTGGCTGCAGGGCCCTAAGGGAGGCTATGGGTTCAGGAAGTCTTAAGGCAGCCAGCCTGGTGGGTGGGGCTGTGTCACTGCCAGGCTAGTTGCTTGGACTGAGGTGTCCCAGTACTGGTACTGACAGGCTGGTGGGCTGAGCCAGCTCTCAGCACTAATAAGCTAGAAGGAGGATTCCAAAATGGTGCTTGCCAGCACCAGTGTCTTTGTGGTAGACCAAGCTCCCCACAATGGCTGTTACCAGAGTCTGCATCCCCAGGGTGAGCTCTAGTTGCTTCCTGCCTCTCCAGGAGGCTCTCCAAGATCAGCATGTGGGTCTGACTCAGGCTCCTTTCAAATTACTGCTCTGCCCTGGATCCCAGAGCTTGTGAGATTTTGTGTGTGTCCTTTAAGAGTGGAGACTATTTCCCACAGCCTTCTGGCTCCCCCAAAAGTAAGCCTCACTGGCCTGCAAAGCCAAATGTTCTGGGGGCTTGCCTTCTAGGTGCAGGACCCTCAGCCTGGGGAGCTTGATGTGGGGCTTGGACCCCTCTTCCTTTGGGAGATAGTTTGAAGTCAGGAAGTGTGATGGCTCCCGCTTTGTTCTTCCTCAAGATTGCTTTGACTTCAGATTTTGAAAGCAACTTTTTAAAAATAAATGTATTTATTTATTTATTTTGGGCTGCATTGGGTCTTTGTTGCTGCTTGCAGGCTTTCTCTAGTTGCAGCGAGTGGGGGCTACTCTTCATTGCGGTGCACAGGCTTCTCATTGCGGTGGCTTCTCTTGTTGCGGAGCACAGGCTCTAGGTGCGTGGGCTTCAGTGGTTGTGACTCACGGGCTCTGGAGCCCAGGTTCAGTAGTGTGGCACATGGGCTTAGTTGTTCTGCAGCATGTGGGATCTTCCCAGAGCAGGGCTCAAACCCATGTCCCCTGCATTGACAGGCAGATTCTTTTTTTTTTTTTTTTTTTTTTTTTTTGCGGTACGCGGGCCTCTCACTGCTGTGGCCTCTCCCGTTGCGGAGCACTCCGGACGCGCAGGCTCAGCGGCCATGGCTCACGGGCCCAGCCGCTCCACGGCATGCGGGATCCTCCCGGACCGGGGCACAAACCCGTGTCCCCTGCATCAGCAGGTGGACCCTCAACCACTGCGCCACCAGGGAGGTCCCAAGAGCAACTTCCTTAAACCCTTAAATTTTATTGAGGCTTTTATTGCCTATATTCTCTTCTTGCATCTTTTCCCCCCTATGTTTTTGTCTCTTATTCCTCTTTTTCTTAAATTATTTTCTTTTTACTTCTATTCCTTATTTTCCTTTTTTTGACTCCCCCCTACCCCGTAGTCATGTCATTTCTTATTTTCTGTATTTATGTAACACAAATGATGGGTTGTTTCTAACGTAAGCAGTGAAGGGAGAAATATAGACTCAGAGAAACTGTCTGTGGTACTAAGGTACAGTTGTCTAAGAGTCTAGGGAGAGTATTGAAAAATGCTATGAAAAAGTTAATTGGATTGCCAATACATATAATGATGCCTGAGATGAGAGGAAGCTGGGGAGAGTACAGCTCTTCCCAAAGGAAATATATACCTGGGAAATATTCCAAAAGGAATGTGGCTGTGATATTGTGATTTATTAAAAGAAATATATATATTTAGTCTTTGTCTTGGTTCCAGGCACAGAGCTCCTAAAGCCCTTGGGATTTCCTGTGATGAGAGAGATAAAGGTTATCTTTTGTTATGTTAATGGAGTGACTTTTAGAAAACACAACAGTGGAGCCAACCATGGGATTTGAAGGTTGAAACTTTCAGTTCCATCCATCCCCTCCACCTCCTCCCAACCCCCAACCCCTGCCACCTCCTGGGAGAGAAGAGGGACTGGAGATTGAGTCCAATCACCAATGGCTAATGATTTAATCAACCATGCCTATGTAATGAGGCCTCCATAAAACCCCAAAAGGATAGAGTTTGGAGAGCTTCCGCATTGGTGAACATGTGGAGATTCTGGAAGAGCAGCATTTTCTGAGAGAGCATCCCTTTCCCTGTATCCTGACCTATGCATCTCTTCCATCTGGCTGTTCCTAAGTTATATCCTGTTATAATAAACTGGTAATCCAGTAAGTAAAATGTTTCTGTGAATTCTGTATGTCCATCAAGCAATTTGATCAAACCCAAGGAGAAGGTTCTTGGACGCCCTCCGATCTACAGCTAGGTGGTCAGAAGCCCTGGTGACAACCTAGACTTGCGATTGGCATCTGTCGTGGTGATAGTGGGAGGCAGTCTTGTAGGACTGAGCCCTTAACCTGTGAGATCTGATGCTCTTTCTGGGTATATAGTTTCAGAATTTTACTGAATTGTAGAACACCCATCTTGGTGTCAGAAAATTGCTTGGTATGGGGAAAAAACCCACACATCAGAATTGGATGTAAAATCTTAAGGGCACATTCATCCTTTGAGAAATTTCTAAGTAAATAGTCAAAAATTCTGGTTAGAAAACTAAGAAAAACTTGCTTCTTCAAGCTTCAGGTGGTCGGTTTCTGATTTCCAATGATTATAGAGGCTTCCACTAAATTCAGAATTGAGGGAGTTTAAGAAGTATCATGATATAATCACCCCATGAGTTGTTTTTTTTTGTTTTTTTTTTTTGCGGTATGTGGGCCTCTCACTGTTGTGGCCTCTCCCGTTGCGGAGCACAGGCTCCGGACGCGCAGGCTCAGCGGCCATGGCCCACGGGCCTACCGCTCCGCGGCATGTGGCATCCTCCCAGACCGGGGCGCGAACCCGTGTCCCCTGCATCGTCAGGCGGACTCTCAACCACTGTGCCACCAGGGAAGCCCACCCCATGGGTTTTGATATGTGCAGAGGTTCCTCTTAGACAAAAGTAATTTGATCTGGCTGTTTGGTAAAAGTACCTTAGGTTAAAGTGTGAATGCTGAAAGATTTAACTAACTGTCTTGTGAGGACTACCTAACAATAACGAGCTGATGCCAGGCAGGTAGGTCTGGTACAATAAGGATGTTGAAGTGGTCTGTCTACTACTACTTACTTTTTTTTGTTTCTGAGCTACGGTGTCTGGCTGGGCTTCGATCCAATACCACTCTATCCCAGCAGACATATCTATTTTACAGAATAGGACTGTTCCCCACTCTTATACCATCCTACCTCAACCAGTCAGGTGTGAAGGCAGAAGGGCTGACCAAAAAAAATAAAGACAGTTCTAAATAACCCTGTACAGAATCTGACTTTGGAATTCATATGACAATCTAAGAAAACAAACCATTTTGTATTAAAAGACAGTACATGATCTCAAAAGTTCTGCTAAAGCTATTTAACTTCTGTTAATTCAGCTAATTCTGGAATGTCTGTCAAACCTTCTTTGAATGGTGCCAACATTTCTATACTCACAACATAAATAAAAATTTTTACTTGCTGAAATCTAATCCTTGATAGTTGAAAAATACTATATAGGCATGAAGCCAGAACTTTGAAGATTAGATTATAAATAAAGTGACCATATAATTTATTCTCTAAACCTGATACTTCTAAGAATTAAAGAAGAAAACTAATAATCATGCCAGGGCAGCAAGAACAAATGGAGGCTATCCCAGGCAAACCAGGGAGTATTGTCACCCTAATTATAAACTACATTTTGTGTAAACATACTCAGGATTTTACAAGTGGAGGAAAAGGGAGTTCTGGAGAGTTTCTCTCCCTGCATCTACTTTCTCATTTTCTGTCCTCATTTCCTTAGAGTTTCCTAATGGCTTCTCCTATAACCCCAGCTACTTTTTTTCATTCTTATCCATTAGAATATGAGCGGAATTCAACATAAAAATTAAACTAGTTTCACACATACTTGAACTTTATTGGCTAGCTACACTTAGCAGCAAAACAGATGTAGTTTTGGGGGAACTCCAGAGTGGGTATCAGTATGGCTGCTGGACAGGTACACCATTTATGTAAAAGATAAGTCCGTATTTCATATTGTCCTTTAGAGCAGGAACTCTATGCCCCCTTTCTGGTGTGTAAAAAATCAGCAGTGTTAGAATGTTAATTAGAAATTGAAGTTTTATGCAGAGTAGCTTATAGATCAATAAAGCCCTCCTGATTCTTCTTTTAATTGAGGTACAACTGACATCTAACATTTTGTATGTTTAAGGTATACAGCATGTTGATTTGATACACTTATATAATGCAATGTGATTATCACTGGGGCGGTAGCTAACACAACTATCATGTCCCATAATTATCGTGTCTTTTTTGTGGTGAAAGCACTTGAGTCTTTCCTATGTGCTGCTCACATGGCTTTTCGTATCTCCCCCAAGCAAAGAGCGAACAAGTCTGCCTTATTCATAAATTTGTGTATCTGAGCTAAATGCTTTAGAGGCACACACCACACAAGTCACAAGATGTGATCCTGTCTTCATAAAGTTAAAGAAAGAGGTGAACCTATGACAGCCGGCCCAGTGTCCCCTGGGGACTTCAAGAAAATGTCAGCAACTTCCCATCTGACGGAAAGGTCAGGGGGAGGGCAAAATATAGGAGGAAGTTATAATCTCAAACGACTTCTAAAAACTGGCTTTTAAAGTGGGAAATAGGTTGTCCTTACTTATAAATTGGGCAATATCTGTTCTCAAGTTCCTGGTATGAATGAGATCTGGGAAGAAAGTCATATTCAACCATTTCCCCATGATTGGCAAATGGGAATCATTTTCAGAAGAAAGAGGGAGTGCTCTTTTGAGAAACACTGGAATGTCTCATAATGACTTAAAGAATTGCCAATATTAAATGGAACTTGCTGTGAATCAGAGACTGTTCTGAATACTTTTCATATATCATCTCAGGAAAATCCTGGGCTTGGTGTCATAGAGGTCTGAGTCTGAGTCCTGGTTCTGTCACTTTATAGCTACGTGGTCGTAGGAGGAAAGTTCTTAAACTCTAATATTAAGTTTCTTCAGGTGTAAAATACTCCTAGGGTTGTGGAAATAGGTGAGATCAGGGGTGCACAAGCACCAGCAGGGTGCTGGCACATAATGTTCCTCCTGTGTTGGATATGCTGTGAGCCTTCAGATGACACAAATTAGTGCTAGGAGAACATTGTCTGAGGCCAGTGAGTAATTAGCCATTCTGATATCACATGATACGGGACAGTGCCCATTAACTTTAAGAAGATGGTGTGCTTCTTTCTGCTTGGGAACAATAGACCCCGTTTTTATGACCTGTGTTCTATAAACATGGAGAAGTTTGGAAGCAGAGAGCCTGGTAGGATTCACCGAAGCCAAAGGAGACATTATAAGAATGGCAAAGACCTAATATTTATTATGAAGATGATGAAGTTAATTTGCATTTCCTTTCAGCATCCTGAGTTAAAATCTAGTTAAGATTTTATTTAACTAGAAGGACATTCATGGAGAGGTATCTAAATGTCTGTACAACATCAGAAACATTTATTTCTTGTGAACTGGCACTTGTTGAAAGAGACTGACCCTTACATGGTTTCCTTTTGTCAAAAACTTCTGAAATGCGACACTTTCCTGGTGGTCCAGTGGCTAAGACTCCACGCTCTCAATGCCAGGGGCCTGAGTTCAATCCGTGGTCAGGGAACTAGATCCTGCATGCCACAACTAAAGATTCCGCATACCGCAACTAAAAAAACCAAAAAACCAAAAAAAAACAAGATCCTGCATGCCAAAACGAAGATCCCGCATGCTGCAACTAAGACACGGCACAGCCAAATAAATTAAAACAAACAAACAAAAAAAAACAACTTCTGAAATGTGACATTTACATCTCTACCCATACAATTACCAATAAAGAGTATAGATGATTTATGTTGATGATTCTTTTTTTTTTTTTTTCGGTACGCGGGCCTCTCACTGTTGTGGCCTCTCCCGTTGCGGAGCACAGGCTCCGGACGCGCAGGCTCAGCGGCCATGGTTCACGGGCCCAGCCGCTCTGCGGCATGTGGGATCTTCCTGGACCGGGGCACAAACCCGTGTCCCCTGCATCGGCAGGCGGACTCTCAACCACTGCACTACCAGGGAAGCCCTAATCTCTAAATCTTAAATTGACAATATTACTAATCTAAAATTGACAATATTACTAATCTTAAGGCTCTCTGTATAAGGGTTTTTAAGAAGAGCAAGGCTTTCAGAAGCTAAGCCCAGAGATCCTGCTGACAGTTTTATAGAGTAGGCACCCAATAACTACGTGCTGACGTCGGTGTTATTACTGCAAATAATGTTCATCATAGTGCCAATAATGAGATGAGCAAGAACTCATTTCATCATCCCATAAGGCAAAGCACTGGAGCTTTCTTTGTGAAGCGTGAACACGCTGATTTCCCCAGAATGGCATGTCAACAATGCCACTGCCCATTTCCCTCAGGGCTGAGCCCCCTTGGCATGGCTTCTCCCTGCTATAAAGAGTCTCTCCTCTGTACTCTCTCAGCATATCATTCTGCCCCCCAAAGGGTTTTTCCAGGTATCTCATCATCAGCTCTGGTAACTCTGACTCTAGAAATTCTCTCCATTCAGTAGTTGATGCTGTGGTTGAGAGCAACCCACCGTGTTTGGGAGGAACCCACCTTTCAGGAAGCCGTAAGTGCTAACTAGTCAAACGAAGTATCATGCACAGAAAGCGTATTATTAAGTGATGTGCTCCTGTCTCTCTGGTGCCGAACACGTCCACTAAGCTTTGTCTGGCAATTGCAGACCTGCAGACTGGGGGTAGGGGGAGAGACATGTGCAGGTCATTGCCACCTAGACATACCATTCAACCCAACTAATCATGCATCAGCCACCTGGATACAGCATGGCCCAAGGTTGATCCGGGAATTCTATATTCTTCATCACATAGACATGATCTTTGTCACGGAAGATTCTCCATCCCTGCTCTTCCCTCCCTCCCTCTTTTCCTTCTTCCCATTTTCTTTCCTTCACTCACCAGACATCATATGAGCTATGTGTGCCAGATACTACTTCAATAAGAAGGTGCTAAGAATCATATGCCAACTTCCAATTTAGGAAAGTCTAAAAAATCCCAACATCAGGAGCTGAAGTGGGTTTTTGTCAGACTCGTAACTCAGCAATAAGTAGAACAGAGTTCAGTTAAAACTGAGTAATTCCCATCAGAGTTGCATCAGCCCGAGTAACACCCTGTCCTACACCCACACTTGGTTGGTAAGGTTCTGTGGGCAATTGTAAGTACACGGACGGGCTCTTTGGGGGAGGGACAGAAAGAGCCACTGCCCAGTATGATTGTGCAACTTGGGCTATGTATAGGAGTGCCTGGAGAAGGTAAGTCAGGGCAGAAATCTAGCCCATGTTCTGCTCACTGAGACACGAGGCTAGGGACCCAGAGGATGGGCACATTTTTCTCATTCTCCCCAAAGAAGCAGATCCATGTACTCTGATTGTAATCTTCTGATGGGAAGGTCAGGGAGTTATAAACCAGAATGGGAACACAGACTGTGTGGAAAAGCACAGGCTTTACAGAGCAAGGTACAGAGTGAATATCACTGTCCATCCACACCTGGTCCCCTTCTTTGAAACAACCGAGGGCCAGGGTTTTTCTGAAGGTCCTGATACATTTCTTACTTGGGGTTTGGACTTCATAATGGATCCCTTGGTTTCTTCCCAGTCACTCTTCACATTAGTCCTATTGATGTTTATCTCCCAAATAAATATGTCTCCTGAACGTAAATGCAATGTATCCTCTTCATCCTCACTGACGTTTTCATATGGTAAATCCCCAGAAAGATACAATTAGACTTGAACACAGGATTTAAGGAGATGTGGCATAGAATCGCTAATTTTCCAGGGCCAGCCTTTTTGTTACCTAAAAAACCTGTCCGGAATAAAGGTCCAGGTTCCAGTCGTGGCTTTGATGCTAACTCTTGCCTGCTCTTGAATAAGTCCTTACCTCTCTCTGGGCTTCAGTTTCTTGGTCTGTACAATAAGAGGATTGGGTCTTTATTTAGTTCTGTCAGGCTGCGGTTATACCCAGTTTGGCTTCCAGAGGTTGGAAGCAGAAAGGTGAACTGGCAGCAAGCTCTGCGGAGCCTGCATCTAGGACAAGAGGGAAGATATGGTTGACAGGCACAGAGCCCTGGCTTCTCTCCGTATTCAGTTCAAGCCGAGTGAATCAAGGATATAATAGCTCTCGGCAAACCAAACATTACTTATACCGACTTCAGCTTCAGCTTCTCCTTTTGTTCATTAAGGCCTTGTGGAAGTTGCCATCTCTCCCACCTGTACATGAGTATGCAGAATGCTACAGTAAAAACCCAGCAGCTTTGAAGTCCCAGTTCCACCCCTTATTAGTTATGTGACTGATTCCCAGTGTCCTAATCTGTAAGGTGGAGATAATAATGTTTATGTAATGGAGTTTCTGTGAGGATTCAATGAAATTTTGTCTAAAAAGCAGGTAGCACTGGACCTGGCTGATGACATGATCATGATCATGATGACATGATCACTTCCTTTCCTCTCCTTCCCCTCTATCCTCCCTGCCCCCCACCAGGGTGCACTTGTCAGTAAAGACAATTAACAATTTTGCACCCTGGGTTGACTGGCTAATGACACAAATTCAGGCGTGAAACTGGTATGCACTGGGTTATTTGTGGCTCGAAATCTCACCCCTGAGATTTTTTCAGTATGCGTTTCATTGGAAGAGATGTCTCATTAGAATGAAAGAACATATTGTTCTCTCTGAAGTGATGGGTGTCCCCGGTTTTGTTGGATGTGATAATCCTACATGTGTGTGATGGAAGAGCTTAGCATCCAATGGGTCCACTCAGATGGCATTGGAAGGTTCACCTAAGTTTCAGCCTCAGCACTCTGTTAAACTGACTGTCTCCTACCATCCATCCATGATCTGAAGCCCCATTGTGGTGTCCCTGATACCGAGCCACTGCTCGAGGAATTTTACCCCCTCACTTAGGCACCCATTCCATCTGTGGAGAGTTCTCTTTTAGTGAAATGTACAATCTGCAGCAACCACACACTGTCCTCACCTCTCTTTTTTTGAGGTATAGTTGATTTACAATATTATATAAATTTCAGGTGCACAACGTAGTGATGCACAATTTTTAAAAGATTGTACTCCATTTATAGTTATTATAAAACATTGGCATTGGCTATACTCTCTGTGCTGTACAATATACCCTTCTTTTTGGCCACGCCGCATAGCATGTGGGATCGTAGTTCCCTGACCAGGGATTGAACCTGTGCCCCCTGCATTGGAAGAGTGGAGTCTTAACCATTGGGGCACCAGGGAAGTCCTACCCTTTATTTTACACATAGTATTTTGTACCTCTTAATCCCCTACGCCTGTCTTGCCCCTCCCCACTTCCCTCTCCCCACCAGTAACCACTAGTTTGTTTGCTATACGTGTGAGTGTGTTTCTTTTTTGTTATACTCACTAGTTTGTTTTATTTTTTAGATTCCACATATAAGCGATAACACTCAGTATTAGTCTTTCTCTGTCTGACTTATTTCACTAAGCATAATCCCCTCCAAGTTTGTCCGTGTTGATAGAAATGGCAAAATTTCATTCTTTTTGTGGCTGAGCAGTATCCATTTTATATATATATATGTATGTATTCCACATCTTCTTTATCCATTCATCTGTTGATGGACACTTAGGTTGCTTCCATGTCTTGGCTATTGTAGATAACGTTGCTATGAACACTGGGGTGCATATATCTTTTCGAATTAGTGTTTTTATTTTCTTCAGATATATACCCAGGAGTGGAATTGTTGGATCATATGACAGTTCTTTTTTAGTTGTTTGAGGAACCGCCATACTGTTTTCCACAGTGGCTGCACCAATTTACATTCCCACCAACAGTGTACAAGGGTTCTCTTTCCTCCACACCCTCTCCAACATTTGTTATTTGTGGTATTTTTGATGATGGCCATTCTGACAGGTGTGAGATGATATCTCATTGTGTTTTTGGTTTGTATTTCTCTAATGATTAGGGATGTTGAGCATCTTTTCAGGAATCGGTTGGTCATCTGTATGTTTTCTCTATCTTTATAAAATAAGCAAGTTGGTATAACGTACTGGTTAAGAGCAAGGCCTCCATATTCAGACTGTTTGATTTTGAAGAATGAGTCAACTGCTTACTTACTGGCTTTGTGATCTTGGGTGTAGTTAAATTCTGTTTCCTTATCTAAAAAATGGGGCCAATAAGGCCAACCTGATTAGGTTATTGAGGTGATTAAATGAGTCTATTTATATACATAAAGTGTCTGGTACTTAATAAGTTCTCATAAATGTCTATTATTATTAATAATGATCTTTTCTCCACATGATAGGTTGTCATATCCTAGAACAAAGCTGAGAATGGCCCAGTTAACTGCAGTAGAACAGGGTAGGTGGAGAGGAGCCAGTACCTAGAACTTGCACCATCTGGTTCTGAGATATACCCAGCCTCAGGTCCTCAAGATAAGATACCTTATCTTGAGACAGACCATTGTAACTGGTAGGAAAGACCATAAAAGCAAATAGAAGATATTCAACGTGAAAGGCAGTTTTCTGCCTATAGATCTCCTGCCGGATCATATAAGAGAGCTCAAGTTCCCCTCTCTGCCAGCTGGGACATCTAAGCCCACTAATGTCAGGAAGTCTGTGAATTCCTGATCACCAGCCATCTTGGCATTGTTAGTTTGATGGTCATGGCCCAACCATCTTCTGGAATTTCTAGCTCATGACCTTTACTTCAGTCTGCTGCTGTGAACTGTATATGCAACTTGTGTCAGGGACCAAATGGCTTCACCTGGACTTGGAGTACCTGATGGAGAGTATTTTGCAGAAGAAAAGGCAAAAGAGCTACCCCTGGCTATGAGCTCATGCCTGAATCCTAAGAGTGCTTGCTTTTGGTGCTGAAGGCCTGAGTCCTTAGAAAGGATACAGCAGAGAATCTGCTGGTAAGTGTTCCTCTGGCATTTACCCTGCCATAAAAAAAAAAAAAAAAAAAAGCAGGAATCAGGACGCGTTGGGATTACTAAGGCTTCTTTCAGTCAGAGCATGCACTGACTACCTACCCTTGATCATTCTCAACTTGCTGGGCCAGCTGAGGAAAGCTTGGATATTCACGAAGTCTGAACTCAGGGCAGCATGTAACTCATCAGAATCTAGGAGGATACTTGGAAGGAAGCATTCTACAATGACTCAGACAATCTGAATGCTGAGGAATGCCATTCAGTTTCTGTACTTGAAGACATTCATTTTTAGAAGTGCAGAGAATGAGGGATAAGGGGAATGAGGGGAAAAGTTCCCTGGAGGATGTGGTCTTTCATACTCTACTCCCACTTCCAAGATCAGCTTCCCACTTTCCCCTCACTCCCACCCCTGGACCGTAATAACCAAAGTCCTCTACATCTTTGACGTTTTCCTCCTATTGTAAATGACGTAGGTTCTCCCCTAAGGACACGATTTCCCCTACTGCCCTTTCCATACTCCATCTACCACAAGACCCAGAAGAAACAGCAGCATTCTTACATCCCAATGTCATTTACAGACCATTACTCCTATAACCTCAAGTAAATAATTTTCCTCTGTTGAATTTCAGGCTCCCTATATCACAGCTCCCTTCTGTGACTCAAACTACCATATTTCTTGTGTCCCTTCCCCACATTTACCTGTGACCCCGATCCACCTCCAGTCCCACAATCACCATGGGTGACCACAATGTCCATATGGATGACCTATCCAACAGCTTCTTGACCTTCTCAACCCCACTACCTCCATGTAACTTTAGTCACCCCCATTCACAAACGAATCTTGGATCTCGTCAATTGCCCCAAACTACTCTACCTCCAGAATCTTAAACTCTAGTATCTTACTCTCTGGCTTCAATCTTCCATTTCTCTCATGCCTTGCTCCTTCTAGACCTCTTTGGTCCTAACAAGACCTCCCAGTACTTGATTCTTCCATTTTCTTCCAGTCTATTTGTCTCTTTCCTATCCAACCTAAATTCTTAGCCCTTCAGATCAATTACGGTGTTGACAGAAGTGTCTTTTCTTTTGTCCCCTTAACCTTTTACCTAACCTACCTGGAAAAACAGCTGGGACTTCCATGACACATCACTGGTCAGCTCTCTTTTCTATTTCCGGATAGCAGTTATTTCAGACTTCTCTATTCTTTTCAAACCTCTACTACTTCTGTGTCCCACCCTATTTCTTCACTCTTACAAGATGGCCTCATTTGCTACCTTACAGAGAAAATAAGAAGTATTAAAGAGTAATTACTTAAGGTTCTGTTCCTCATCTCCAGTATGCAAAATTACCTTCATCTGTTCACATCCTTTCCTCCTTCCCCTGGTCTAAAGCTAATCCTCTGATCAAAAGCTAATCTAAAGCCGAAGCTACCTGTGCTGTGAATTTTATCCCTCTCCACCTCCTCATGGGCCTTACTCCATCAGTTAACTCTCAGTGTCATTATTGTCTCCCTCTCTACTTGCATCCCTCTCTACCTGCTTCTAGACCAGGTAGGTCTTTGTTCACTAGGCCTTTGCTTCACCTGGGAAACATCCTCTGAGCATTTCTTCAGGGACACCATTGATAGAAGTAAGTCAGAAAAGGGGAAATATTTTTAGGAACAGGAATTAGGAACTGAGAATTTAGTTTTTTAAATTCACAGTTTGATGGGCTATTCCAGTATAAATGTAAAGTAGGAAGTTTGGAGATGCAAACATGTAGTATCTTTAGGAGAGAGGTCAGTCCGAGACATTCAAATTTCTTCCTTACTCTGATACATCAAAGGCATGTAACTGTGCATGAACTTGGACTGAGGGGGTGGTCCCTGAGTATTTCTTTTCATAGTGTTTTCTCCTCCAAAGGGCTTTTAAGTTTTTGGCATATTAATGCATTGATTTTAAAGATATTTCAGTGGTATTGAAAACCCACATGTTACAACTCTGAATTTCATCTCAATCTCCAGAAATGGAATCCAGAAAAAAATTACCTAGTCTTATGACAGAGCAGGAAATGACAGTGTGACTCTGGGTCCTTGTTGGGAATTTTATATTTTTCTATAATTAAGGAATCACTTAGGGACAATGTGCAGCCATATTTATTAGAAGAAAGTCTCCCAAAACTCTTGATAAAAAATAACTTTACTATTTCTCTGGGAGTCAAAATGCACTAATATGCACTAATGTACAGATGTGTCAACCTCCCCTTTGGAGTGCATCTGCTAACATAGTATGTGCTACATTTAGGGTAGAAAGAAGCAGAGGCTGAGAAATGCTGATGAGCTCTTGGGTAGCATGTCTTTGGCCTCTGGTTGAAACTACTCCTCAGAAGTTTATTATATTCCAGATTCACTCAGATAAAGTTGTGCTTTATTTCTCTGATGGATAATTGTTCTCTCAGCCTCAACTACTTCATTACATGTTTAAAATTTATCTTCTATTGCTTGAAACTAATCAACATATTCTTTTTTCACTATAACACACTGGTTATCAATATCATCACAAAGTGCACTTGAACATTCATCAGAAACTTGAAGATTTCCTTGAGGATGACGTTCATCAGTGCACTTGACTGTCTTCAGGGCAGCGCTGCCAAATGGTCATCTGTCTTCTCTCTGAATCATAGGTCATCGCACAGAATTCAGATAGATGAAAACCTGTCAATGAAAAGACAGGCTAGAATGCTAAGACTAGAAGAGTCTTTTAAAGGTCACCTACTCTTTTCAGGTACTATACTATAAAAGCCATTCCATAGGATGAGATTTTATCATCTATTCCTATCTCCTTCGCTTTCTTCTTCCTCTCTCTTCTCTTCTTCCCTCTCCTCCTTTTATATAAACATTTACTGAGCACCCACAATGTTCCACGTCCTGTATTAATTATTGAGGATTTAGTGATGAACAATAATCAGTTCCTGCCTTAATACTCTGTCTAGTAGAGAAAGGAGAGACTTTGTTACTACATCCAGGAGCCCAGGTAGGACATCTATATTCCTTAACTCAACTGAGTGATTAGGAAATATTTCTAGGGAGGTGATGCTTGAACTCATCCTTTAAAAGATGAGAAGCAATTAGCCAAGCAGGTAAAGGAGAAAAGGCATTCCAAACAGGAGGACATCATGGGCCACACCATGGAAGAGTGAGAGCACATGAAGTTGGAAACGGGTGGCATGGCTGAGCATGTGTGAATGTGGATAAAGGGGAGTCCTGCTCACCTATTCTGATGATGGCATTAAAATTAGCTCTTAATTTTAATCCTCTTCTTGGCAGAATCCTTAAAAAACTGACAAGAATAAAATTTGATTCTATATCATTTAATCAGAAGTGCCTTACTACCAAATACAGGAGAGGAAAGTCAAAGGGAATTTTTCATCCCTTTAACTTTCACTGAGGGCAGTGGTTATTAATAGGAGTAGAGTCACGGGAATAATTTCTCAATTATTCTCAGCTGATTTTCCTGGCAGTATTTCATTCAACTCAGAAGGTTGTTAATTCCATTTTTCATAAGAGAGGAATATAACCACTTGTATCAAGTAGAATCCAAACCTCAAATAGTTCCACGTCAGTTTGGATTAGGTGCAGGAAATCCTGATTTTTATCTGATGTGGCCCATAAGTTCAATTATTGTACTCACCAGAGAGGTGAGGTTATTTAAGGACTGGCTATTAGCCTCATTTTGCATGCAGAGGCAGGAAGTGATAAATCCTAAAACAAGGTCACATGACTTTTAAAACTGATATCACTGAGGTCTCTCTCCATCTTTCCCTCTTGATCTCTCTGCATCCTTCCTTTTGATCCTCATCCTTCCTTTTTGCCCAATCTCTTTTTCTTTTGTTTCCCTATTTTTTTCCCTTCTTAATTTGTCTTATGCCTACAGCTATCTCTTTGCGCATCTAAATTTTTCTGCTGGTGATACTTGGGTTTCTAACACTTTCCCTTAGAAAATATTTCAAATAACTCTTCAGACTGCTCACTTCTCAAGGAATGTCAAATTACCTCCTCTTACGATTCCTCGCATACTTCCTCCCATGCTTGACAGAACCATACCTAGAGGAATGGTATTATTGTCTCTGTGTCACTCCGGAACAAGCCTCTTGTGGAGGATCCTGTCTGTCTTTGGCCCTGTCCTGTCTGGCATTTTAAACAGAGATGTGTATGAAGACATGGATAGTAGAATTGCCAAATCTACAGGTGGATCAAAGCCAGGAAGGGCAGCTAAGACCGTAGATGATAGAATCAGTTTCCAAAGTGATCTCAGTTGGCTGAAATGCTATATGAAACCAACAAACTGAAATTTAAATCAGGCAGATATAAAATCTGACATGTTAAATTTAAAGGGAATTTTTAGAAACTCAGGTCCTGACTTAGATTGGGTCATGTGGATTAGATTGAAAGGTTTTAATTGAATCTTAGCTTAATATAAGTCCAAAGCATGAAGCAGCTGTTGAAAAGGCTAACATATTATTAGACTGTGATTGAAAGTAGGGTCCAGATCAAAGGGAGGAATTGTCTTACTCTACTGTGTGTTGTCTGGCCATATGTGAAACATGATTTTCTATGGGAAGGCAGAAAAGAGGTAGATGAAGAGGGAAGGACAGTGAGAGGTAATAAAACTAAGAGGGTCTATAAATAAATCATGTCAGATGAAAGTGTTAAAAAAAAAAAAACCAAAAAACTTGGAAGGAAACAAGGAGGAGGAGACCTGCTAGATGAGTTCACCCATTCCAAGGTCAGTCTGTCCTACCTGTGTCCCCTGTCTCTGCCCAGTTTATTTTATCCCTGTGAGTTCTAAAATGAGTCCAAATTTCTTCCATAACTGTCCCTAGCTATAAGTATACAGATTTTCCCTATCATGATTAAGGTATGGAAAGTGTTGCCTTCGTGGATGTATGATCTACACTTAGAAGGACCCCATGCTTGGTTTAATGTCTCCCACTTGAAATTCACAACAATTTTGAACAAGGGCACCTGCGTTTTTATTTTACACTGAGCCTCACAAATTATGTAGCCAGTGTTGGGTATAGAAAACATTCTTTTCTTCTTAGACCAGTTGGAGTTTTCCAAAAGGAAGTTTTGCTATGAAGATGATCTAGCAAACAAACAATGTCAGCTACACCGATAGCTAGAAAAGAATAAACTTTCAGATTACAGATTAATCCTAAAGTGAACTGGAACTCAGCCAAAAAATGCTGTTAGCACAGTTAAGAGGGGCTATAGCTTCTGGCTCCTTTCCACCTCATTTTTAGCTGCCCCAAATGTTAAATTAAGATATGCACATGACCTGAGGTAGATTTTGGTTGGCAACAAGAAATGAGCCCTAGGTCATTGGCTGTAGCTTCGTTATCACTTGCCAATCCCTTGTTTCTGACCTCCTCCTTCTGTCTCTTTCTACCCATTAGAAATCTATGAGGTTCCTGGCTTCTTCAGTTTGGCTCCATTTACTTTCTGTTTACTAGCCCATTGAAAGGCCAGTTACACAAACTGGAGAACCTTGTCTTCTTCACCTATCAGTGGCATCATGTAAAGTTGCCAGATTTGGCAAATAAAAATACAAGATGTCCAGTTATATTAGAATTTTAGATAAACAATGGATCATTTTTTAGTATATGTTCCAAGTATTGCATGACAGATACTTATGCTAAAAATTTTATTTGTTATCTAGCTGAAATTCAAATTTGTTTGAATGTTCTGTATTTTATCTTGGAAGCCTAGCATCATGGGCACGCATAGATCCTGGGCTGCCCCAGACATTCAAGATATGCCTACCATCTAACCTCCTTGGAGTCCATTGGCATCTCTTCAGTTTTATTTTCTGGAACCAAAACTGTCTCCTGGATTTGTCTAATGTCAGATTCTGGCTCCTGCAATTTCCACCTCCTCTCTCTAGTTCCCATTTCATCAAGAGGGCAGGAATGACTAGCAGATCCTGAGTTTAACTGAACAATCACCTATCTTTCCCAAGTCACATTACTAATCCTTTACATTTATTCAGGTTCTCTTTCATAATTTCATTGCCAAGTACTCCCAGAGAAGTCATGCTTATTAGATTTTACAACAGAGATTGTGACTCATTTTCTCACCATTATTTCTCCATGCTACTATAGTGCATGGCACCCAGTGGAGTTCAATAAATATTTGTTGAATGAGTTAAAGAATAAATTCCCTACATACTGTTTGCTAGATTAGATGGAACAGAGTGTTCTATTTTATTCCAGAGGGGAGGACTATGGCCAACAGTGTTAACATTTAGGAAAATCGTTTTTACTTCAACACGGCCCCAAATTCCCTACTATCAGAGGTCAAAGTGGTAGTGTTGAGAAGTCAAGAGCTGCTCAACTGTTCAGGAAGAAGCCAAATTCTCACCTGGTAAGGAGCTGCTGCCACAGACAGAATTTCTGGACTGCAGTGAGAATTAATTATTAGACTACTTCTAACCCTAAGATTCAAGGATGCTAATGCACTCTCTCCACACACACTTTTTTTTTCAAGCTTGAAAGTTGCCTATGTTCCTGAATCCTCTTCTGAGACCTAGCAGGTGTAACGGTTGCATGCACATATTAACGATGTGCCAACTACTTTTGGTTTCAGATCTTGTAGGGCATAAAGCTAAGGAAGCAGTTCCTGTCAATGGAAAGTAAAAAGCCCTTAATTTTTCAGTTTATCTTTGATTTATGTGTTTCTGTGTCTATATGTGTCCAGGCTTTCCTTGGCCTTTTTCAAAAAGATCACAGTATAATAATTGAAAATGTGTGGTAACTGACTACATGTCCATTGGGGAAATGTTATGTGTTACCCAAAATTACAGTCACTAATGGAATCCCAAACTAGTCCCTCAACATGAAAGAAAAAAGTAACTGTAGGTGTAGTAAGCATAACCATTCCCCCCAATAACCCTGGAATCCTTATATATCTCCCAATTCTTTTAATGTTGTAATGTGTGAAGGAAAGGACAGGATATTTGGGATAGAGTTACTGTGCATATTTGAGCAGTGCCTCTGGTGCTGGTGGGCAGTGGGGTCAGGAGGAGGGAGAGAAAGTGTTAAAGGAGAGTGGGGGCAAGCTATGTGATGTCCCTGGGGCCAGGATAGGGAGTATGGGATGGCTCGGGACGTGTGTGTCAGATGTGAAGGCTGAGTAGAGGCTTTGTGTGTGTGTGTGTGTGTGCACGCAAAAATAAGGATGATAGGTGGAAGCCAAGTATGTGATATGGATAGGATGGTAGAGCAAAGGTTGTAGATGTATATGTGGTTTAGGTCTGTATGAGGGTGGAGGTGAGTATGGTGTGGGCCCCTAATTGTATAACATAAAAGAGGAAAAAGTCAGTGTGAATGGACTGACTGTGAGCATGTTTGTGTGTGTACGGGAAAATGGTTGGTGGTAGCCAAGTGTATGGTGTGGGGTAAAGTGGTAGGGACAAAGTATGTGGATGTACGTGATAGGATATTTAGAGGTGTGGGATTGGATGTAGTGTGTGTGTGTGTGTGTGTGTGTGTGTGTGAGAGAGAGAGAGAGGGAGGGAGAGAGAGAGAGAAAGAGGAAGCTACCTCTGGGACGTTTATGCTTATTTATGCGTAGGATATGTTTTTGTAAGTTATTTGTGTATGGACAGGTTATATGTTTATGTTTGGACAAGTGTAAGAGAAGGGTGTGTGTGTTTGTGTGTATCAGGACAGAGTATATGTACTGGATGGGGCTCTACTGTGTTGGCATATAGACCAGTGTACACATGTTTATGACACATGTGTATGTATGGTTAGTAGGTGTGTGCTGTAGGTCCTATGTAACAGTAAGACCCTACAAGAAGGAATGCCAAGTCACCATTATGCAGTTTTTCTGTCTGACCTGCTTATCCTGTTTCCATTGTCGCCAGGTACCAGGAAGATACACTGAGTTCTGGCTCAGAGCAGGTTGAATGTGAATGAAAGAAGACCTTCAGTCCCTGCCCTTTGGGTTAGTCATGCCTGAGACACAAGTGGGCAGTGAGATTCCAACACAGTGCCTCCTCAGTTATGCCCTGGGCATGGCCTTCAATGTGCTCTCTTGGAACTCAGGAGAAAAGGGTTTACCCAAGAATGTTCACCTTGAGGGTTTTTCTTTTAATATTTATTTATTTATTTATTTGGTTGCGTCGGGTCATAGTTGCAGCACGCGGGATCTTTCATTGCGGTGCGCAGGCTCTTATTTGCAGCACACGGGCTTCTCTCTAGTTGTGGCTTGTGGGCTCAGTAGTTGCGGCACGCGGGTTTAGTTGCCCCATGGCCTTTGGGATCTTAGTTCCCTGACCAGGGATCAGACCCGCATCCCCTGCATTGGAAGGCGGATTCTTAACCACTGGACCACCAAGGAAGTTCCCCACGCTGAGGTTTTGTGTGTTCACCCTCTTAGCATCCCTGAGTCTAAGCCACATCTCTGAGGCTACATACCAGCCTCTTTGTTTATATACAGTATTAATATTTTATTCATCTCTGTCCTGGAAATTTGTAGACCCGAAGAATGTTTAGATCAGAGGTACGCTAGCTAGTGGTTCTCATTTAGGATAATGGGGGAGGGGGTGATAACTAACAGAATCTTAGACCTTGATTGAGAGTGGGGATGAGAGAGTGGTTCAGTGCTCCTTAGATAACTTGGATGTTACTGTTTTTTCCTCTAATTGAGAAATACTTCTCTGGTGCAGTCCTCTCTTATTTTAGAGAAGAGCAGTCTAAGACCCAGAAAGGGTTAGAATCCTGCTCAGTGTGAAACGGCATTATGATCGTATTTTTTGCCAGCTTGAGGTTCTCTGAACCACCCATTTAAGACTTTAACCTTTTGTAGGTGGGTCTATCTTTATTTAGCTCCATCTGTACAAGCATGAACATAGCATTTGAACTAAATAAGCATTCTTTATGAAATTAATTAGAAAAAGATGAAGATCTGCTACAACATAATGTGGGACTTGGGGAAATAATAAACATGCTACATGAGTTTCAATGAAAACTGGAAGATGAACAATCGTGACCTTTATAAGACTTGTGAAATACACATTCATAATGGATAATGGACTAAAAATATCAGGTGGTGTAGAAAGCATTTTTCTGCATCAACCTTTGTCCTAAGAAGACAAACATTGGTCTTCCCAAATTATGAAGCTGTGTGCTTAGGAAACCTATTTCTTAGAAGAAATAGGAACTATCCCACCCTTTTTGCCTTCCCAAAACAGACCTTACAGAAAATAATTCTCTGAACCCCTTGAATTTATCTGTTATTTCCTCTCTGCCTTCTTTGATCTCATGTTTATTCTGCTTACTGGTCAAAAAGAAGAACAACGGGAAAGAACTCATAATCTAGAATCAAATAGATCTCTGAAAATCTTGGCTCCATCTTTAACTGTGTGACCCTGGGCAAGTTTCTCAAACTCTCTGAGTCTCAGATTCCCCATCTGTAAAATAGTACGGTAATGACTACCGTGCATAGTTATAAAAATTAAGTAGTATGCATATACTAAACGCATGGCCCACAGCAAGCAGTCCGTGAACATGACTCCCATTTCCGTCCTCAACAGATGCTTTTACCTTTGCCTGCTACGCTGACGAGTACCTCTGTCCAGTAGAGTCACTAAAGATAAGAGATGCCCCAAATTTCATCTATCAGTGGAGCCTAGCAGGGCCAAGACTAGGGTCAGATGAATGAAGTGCTTTCCTTGGCCACCTTGGGCAGAATTTAAGGAAGGGGGTCAAAAAACTCAGTAATCAAGATAAATAATATTCGAAGTAATATTTTAAAAATTAAAATGAATGCTTTGGGTGGTGAACATGTTCTAAAATTAGATAGTGATGTTGGTTACACAAATGTAAATATACTGAAAAACCACTGAATTGTACACTTTAAAAGGATGAATTTTATGGTATGTGAATTATGTTTTAATAAAGTTGTTATTTAAAAAATTAATAAGAAAAAAGTCATGATGAACAAAATATCAACATTTTAATGAAAGTAAGGATCAGACTAGAACCCACCCGAACCCAAGGGCACCAGATTCCAGATTTCAGGACCACAAATCCTGCTTGAGAAAGAAGTGAGAGGGAAAGAAAGGGGGTCGCATGCAGCAGGGGGAGCACCGTACTTTCTGATTCTTTTTTGTAGTTTTAGTTTTTTCTTTCTCAAGTCACAAGCACTGACTTCCCCTGAGTGCCTTTCTTAACAGCCCTACCGCATCTGTTCCTTCCCTTTCCTCCCTCTTGTCCGTAGTTCACAGTAGAGCAAGCACAGAGGGGAAGAAGCAGTCTGGTAGCTGAGCTGGCATGGATGAGGAAAGCAAGTCTATCCTGTTTGTTCCAGGCCCACCTCTAACCCCGGGGAAAGTTTGTAATAAGGTGGGGGAAATATTCAACTAACAACTGGCACCCAAATTTCTAAGAGAGGAAACTTAAGGAGGGAAAAATGCCTCAAAACTGCTTGGAGTAGAAGATGGGACCCAAAAAGCATGTGTGTCAGTTGAAGTCCAGGCTGACAGGACCAGCCTTGCTACCTCAGTCAAGGAGAGGAATTTGTTTATCTGGAGAAGATGGAGTGGCAGTAGGACATGAGAGAACAGTTGATTGTAATGGGAGAGGAAAAAGAGGGAATGTGGGGGAAGATATGAGACTGGGTTCTGCGTGGGCAGAATGGCCAGGAGAGGAGGAGTCCCCTGAATCAGGAAATGGGGAGGGCCACCAAAAAGACTTTTTAAAACGAGACTATCTAAATTGGCTTCTAAAAGGTGTTGTTTTTTCCCCAATTATTTATTTATTTATTTATTTATGGCTGTTTTGGGTCCTTGTTTCTGTGCGTGGGCTTTCTCTAGTTGCGGCGAGCGGGGGCCACTCTTCATCGCGGTGCACGGGCCTCTCACTGTCGCGGCCTCTCTTGTTGCAGAGCACAAGCTCCAGACGCGCAGGCTCAGTGGTTGTGGCTCACGGGCCTAGTTGCTCCGCGGCATGTGGGATCTTCCCAGACCAGGGCTCGAACCCGTGTCCCCTGCATTGGCAGGCAGATTCTCAACCACTGTGCCACCAGGGAAGCCCTAAAAGTTGTTTAATGTGTGCTATGTGATGTAATCTCTCCCCCATAACCCCAACTCTTAAATAAAATCTACAGGTATGAGTGGGGGTTTGTATGCAAACCAATGGAAGGACTGATTTTCGTGAATAGTTTGACCTGCTCAGAGTAGAAAATGGAACAAAGGAGGCAGAAGCCCAGGATGGAGAAGAGACTATAAGATGTAAGCTCCTTACAGAGGTCTCCTTCAGAGACCTTACAAAGGTCTCTGAACCCTTGCTGGTCATGGAATTAGGAGAGTTGGGTCAGTTTAATCTAGCTCTCAAGGGTCAGGGAGACCACATCTGAGATCCAGGTTAAGATTAGATTTGTTGAGCAGGGTTAAATCCTCTTTGGAGGGTCCTTGTGGGCCCAGTGGAGGAGTACTTGCCAGTACATTCCATTTATAACTAAAAGGGCCACTGGAGGAAGGAAGAATAGACCAGAGTGACACCAACCATTGCTTCAACAGACTCGGTGAAAATACTTGGGGCCCAGTTCTCTAAGGCCCATAATTAAATTTATTCCTTGACACATTACAACGGGTTAGTTACACTCAAGATATTAGAATCTATATCAGCCTCAAGATCTCAGCTAGATAGTCAGATTTCTTATTTTGCTAATAGATGTTCCAGTTTAAGAGCAGATGTTTGCAATATTACCTTGTATATATTATTCTCATCTTTCTTCCTGATAATCTTCTTTCCTCATTAAAGGAGGTTTCCTATCGAAAATGATAGTTTAATATAAACCATGACAGACCCTGTGGTTTCCTAGCACTCAAGAACCATGAAGGTAATTGTCTACTGTTTTTTCTATACTAGTTTCTTGTCAATAAATCATTTTCCTTTCCCAGAACTTTCTGACTACAGCTTTATTTGGTTTTATGGTAGGCAAGCCTCAAAAAGACTCACTCTGGCTCAAATTAGAGTTGGGTCTCCAGGCACCAGTATTTTTGTAATGCTCCTCAGATTATTCTAATGTTCTGCCTTAGTTGTGAATTCCAGGAACTGAATCTGTGGAGGCATGTGTATTTTATTTTTTTTAACATTTTTATTGGAGTATAATTGCTTTACAATGTTGTGTTAGTTGCTGCTATATAACAAAGTGAATCAGCTATATGTATACATATATCCCCATATCCCCTCCCTCTTGCATCTCCCTCTCACCCTCCCTATCCCAACCCTCTAGGTGGTCACAAAGCACCAAGTTGATCTCCCTGTGCGATGCAGCTGCTTCCCACTAGCTATCTATTTTGCATTTGGTAGTGTATATATGTCCATGCTACTCTCTCACTTCGTCCCAACTGACCTTTCCCCCTCCCCGTGTCCTCAAGTCCATTCTCTATGTCTGCATCTTTATTCCTGTCCTGCCCCTAGGTTCATCAGAACCATTTTTTTTTTTTTAGATTCCATATATGTGTGTTAGCATACGGAATTTGTTTTTCTCCTTCTGACTTACTTCACTCATATGACAGACTCTAGGTCTATCCACCTCGCTACAAATAACTCAGTTTCGTTTCTTTTTATGGCTGAGTAATATTCCATTGTATATATGTATCATATCCTCTTTATCCATTCATCGGTTGATGGACACTTAGGTTGCTTCCAAGTCCTGGCTATTGTAAATAGAGCTATAATGAACATTGTGGCACATGACTCTTTTTGAATTATGGTTTTCTCAGGGTATATACCCAGTAGTGGGATTGCTGGGTCATATGGTAGTTTTGTTTTTAGTTTTTTAAGGAACCTCCATACGGTTCCCATAGTGGCTGTATCAATTTACATTCCCACCAACAGTGCAAGAGGGTTCCCTTTTCTCCACACCCTCGCCAGCATTCACTGTTTGTAGATTTTTTGATGATGGCCATTCTGACCCATGTGAGGTGATACCTCATTGTAGTTTTAATTTGTATTTCTCTAACGATTAGTGATGTTGAGCATCCTTTCATGTGTTTGTTGGCAATCTGTATATCTTCTTTGGAGAAATGTCTATTTAGATCTTCTGCCCATTTTTGGATTGGGTTTTTTTTTTTGATATTGATCTGCATGAGCTGCTTGTATATTTTGGAGATTAATCCTTTATCAGTTGCTTTGTTTGCAAATATTTTCTTCCATTCTGAGGGTTGTCTTTTCGTCTTGTTTATGGTTTCCTGTGCTGGAGGCATGTGTATTTTGAAAAATCCTCATCCTTTCCTACCAGTTGAGACATTCAGTAAGATGAGATTTAAGATTATCTAATTCTATGAATCAAATAATTAATTATTTAACACTTACAGTGTTTTTCTCCCTCAATATCACTTGTCTAAAGCACAAGCTAAGGAATGAGAATTTAGAAATTAATATATTAACCCCGAAGTATCCTGGTAATTTAGTTCCTAATAATAATTTGAATTAGGGACTTCCCTGGTGGTGCAGTGGTTAAGAATCTGCCTGCCAATGCAGGGGACACGGGTTAGATCCCTGGTCCGGGAAGATCCCACATGCTGTGGAGCAACTAAGCCTGTGCACCACAACTACTGAGTCTGCACTCTAGAGCCCATGAGCCACATCTACTGGGCCCACGTGCCACAACTACTGAAGCCCCCATGCCAGAGCCCGTGCTCCACAACAAGAGAAGCCACCGCAATGAGAAGCCCACGCACCAAAACGAAGAGTAGCCCCCGCAACTAGAGAAACCCGGCACACAGCAAAGAGGACCCAACGCAGCCATAAATAAATAAATAAATAAATAAATGTATTTAAAAAAAAAAAAAGACAAAAAGAAAATGCCAGAAAATGAAAAAGTAAAGGCAGATTATGCCAAAGGAAATAAATATGCCTACAATCCTTAGACATGTGATGAGGAGCACAGATCTTGCACCTTTGAGAGTGAGTTTATGTAGTTCATTGTGTGGAATGAGGATTGAGGGGAGGGACAAGGGCTCTGGGGCCAAACAGACACAGGTTCAAATCCCATCTCTACTACTTATTTGTATTGTGACTGAGGGCAAGCTAATTAAACAAATATAGCCTCAGTTTCTTTATTTGAAAGTGTAGTAAATAGTACACACTGTCCCAGATGTGATGTTTAAATAAGTCCCTGTATGTGGAAGAAGTTAACTCATTATGGGTATATAATATATATATAAGGGCTTCCCTGGTGGCGCAGTGGTTGAGAGTCCGCCTGCCGATGCAGGGGACACGGGTTCTTGCCCCGGTCCGGGAAGATCCCACATGCCGCGGAGTGGCTGGGCCCATGAGCCATGGCTGCTGAGCCTGCGTGTCTGGAGCCTGTGCTCCGCAACGGGAGAGGCTGCAACAGTGAGAGGCCCGCGTACTGCAAAAAAAAAAAAAATTAAAAAAAAAAATATATGGGTTTCCCTTTCCTCTTATTATGGACAAAATATGTCTCCTATTAAATTCATATAAAAAGTCCTAAAGTGTAAAATGGCCTATTCAGACCATTTAACTAAATACTACTGTACCTTCTGTAAATTGGTTTTCAAAATCCTTTTCTGCAGCCTTTCCTGACTGTGTGAAGTAATCCTCTTCTCCCTGTAATGCATGGTATTAAAAAAAGTAACCCTTAAGCCCTATAAGAAGTGTCTTTATTTTTGTCCATTCCATCTCTGATCTTCCATCTTTCTCATACTATGCTGCTGTTAAAGATTGTTGAACAGGACTCAGAGATTGAGTAATTGGCCTTATTACTGTAGTTTAAAATCATCAATTTGACAAATGTATTAGTTAGGATTAGTTTGACAGCATTTACCCAAAAGCCCTAAAAACAGTGATGGCTCAAAAATACAAAAATGTATTTCTCATATAAAAGATGTCTTGGAGGTAGGCGTTCCTGGGTTGGCTCAGCAGCCCTCTGATAACATAAGAGCTTCAAGCTGCTATATTTATGTCCAACATCTTAGCACATGGCTTCCATCCTCAAGGTACCTTATGATTCAGGATGGAATCTTGTCCTAGTTGTAGATCAGAAGGAAAAAGGGCATGAAGACAATAAAGGGCCACTTCTGGATGGGATAGTGTTCTTTATGTGGCCTTCATGTTCCACAAAACATTTCAGTTTACATTCCATTGACCAAAGTAGCTGCAAGAGAAGTTGCAGACATAATTCCAGGTGGTAATATGCCCACACAAAAATCTGGATTCCGTTACTAAGGAGGGAGGGAAGAGTTCGTGTTGAGATAGGCAACTAGTACTCTCTTCTCAGGGATTTCATTCATCCAACAAATATATGACTCTATTTATTAGTCACCATACCCTATTCCAAATATTGAGGATTCATCAGGAAAAAAAAAAAGAACAAATTCCTATCTTCACAGAATTTGCATTCTAGTGGAATGATAATTGATAGCATTTATTAAATGATTACTATATGCTAGGCATGGTCGTAAACATCTTACTTGTACTAACTTATTTGATGTTTGCAACAATCCTTTAGGGTAGGTACCATCATTATCCATATTATGTAGATAAAGGAAGTAGAGGCACAGAGAAGTTAATAACTTACCCAAATTGATATGTCATAACTGGTAAATCTACGATTTGAACTCAGTCTAAATTCCAAATGCATACTTTTAACCTCTATTCTGTATTACTTCTCCTCAATGTTTTCATGTGTTAAATTTATGTGCTCTTCTAGGCATAAATATTTATATATATGTTTTGGCGGCACAAATATTTGGTCCCAATACTCCATCTTTCCTTTAGTGGTGGTTAGGCATTGGACGTGGGATGCCTGGCTATACAGTCTATCAGGAGTGAGTGGGAGAAAGTTGCAATATACAGGACCTAAGAGATTATTGGGTTGCTTACCAAATTACAGGGCTGCTCAGATGCAATAGGAAGTAGGAAGTGTCCTCCTCTTTTTTGAGAGCTGTGTCTTGAATTGGGATCAGTGTTAGCATCACTAGTTGCTCAATCCAGAAAACTGGACATCATTTCTGACTCTTCCCACTCCTTCAGTCCCACATATAATCAGTTAGTCCTTTTGATTGAACATCCTAAATATTTCTAGAATTTGTCAGCTTACCTCCGTCTCTCTTGTCTCATCTCCAAATTCATGGCATTATCACCTTTGTCTGTGTGATTCAGTAGTCACATATATGGTGTTTCTGCCTCCAATCAGGCCCTCTTTGGTCCACTCTCTAGGGGACTTGATACCCACAGCTGATCACATCAGCCCTTCTTAAAACTCTTCAATGACTCCTCCTTTTCCTCAGAGTAATGTTGAAACTCTTAACCTGATTTATAGTCTTTCACACCCAAAGCAGGCTGGAAGACTACTGCAGGTTGGGTTCCCCAGAAAGCTGACTCAGATGGAGATTAGCACGCAGGAGGTTTATTAGGGGGTCCTCTTGGTGCCACATCTATGAAGGGAAAGGAAGGAAGCAAGGTTGAACAGAAAAAGAAGATAAACTGTGAAGTAGTCTCAGGGAAGCCTCAGCTGCCAATATGTTCTCATCTGAAATTGGGATGACCCATCAAAATTGTCCTAAGTTGGAGTGGGATGGCTGGGTCTTTATATCCCCAAATTGATCAGCATTGGATAAGGGTTGCCCTGGGAAGGGGACTTGACCTTGGATGAGGCCATCTATACATCCTACATCCTCTTACACTAACTCTGAGCCCTTTTTGGAACATTGACCCAAACTCAGCACTTCCATGTACCACACTCTTGAGTACTCAGGACCTCTGACCTAATTTTCCCAGTTTACACTGGAGAGAGTAGGATTAAGGTGAGGCTGGCTGACCTCAGACCCATCTTCCCATTTCTCTAAGGCCCACATAGTACTCTTGGCTTTTTTATGAGGCTTGCATCTGCTGGATTCTGGAGTCTTTTAAACCCTGTCAGAGGTTTCTTTCCCTGGACCTCCTCTTATCCCACCACCAGCAGGCATTGTTTTAGAAACCCTCACAAGGACTTAGGGAGTACCTAGGGTTTAGTCACGCCCTCTCCCTTCTCATCTAGTCAGTCAAACTTTAATCTCTTTAGGTGGAAAAATAGCTCTTATGGTAACCTCATTGATTCCCAAATTGACTAAAAAGTTTTTAGGAATTCTATGCTCTGAGTCCTCCAGCTTTCCCCTTATTTTTTAAAGTCAAATTTTTATTCCTTTCTCTCTAAAGCAATCAGTTGAAAACCATGACTTTCAAGATTATTGAAATCTCTGCTAGATTTTATAAAAGATTACTCAAGAGCTCAAAATCCAAATAATTCAACCCGTGTGTGTGTGTGTATGTGTGTGTGTGTGTGTGTGTGTGTGTGTGTGTGTGTGTGTGTGTGTGTGTAGAAAAATCTCTTCCTGCTACTTGCATAGTGAGGGAAAATGATCTGGGCAAAAGAAAGAAAAAAAACCCATATTGTTTAAAATCAGTTGTACCCTGCTATCCACATAAGCCTGCTCTGTCTCACTCTACCTCTCCCTCCCTCTTGCTCCCTGGGATCATCTCCCAAATAAATTACCTGCATTCCTTAATGTTCAGGACTTCTGACAATAAATTGTTTCAGTTTTTGTTTGTCTGAAAATAATCTTCAGTTTGCCTTTTTTTATTTTTGAAAGATATTTTCATGAGGCATGAAATTCTGGGCTGAAATTCTAAGTATGCTGTAATTCTTTTTTCATTAAAAATTGTTATAATGCTTATCTTTGACTCTCTGCATGTAATTTTTTCCTTCTGACTGCCTTCAAGATTTCCTCTTTAACTTCTTATTCTCAGAAGTTTGACTCTGCGGTGTCTGGGAAGATTTGTTTGTTTTGTTTTAATCCTGCTTGTGGTTTTCTGGGCTTCTTGGATCTATGTCTTGTTGTCTTTCATTAATTTTGAAAAATTCTTGGCCATTAACTCAACAAGTATTTCTTCTGCTTTGCTCTCTATTCTTCTGTCACTCCAGTTATACATTTATCAGGCTGTTTGATACCGCAACTCTGGATGCTCTTTTCTCTATTTTTTTTTCTCAAGATGTTTCAGTTTGGACAATTCTACTGACTTAATTCACTGATTCTTTCCTTGGCTATATCCAATCTGCCACCAAGACAATTGAAGGAATTCTTCATTCCTTTCATGTTTTTTCCTTAGCATATCCAGTTGACTGGTTTTTATAGTTTCTATCTCCCTAATGAAATTTACCATCTGTTTATGCATGTTGTTCACCTTTTTTTTTCTTCTAGATCCTTTAAATATTAATCATAGATGTTTTAAACTCCCTTTCTGATAGTTTCAACATCTGGGTTATCTCTGTTTGTTTCTGTTAATTAGCTTTATCTCTGGGCAATAGGTTGTTTATTTCTTGATCTTTGTATAACTCATCATTTTTTTAAATTATTGAATGCTAGATAATGTGTATAGCAAGGCAGAAGAGACTGAGTTAATAGTATTTATGCCCAGAAATGAGTATACCTCTTCTTTTGTCAGACTAATATTGTAAGAGTTTAGTCAACCTAGTCACGAATTGAGCTGTTTGGGTTTTGTTGTTTCATTACCTTCACTGCTCCACAGTCTTCTTATTCTTCCAGCAGTTGGTTGCTATTACCTTATGCTTATAGTAGGGCCTGGCTTCCTAGAAAATTTATCTGTTTTCTTGGTTCACTCTCAGCTTTCAGCAATTCCTGTATACTTGTGCCACAGATGGGGTCTCTCGCCACACTCTTGCCCCCTGCTACCAATAGTAGATGGATATTACTTGTTACTTGGTGCTAGACTGGTTTTGCTTCTACTCCTATCCCACAGGCCACAGAATTTTGCCTGGCTCTGGGAGTGAAATTTTGCTGTCCCTGCCCAGTGGCTTAAGGCTCTTGTTTCCTTTGAGGAAGGGTCTGGGAAATTGGGTGGGATTTTGTGCCTGACCCCCAGTAGCAGCTGATCACTTTCTTCATGCCTGTACCTCCTGTGGGGAGCCTCTCACAACTTTCCTATCCTGCCCCCAGTCTTCCTTGTGAGTACCCAGTGGAGGCCAAGTAATAGAGTTTGCTAGTGAGTGCAAACTTTTCTTGTGTCTGGGGATTCTAGTCATTTCAAAATGATACTAGATCACACTTGGCCCTCAAGAATTTGTTAACATTTTAGACAGTTTCTTCTTACCTGTTTTTATTTTGGTAACCTTCTTCTCCCATGATCTTCCACAGGTGAGAGAGTTTGTGGGTTCCATCTCTCTTTGGAGTAGCTTGTCACTCTTTGGAATTCAGTTTCCTTCATTGCCTTATGACTTGAGCTCTGTGATGGACTCAAAAAAATTAAGATTTTGTCTATTATCTGGCTTTTCTGTGCAGTTAGAATGGGAGTAATGGTGTTTTGAGGCTTTCTACCTCCTAAGTGGGAACAGAACTCTCTTCTGACAGCTTCTTCACCAGAAAGATGCTTCAGTTAAGAAAAAAACACCAGGAAGAACCTGATTAGCCTAGTCATTATTGGCCTTGGTCATGTGCTCTTCCCTCTACCAATCACTGTCCATAGGGGATGGTACTCTGATTTGCCTCGCCTGGGCCAGAGGCAGGAGATTCAGGATCTCTCGCCAGAAGAGGTAGAAGGAATGCCTAACAAGCAAAAACAGTAGTCTGAAATGTGATAAACACAGATCATTTCTAAAAGTATTTTTAATGAGAAAAGTAATATAGGCATGTGGCAAAAAATTCAAACAGTACAATGAGATGTCATTCCCTCTCCCAAATCTTACTCCAGTCACCCTCCTCAGAGGCAACTATTGTTAGCAATTTCTTGAATTTTCAACCAGAAAGTTTCTCTGCATATACTAACATAAACACATAAACACATACCTCCACTCAAAATAGATGCTTTCTTAACCAAATAGCCACTTAACTGACTCATAAGATTAACCAACACTCTTCACTCTTCTTGTAAAACACACAGTGAATACCTATGGCATCCACATGATGGCTTCTACCAGGTGAGTTTCATGCTTACCAAAAGTCAGTTGTATTTATTTTAAGCCTTTTTATGCCAATTGTGGGTATTAATATATTTAAGTAATTAAACTAAATGTTATATAAGCTAATTAAAAACTGAGTGCAAAAGAAGCCATCACTTATGTGAATGCTTTGGAAAGACTTGATAAAGTTGACTTCTTTAAAAAAAAAAAAGTTATCAAATTAGCTGTGGGAGAAACAATTAAAAATCATTGGGGGAAAACTGAAATATCAAGAAGGATTTTGTGATGAGATTGCTTCAAAATTGTTTAAGTCTTCACTTCATTTACTGAGGCATAAATAATGTTTTAAAAATTACAGTCTTGCTTTAAATGAAAAGCATGGAAAATGCACTTTGTATGTAGTTTGTTTAAGAAAAGCAACATGAAACGCTAATAAATAAACTCACACCCAGAGAAAAGATTTTAAGTTAAAATTAAATTGTTAAAATATGTTCAAAAGTATATAATTTTTTATTATTTCCTATTTTGTTACTTTTTTGATTAAACCACCACTGATAGTCTTGACCTCATTGGATAAAAGTGTTTCTACTGTATGTATATGTATGTTTGAAAAAGGAACTAAAGAGTAACAGTGTGTGTGTATGTGTGTGCTTACATATGTGTGCACATGCACACTATCTTAGTGGGCAGCAGCCAGAAAATGCATCCTTAGTAGAATGGCATTTGACCAGAAATCTGAAGGAAGTGAGTCAATCACGCAGATAACTGAGAGTACAACATTTCAGGCAAACAGAACAGCAAGGAGAAAGGTCCAGTATATGCCCTTGATTGATAGGTGACTGGTTAAAATAAAGTATGAGTTGCTCATATACTAGAACACTATGTAGTAGATTAAAAATTGAAGTAAATGAGACAAAAATATCTCCATTGTTAAATAATAAATGCAAGACATATTTTTGTATTCAAATGGGATCATTAGAACTTCATGTTCTATGTAACTGTACAAAATGCGTAAATAAAGACTATTAGAAATACAAAATGAAATGGAAAGAAACAAAAAGTGTATCAGGAATTTTCACACAACACTACCAGTTGGTAACATTAAGTAGACAGAAAATAAATAAGGTTAGAAGATTTCGATAAAATAAATACGATTGAACTATGAAGTATGTGATTTGTACCTTCACATGTGGTTTTAACAAATAATTTTAAATTTCTCTGATCCTTTTTCAGAGTTATACCTTTTATATCTATTTTTCATCTTGCAACATTGACTAGAACTTTCAGATCTATATTAAAATTTAGACTAAAAGTTATTTATGCCCTGAATGATCTGACCACTGTCTAGCACTCTGATTTTGTGTTGAACCAATCTTCCCTTTTGCCACAGAGCAGAGAAGTATTATTTATGATAAATGAAAGGGATAAAATGTTATTAACCTTGGCAATATCAGTGTATCTGGCCGAAGTTGGGAAGTCGAGGGGTAGGGGTAATGGAGCAAATATAGAAAGTGGAATGAGATTTGGGAGTAAGAATTTATAAAAGACATTCACTTTTAATTTTCTATGCTTCTATCCTATTATGAAGAATTAAATCACATCTTTGTTTACTTTGATAATACTTTTTTAAAGTAAAAAAAGTACCAAAATCTTGAGAGAAACCCTACTTGGTCATGGTGGCATTAAATTCTATTAATTTGCAGTTTTATTTGTTATTCTAGTGTTTTATTTAGAATTTTCACACCTATTTTCATTAATAAATTTGTTCTGGCCAGTATTCTTTCTGTATGTGCTAATTCTGGTTTTGGTGTGAGGATTGTGTTAAGTTTACATAATAAAATGGGAAGTTTGCTAATTTTTCAATGCTCATTTATTAATTCATTCTTTTGTTTTTTAAGGTTAACTGATTACTTTTATTTATTGTTTGTTTTTATTAACTTTTTATTTTATATTGGAGTATAGCCTATTAACAATGTTGTGATAGGTTCAGGTGCACAGCAAAGCAACTCAGCCATGCATATCCATTAATTCATTCTTCTAGTCAATAAATATTTATGGCATGTCGAGCTTAATTTTAGGTGTTGAGGCTGTAGCAGTAGACAGACAAGGTTCCTGCATTCATGAAATAGTGCTTTCATTCTAAAGTGGGGGAGGCCAAAAGTATAGAGGTAAAGTGATAAGTTTAAAAAATCAGATATAATAAGTACTTGACAGAAAATTAAAACCAAGTGACTTTAGACTTGATGGTCTAAGCAGATCTCACTGAAGAGGTAATATTTAAGTTGAGACCTAAACAATAAAAAAGAAGCAAAAACAGAAACATGTAACTTTATGAGTCATGCTGCTGCTATAATGATAAAAATAATTTCACGGGCTTAAAGGTCATATATTCTATGTATGATCACATGATGTAATTCTTTCCTCATATCGAAAGTAAACCCCTCATGAGTATACAAATATTCCTTCTTTGGTTGGGGGGTATAGTAAGTTTTGGGTTTTGTTAATTTAGTCAATGTCTAAGCAAGCAATATACTTTACATGTCTTCTTTTTTTTTTATTGTAAGTGAAAACCAGGTGGCATACACATATACGTAACCAGGTTTAATATGTGTAGCCTGGATGGTCACTGTGTCATTCAGTTCCCCTTTCAGAGGAGCACATCCTTTTACCCTTCAGGATGTTCTCTCTTTCATTTCTCCTCTCCAGAGCATAGCCTGCCACAGAACATACTAGATAGACTTGTTCCAGTAAGAAGCAACTTAATTTCAAATCATCACTTATAATTTTGGAACAGCCTTTGTTATTCACACACTGTCAGAATGAAACAAGTTTGCTGGGGACTTCAGAAACAAAGGAGCTAGTAACAGAGAATCAGTGATATCCTAGAGATAAATACTGGTTCCCCTTTACTGCACTCCTTGGAAATACACTGGGACCCAAAGATTGTAATTATTATTATAACACTGAAAACTACTTGAATGATAAAAATATCAGCAGCTCTAGGGGCTTGGTAATAAGCTCCAATTGAAGCAGCACATTTCTTTAGACTTTTCCATTTCAGGGCTCAAAAGTGATCACAAAGCTGACATTGAACCAGCATAAAGATTTTTTAGTACAACTGAGTTGGAGCTCCTTTAAAAATCACAATTAGTTTTTACTGTCTATGGAGGATTAATATTAATGACATTAATACTGGACCACCTTGAGCATAACTATATCTGACAGCCCTTTAAAAAGTTTATATGCTTCAGAATGACCTTCAGACACTCTCAGAATGACTTTCTTTTTAGCTTCTGCTTATAAGGAACTGAGATTTGTTTATCTTTGAAATAGTATTTTGGCTGGTAAAATTTCATATGTACATCCACAAAAGGAAAAGATCCAAATCAATTATTTCAAAATATAAATAAGCAGGGACTTCCCTGGTGGTCCAGTGGTTAGAATCTGCCTTCCAATGCAGGGGACGTAGGTTTGATCCCTGGTTGGGGAACTAATATCCCACATGCCGCAGGGCAAGTAAGCCTGCGCACCACAACTACTGAGCCTGTGTACTCTAGAGCCCAAGCACCACAACTAGAGAGCCCACATGCTGCAACTACTGAGCCCATGCGCCACAACTAGAGAGAAGCCCACACGCTGCAACTAGAGAAGTCCACACACCACAACAAAAAGATCCTGCATGCTGCAATGGAGATCCTGTGTGAGCAACTAAGACCTGACGCAGCCAAATAAATAAAATAAATATTTTAACATATATATATATATATATATATATATACATACATATTTAAACATTTTTAACATCTTGATTGGAGCATAATTGCTTTACAATGGTGTGTTAGTTTCTGCTGTATAACAAAGTGAATCAGCTATACATATACATATATCACCATCTCTCCTCCCTCTTGTGTCTCCCTCTCACTCTCCCTATCCCACCCCTCTTGGTGGTCACAAAACACCGAGCTGATCTCCCTGAGCTATGCGGCTGCTTCCCACTAGCTATCTGTTTTACATTTGGTAGTGTATATATGTCAATGCTACTCTCTCACTTTGTCCCAGCTTACCCTTCCCACTCCCCGTGTCCTCAAGTCCATTCTCCACGTCTGCGTCTTTATTCTTTTTTTTTTTAGATTCCATATATATGTGATAGCCTACAGTATTTATTTTTCTCTTTCTGACTTACTTCACTCTGTATGACAGTCTCTAGGTCCATCCACCTCACTACAAATAACTCAGTTTCGTTTCTTTTTATGGCTGAGTAATATTCCATTGTATATATGTGCCACATCTTCTTTATCCATTCATCGGTCAATGGACACTTAGGTTGCTTCAATGTCCTGGCTATTGTAAACAGACCTGTAATGAACATTGTGGTACATGACTCTTTTTGCCTTATTGTTTTCTCGGGGTATATGCCCAGTAGTGGGATTGCTGGGTCATATGGTAGTTCTATTTTTGGTTTTTTAAGGAACCTCCATACTGTTCTTCATAGTGTTTGTATCAATTTACATTCCCACCAACATTGCAAGAGGGATCCCTTTTCTCCACACCCTCTTCAGCATTTATTGTTTGTAGATTTTTTGATGATGGCCATTCTGACCCGTGTGAGGTGATACCTCATTGTAGTTTTGATTTGCATTTCTCTAATGATTAGCAATGTTGAGCATCCTTTCATGTGTTTGTTGGCAATCTGTAGATCTTATTTGGAGAAATGTCTATTTAGGTCTTCTGCCCATTTTTGGATTGGGTTCTTTGTTTTTATGCTATTGAGCTGCATAAGCTGCTTGTAAATTTTGGAGATTAATCCTTTGTCAGTTGCTTTGTTTGCAAATATTTTCTCCCATTCTGTGGGGGTTTTTTTCACCTTGTTTATGGTTTCCATTGCTGTGCAAAACTTATAAGTTTCACTAGGTCCCATTTGTTTATTTTTGTTTTTATTTCCATTTTTCTAGGAGGTGGGTCAAAAAGGATCTTGCTGTGATTTATGTCATAGAGCGTTCTGCCTATGTTTTCCTCTGAGAGTTTTATAGTGTCTGGCCTTACATTTAGGTCTTTAATCCATTTTGAGTTTATTTTTATGTATGGTGTTAGGGAGTGTTCTAATTTCATTCTTTTACATGTAGCTGTCCAGTTTTCCAAGCACCACTTATTGAAGAGGCTGTCTTTTCTCCATTGTATATTCTTGCCTCCTTTATCAAAAATAAGGTGACCATATGTGCATGGGTTTATCTCTGGGCTTTCTATCCTGTTCCATTGATCTATATTTCTGTTTTTGTGCCAGTACCATACTGTCTTGATTACTGTAGTTTTGTAGTATGGTCTGAAGTCCAGGAGCCTGATTCCTCCAGCTCCATTTTTCTTTCTCAAGATTGCTTTGGCTCTTCGGGGTCTTTTGTGTTTCCATACAAATTGTGAAATTTTTTGTTCTAGTTCTGTGAAAAATGCCATTGGTAGTTTGATAGGGATTGCATTGAATCAATAGATTGCTTTGGGTAGTATTGTCATTTTTACAATGTTGATTCTTCCAATCCAAGACCATGGTATATCTCTCCATCTGTTTGTATCATCTTTAATTTCTTTCATCAGCGTCTTATAGTTTTCTGCATACAGGTCTTTTGTCTCCTTAGGTAGGTTTATTCCTAGGTATCTTATTCTTTTTGTTGCAGTGGTAAATGGGAGTGTTTCCTTAATTTCTCTTTCAGATTTTTCGTCATTAGTGTATAAGAATGCAAGAGATTTCTGTGCATTAATTTTGAATCCTGCTAGTTTACAAATTCATTGATTAGCTCTAGTAGTTTTCCAGTAACATGTTTAGGATTCTCTATATATAGTATCATGTCATCTGCAAACAGTGACAGCTTTACTTGTTCTTTTCCAATTTTTATTCCTTTTTTTTCTTTTTCTTTTCTGATTGCTGTGGCTAAAACTTCCAAAACTATGTTGAATAATAGTGGTGAGAGTGGACAACCTTGTCTTGTACCTGATCTTAGAGGAAAAGGTTTCAATTTTTCACCATTGAGACAATGTTGGCTGTGGGTTTCTCATATATGGCCTTTATTATGTTGAGGTAGGTTCCCTCTATGCCTACTTTCTGGAAAGTTTTTATCGTAAATGGGTGTTGAATTTTGTCGAAAGCTTTTTCTGCATCTATTGAGATGATCACATGGTTTTTCTCCTTCAATTTGTTAATATGGTTTATCACATTGATTGATTTGCATATATTGAAGAATCCTTCCATTCCTGGGATAATCCCCACTTGATCATGATGTATGATCCTTTTAATGTGCTTTTGGATTTTGTTTGCTAGTATGTTGTTGAGGATTTTTGCATCTATGTTCATCAGTGATATTGGCCTGTAGTTTTCTTTTTTTGTGACATCTTTGTCTGGTTTTGGTATCAGGGTGATGGTGGCCTCTTAGAATGAGTTTGGAAGTGTTCCTCCCTCTGCTATATTTTGGAAGAGTTTGAGAAAACTCTTCTCTAAATGTTTGATAAATTCGCCTGTGAAGCCGCCTGGTCCTGGGCTTTTGTTTGTTGGAAGATTTTTAATCACAGTTTCAATTTCAGTGCTTGTGATTCCTCTGTTCATATTTTCTGTTTCTTCCTGGTTCAGCCTCGGAAGGTTGTACTTTTCTAAGAATTTGTCCATTTCTTCCAGGTTGTCCATTTTATTGGCATATAGTTGCTTGTTGTAATCTCTCATAATCCTTTGTATTTCTACAGTGTCAGTTGTTACTTCTTTTTCATTTCTAATTCTGTTGATTTGAGTCTTCTCCCTTTTTTCTTGATGAGTCTAACTAATGGTTTATCAATTTTGTTTATCGTCTCAAAGAACTGGCTTTTAGTCTTATTTATCTTTGCTATTGTTTCCTTCATTTCTTTTTCATTTATTTCTGATCTGATCTTTATGATTTCTTTCCTTCTGGTAACTCTGGCGTTTTTTTGTTCTTCTTTCTCTAATGGCTTTAGGTGTAAGGTTAGGTTGTTTATTTGAGATGTTTCTTGTTTCTTGAGGTAGGATTTTATTGCTATAAACTTCCCTCATAGAACTGCTTTTGCTGCTTCCCATAAGTTTTGTGTCGTCGTGTCATTTTGCGTTGCATTGTCATTTGTTTCTAGGTATTTTCTGATTTCCTCTCTGATTTCTTCAGTGCCCTCTTAGTTAGTTAGTAGCGTATTGTTTAGCCTCCATGTGTTTGTATTTTTTACATTTTTTTCTGTAATTGATATCTAGTCTCATAGCATTGTTGTCGGAGAGGATACTTGATATGATTTCAGTTTTCTTAAATTTACCGAGGCTTGATTTGTGACCCAAGATATGGTCTATCCTGGAGAATGTTCCATGAGCACTTGAGAAGAAAGTGTATTCTGATGTTTTTGGATGGAATGTCCTATAAGTATCAATTAAGTCCATCTTGTTTAATGTGTCATTTAAAGCTTGTGTTTCCTTATTTATTTTTATTTTGGATGATCTGGCCATTGGTGAAAGTGGGGTGTTAAAGTCCCCTACTATGACTGTGTTACTGTCGATTTCCCGTTTGATGGCTGTTAGCATTTGCCTTATGTATTGAGGTGCTCCTGTGTTGGGTGCATAAATATTTACCATTGTTATATCTTCTTCTTGGATTGAACTTGATCATTATGTAGTGTCCTTCTTTGTCTCCTTTAACAGTCTTTATTTTAAAGTCTATTTTGTCTGATATGAGAATTGCTACTCCAGCTTTCTTCTGATTTCCATTTGCATGCAATATCTTTTTCCATACCCTCACTTTCAGTCCGTATGTGTCCCTAGGTCTGAAGTGGGTCTCTTGTAGAGAGACGGGTCTTGTTTTTGTATCCATTCAGCCTATCTGTGTTTTGGTTGGAGCATTTAATCCATTTACATTTAAGGTAATCATCAATATGTATGTTCCTATTACCATTTTTTAAATTGTTTTGGGTTTGTTATTGCAGGTCTTTTCCTTCCCTTGTGTCTCTGCCTGGAGAAGTTCCTTTAGCATTTGTTGTAAAGCTGGTTTGGTAGTACTGAATTCTCTTGACTTTTGCTTGTCTGTGAAGGTTTTAATTTCTCGTCGAATCTGAATGAGATCCTTGCTGGGTAATCTTGGTTGTAGCTTCTTCCCTTTCATCACTTTAAATATGTCCTGCCACTCCCTTCTGGCTTGCAGAGTTTCTGCTGAATGATCAGCTGTTAACCTTATGCGGATTCCCTTGTATGTTTTTTGTTGCTTTTCCGTTGATGCTTTTAATATTTTTTCTTTGTGTTTAATATTTGTTAGTTTGATTAATATGTGTCTCAGCATGTTTCTCCTTGGATTTATCCTGTATGGGACTCTCTGCACTTCCTGGACTTGATTATTTCCTTTCCCATGTTGGGGAAGTTTTCAACTATAATCTCTTCAAGTATTTTCTCAGACCCTTTCTTTTTCTCTTCTTCTTCTGGGACCCCTATAATTTGAATGTTGGTACATTTAATATTGTCTCAAATGTCTCGGAGACTGTCCTCAATTCTTTTCATTCTTTTTTCTTTATTCTGCTCCCTGGCAGTTATTTCGACCATTTTATCTTCCAACTCACTTATCCGTTCTTCTGCCTCAGTTATTCTGCTGTTGATTCCTTCTAGAGTATTTTTAATTTCAGTTATTGTGTTGTTCATCACTGTTTGTTTGCTCTTTAGTTTTTCTAGATACTTGTTAAATGTTTCTTGAATTTTCTCCATTGTGTTTCCGAGATTTTGGCTCATCTTTTCTATCATACTCTGAATTCTTTTTCCGGTAGGTTGCCTATTTCATCTTCATGTATTTGGTCTTGTAGGTTTTTACCTTGCTCCTTTGTCTGTAACATATTTTTGTTGTTTCTTTCTTTCTTTCTTTCTTTTTCTTTTATGGGTGGGGCTGTATTCCTGTCTTACTAGTTATTTGCCCTGAGACGTCCAGCACTGGAGTTTGCAGGCAGTTGGATAGAGCCCAATCTTGGTGCTGACATTAGGACCTCTGGGAGGCCTCACTCCGACTAATATTCCCTGGGGTCTGAGGTTCTCTGTTAGTCCAGTGGTTTGGACTAGGAGCTCTCACCACAGGAGCGCAGGCCCAACCTCCTGCCTGGGAACCATGATCCTGCAAGCCAGTCACTGGAGGTTCCTTCTGTTCCCTTAGGTGTCTGTGGTCCCCCACCAGTGCCTGGTAGGTGCATTTGTGCAGAGACATGAATTCTGCATCCTCCTAGTCTGCCACCTTGACTGTGCCCCTATATAATTCCATTTTTATTAAATGTCCAGGATAGGCAAATCTATAGACAGAAATTACATTAGTGGTTGCAATGAGCTAGGGGGAAGGGGAAATGGGGAATGACTGATAATGGGTATGGGGTTTCTTTTTGCAGTGATGAAAGTGTTCTGAAGTTAGGTGGTCATGGTTGCACAACTCTGAATATACAAAAAGTCACTGAATTATATACTTTAAAAGAGTGAATTTTATGGTATGACTACGTCTCAGTAAAGCTGTTAGTAAAAACAAAAAGCTGAAGGAGTTTAACTGGGATCTTCCATATTTAAAACTTCCTAGAAATTTCCCATTGTTTCGTGAAAACTCAGTGTAGTGGGTATTATGGTTAGCTTTCCAATTCTAATTTTCCCCATCCATTACATAGCTGCCATGCAGTTTGAGTGTGATTATCCTTACTAGCAGCTTCAATGGGTCCTGATTTGACCATTCTAGTTTTCCTTGCCATACCTTAAGCCAGTACACAAGTGGCATCAAGGGTATTCCAATTGGTGGGGTGGGGGCCGGGGGGAGGGAGAAAGCCCAGGTTTTTGTTAGGTGGTTGTGAATAACTAATACGTTTTCTCTTTTTCTGCATGTAAACGGACAACCATGAGGCACAGGTTAGCAGCCGTCTTCCAACCATGAGAGAAGTCAGCTTGAAAACAAAAGTGACACACAGAGAAGGAGAGAGCCAAGACTATCTCAGAAAAATGGAGCAAGAGCCCTGATTGAGCCTTGCGGGACTCCTGCGTCCTTTAAATAATCTTTAAGTAGTGTGTGACCATATGGCTAATTTGCCTATGACAGTCTCAGTTTATACTAGTTTTCCTAGCTTGATTGTTAATGGTGCCCTTTCTCTTTCTGAAAAGTGCTCCAGTTTCATTTATATGGTCACACTCAAGATAATTGGATTTTCAATCATGTATCAATCAATTTAGCAGTTAACTAAGGTCAACTGTTTTTCAAGTTGTGTCCATTTGGACTGTTTTCTGGCTACCTCCCATCATCCTCCCTCAGATTGTTCAGTTGTTTAGATTCAAAAAGTAACCAAAGGAAACATTCTGGTTTCTTCTCACTCTTACTCTTTCTTCAGGACCTAGGACTTCTCCATGAAGTCTTTCTAGACTTTTCTAAATAAAAGTGGTTAAAATGGTTATTCCCAACTCCCACACAATTCTCCTCATCCCTCTTTATCAGTACTCAATAACATTGCATTACAATGATCTGTTCTTGTGTTTATCTTCCATAGCCAACTGGGAACATCTCCTGAAAAAGGATTATATCACTTTTAACTTTGTATCCAAAGCATGAGAACAATGTGCTCCTGGAACAGTTTCTTTTGATATTTGCTGAGGAATAAAGGAAAAGAAATAACTGGATAGGAAAGCCATTCATTTGTTTGCTTTGTCATTTTAACAGTCTGTTCAACTAATTTTGCTCAATATTTTCCATTGTAGCAACTAACCATTAATGATGACTCCCAAGCCCAAATCATCTCAAAATAATTAAAATGGGCAATTGAATTTAAGGATGAGCTTAATATAGAAAACCCCCAAGAGTTGTTTCTGTTACCCTGAATTGTCCAGTGAACTGTTTCATGCTTCTTCATATTTAAGATAATGCTTCAAATTTATACCCACAATGAAATAAAGCCTTAAAAATAATCTGATATGTTTTCTGAACAATTAAATTATTAGACTGGGTGGAGGGCTCATCTTCTTCACAAATTCATTGTTAGTTTGGTCTCATTCATGCAGATGTTCCTTTTTTTTTTTTTAACCAATTCAGAGCTAAAAAAATATGTCATGTAAACTAGACTCTGAAAACTGCTTTCTGTTAATCCTGATATCCTGATGCATTTTATTCTAAGTATTTTTAAGGTATTTATTACCAAAAATAATATTAACACTCAATATCATTGTTTCTTACATGTCAGAAGACCCCATGTGTATCTAAATACCTTTTAAATCTTATGCTTTGCTTGTATAGAATATTTTATTTCAAGGCCTGAAATTTATTTTTCTTATGGAATAAAAGTATCTTGGTTTGCTCTTTACTATTTTATGATATTATTCCTATTCTATACAATTATCATCTAATTGCATTTGTTTCTGACTGAATAAACCAGTTATGTTAGCAAAAAGATGAGATCTAAAGGATATCCTGGTTTGTGTTATAAGCAAAAATTGAGTGTTGATGCTTCTGCTACAGAGAAACCGATTTGCTTTAAAAAAAATTCTTTTAAGTATAGTTAATTTTATTTTTCATAGGTAAAAACAGTAAAGGAAGAAATTGAGAAAATAAGTTAGTGATCTAGATGAAATTAGAATGAAGGAATGCTCTCTGTTAAGGAATAATAATAAAAGTTTCAAAAAATTTACACATGTCTGCAACTGTTCTGAATATTTTATATATGTTAACTTTAGTCCTCACAACACAGGTCATATAGGTGGTAAATGGTAGAACTGGAATTCAAACCCAGCCAGTTTGACATTCACAATGTATGTATGTGCTTAACTGATAGTCTACAGTGTATCCTCAAAGCTTTCTTCAGATAGAAAGTATTTTGAAGAGATCCTAAACTCCAAAGATGTAGGTTATCTCCACAGCCTTTGTTCCTTAGTAAAAGTTAAACTCACATTTAATTATATTGTTGTTAATACTATGAAATGAGAAACAGATTTTATTGTCATTTTTCTGATCTTTTAAATTCTTCTACTTGTTGTTTACTCTCTTAGATGAATTGTTCTGAAATGATGGTATATTTCGTGAAATTCCTCTTAATTGAAGTAAAGGATGTGGTAAAGAGTAAGATGTTTAGTGCATCTTAGCATGAAATATATGGTCTATTCTAAATACACTTTCCTATGTCTCAGATGTTGAAATTGCCTTCTACAGAGTATTGGTTATCAAACTAAATAATGCTAAACCAAAATTTACTTTGTGATCTGAACTTTGAGGATTGATTATCTACTATACTTTGTTTAAATTAACTTAATATTGTACATTTTAATATAAGGAGCGTTGGCTTTGGAGTCTGATAGACCTGGGTCCAAACTCCAGCTCCCTCCTTATCAGATGCATAACTTTATCTTTTTGGCTTCCAATTATATATCTCATGACATTTGTGAAAGTCAAGTTAATATTTTAAAATTTGCCTGGCACATAACTTATGTTCTTGTGTTCAGTAAAGACAGTTGGCCCTCCATAACCGTGGGTTCTGAGTCCATGGATTCAATCAGCTGGAATTCAAACCCAGAAGAGAAAATATTTGAAAAAAAATTCTAGAAAGTTCCAAAAAGCAAAACTTGAATTTGCTGCATGTCCTGGCAACTATTTACATAGCATTTACATTGTATTAGATATTATAAGTAATCTAGAGATGATTTCAAGTATACAGGATTATATGCTTATATAATACATACCTATAGTGCTTAGGTTATATGCAAATACTATGTCATTTTATATAAGGGACTTGAGCATTTGTGGATTTTGGTGTCTGAGGGGGTCCTGGAGATAATCACCCACTGATACCAAGGGAGGACTGTATTACAGTCTCAGTCTCTGTCTCTTTCTCATTCTCCAATAAATCTACGAAGTTTGTTAACACATACACACACACACACACACGCAGAGCCTAGGTGAAAGTTTTGACATTATAAACTTTAATAAATAAATTGAATTGAGTCATGAATATCTATCTAAAAAGAAAGCAATTTCAAAAACATTTTGAAAAAGAAAATGATTGATACTTACATGGGACACATTTGGAAATCTTTAGAATTTAGCTTCCTTTAGGAATGAACATCAGTGCTTCAACCTAGCACACTATGGATTAAAACAAAATCAAGTATGAAATTTGAAAAGAAATGAGTATGAGGTAAAACATTTTAATTAGTCCTTTGGATATGAGCTAGCAAAACAGCTGAGAATGAAACGAACTCTAGTAAACTCTAGGCACTCCCCTGGACCACACCTATACATACAAACACACTATACCAATGGTTTATCAAGATCAGGCCTTGAACTGACAATTTGCCTAAAACCTTTGTACACTTGAAGTCTATTCATAGTGATATAGTATCTGAGGATCTGAAGGCCTTTACAAAGTTACCATTTAATGGGTAAAAAAACCACTGTAGGTTAAGCACCTGAACTGATAAGTAGATAAGGCATTTTTCTACTAATTTCAAACATGCTTAGGGGAAAAAAATGACAAGAATTAAATTGTTTCTTTGGGCATTAGCACAACAAATTTCAGATCAATTGATTCTAACTTTGTTTTTGAAACTTCAAACTTACCCAATTTCTAGAGGATCATTTTTTACATTTTAAAGAAGTTTTTATAAGGGCTGAAAATTTACAATATACCTGTCTTTTAAAAATAACACATTAGCCACATTCAACCAACCTCGGATCACGTAGTATTGTAGTAGTATTTACTGAAAAAAAATCTGCATATAAGTGGAGCCCTGTTGTTCAAAGGTCAACTGTATGTCCAATATTGACATGAAAATGATGCTGTTGACTATGTCAAGTAGAGCATAGGCTCTGGAGCAGGTCTTCAGGTTGTGATTAGGTGAACTAATATGTAGTTACTTTCACTCACTCTAACTCTGTGGTCTAATTTTATAATCTGAAGGAGGGTTATGAGTAGTTAATGTGTATTTGTTTTCCACAGAGAAAAAAAACATATTTAAAGTATTTGCAAACAAAGGAGAAAGTTGAACAATTTTTCTAGTGACTTCTCTCAGTGTAGATCAGTTTAAATAAACTAATTCACTTGTTCAACAAATATTTGAGTGCCTAGAAGGTGGAAAGCCCTGGGATCTGATGACAAACTACTTTATCTCACTAATTCAGACACTTATAACATTTCCAGTACTTCAAATGGAGCACTCACTTATTTTTTTTAAAAAATAGACTGGGGCTTCCCTGGTGGCGCAGTGGTTGGGAGTCCGCCTGCCGATGCAGGGGAGGACGCGTGTTCATACCCCGGTACGGGAGGATCCCGCATGCCGTGGAGCGGCTGGGCCCGTGAGCCGTGGCCGCTGGGCCTGCGCGTCCGGAGCCTGTGCTTCGCAACGGGAGAGGCCACGGCAGTGAGAGGCCCGCGTACCGCAAAAAAAAAAAAAAAAAAAAAAAAAAAAAGACTATTTTTAAAGCAGCTTTAGGTTCACAGTAAAACTGAGCAGAAAATACAGTTCCCATATACTCCCTGCCCAACATACGCACAGCTTCCCCCACTGTCAACATCCTGCCCCAGAGTGGTATATTTGTTACAGCTGATGAACCTACATTGACACATCACAGTCACCCAAAGTCCACAGTTTACATTAGGGTTCACTCTTTTAGATTTTTTTTTTTTTCAGTACGCGGGCCTCTCACTGTTGTGGCCTCTCCCGTTGCGGAGCACAGGCTCCGGACGCGCAGGCTCAGCGGCCATGGCTCACGGGCCCAGCTGCTCCGTGGCATGTGGGATCTTCCCGAACCAGGGCACGAACCCGTGTCCCCTGCATCGGCAGGCGGACTCTCAACCACTGCGCCACCAGGGAAGCCCCAGGGTTCACTCTTGATGTTGTACGTTCTATGGTTTTGGACAAATGTATAGTACATGTATCTACCATTATATTGAATAGTATCATACAGAATAGTTTTACTGCCCTAAAAATCCTCTGTGACCTGCCTATTCATCCCTCCCTCTCTCCCTTCTGGCAACCACTGACATTTTTACTGTCTCCATAGTTTTGACTTCTCCAGAATGTCATATAATTGGAATCATACAGTATGTAGCCTTTTCAGATTGGCTTCTTTTACTTAGGAATATGCCTTTAAGTTTCCTCCATGTCTTTCATGACTTGATAATTTATTTCTTCTTAGCATTGAATAATATTCCATTGTCTGGATGTACCAGACAATGGATTTATCCATTCATCTACAGAAGGACATCTTGGTTGCTTCCAAGTTTTGGCAATTAGGAATAAAGCTGCTATAAACATCCGTGTGCAGGTTTTTGTATGGATATGTTTTCAATTCATTTGGCTAAACAGCAAGGAGTGTGATGCTGGATTGTATGGTAAGAGTATGTTTAGTTTTGTAAGTAAATGCCAAACTATCTTCCAAAGTGACTGTATCACTTGTAATTTTTTTTTAAATTATGAAAAATTTCTACATGATTTTTCATCATTGATAACTCATTTGTAAAATAGAAAATGGTCATTTTTCTTCATGGAAACAGTAATGCTCATTATAGAAAGTCAACAATATAAACGGGTAGATTTTAAAAAATCAACCCTTTTCATTCCTCAAAGATAAGTACTCATAATTGTCTGGTGTAATTTCTTTTAGTCTTTTTTCTGTATATAGGCTTTGTGTCACCTTTTAAACTTGATTTTTCTAGAAATCTCACTAAAGATGATGTTTTTCTTAGACGCAATCCAAATCAAGAATCCTGATTATTAGACTTCCCTGGTGGCACAGTGGTTAAGAATCTGCCTGCCAACGCAGGGGATGGGGGTTCGATCCCTGGTCCACGAAGATTCCACATGCCACAGAGCAGCTAAGCCCATGTGCCACGACTACTGAGCCTGCACTCTAGAGACCACGAGCCACAACTACTGAGCCCACGAACCACAACTACTGAAGCCTGTGTGCCTAGAGCCCATACTCTGCAACAAGAGAAGCCACTGACCACAATGAGAAGCCCGCGCACTGCAATGAAGAATAGCCCCAGCTCGCCGCAACTAGAGAAAGCCTGTGCACAGCACAAGGAAGACCCAATGCAGGCAAATATTAATTAATTACTTAATTAAAAAATAAAATACATCTTTAAAAAAAAGAATCCTGATTATTGAAAATATTACAACTTTAAAAAACGTAAAACTAACTTTTATATATAGGCATTTGGGGCACAGTGTAACAGAGTATCAACTTGCCAAAGTTTGTTTCATTTCTCTGAGGTACCTTATGTACCTGTGTTCTCCCAGCCTCCACTCTTGTCTTTTCTGGGACATGTGACTAGAACCAATATAATTTCATTTCAGTTTCAGTTGGAATCAGCTACAATTATTTTGGCTTGGATTTGGTTCAAACTGAAAATGTGTTCCAACTACTTGGTTTGAACCAGACATTTTGCATCCTTTTCTGGTTAAGGTTTTATAACTAAACTATCTAGGGCCATTAAATGACAGTCAAATTTGGCTTTTGTTTACCTCTAAAAACATTCCTTCTTAAAATGTATGAATTCTAATATATACTAATGTTACTAGATTGCCACTGGAAAAAGTCAGAGGCCCTGAACTTGGTAGAATTTGAGGAGAGCCCTTTAGACAAACAAGCAAAACAATGTTAAATGCCAAAAGTGAGATTGGTGGACAGGGTCTTTGCTAGACTCCTATGCTGCTGTGCTACATGGAAAAAATTTACACTTATACTATATCTATAGAATATAGATGTCTATATCTATAGAATATTCTATATCTATAGAATGTTAGGATTGCACATTCTAAAGCTGCTACTTTAAACTCATCAACCAAGTTTGGACAGACCAAGTTTAACTAGGCTCAAGTACAACATAGCTGATCTATTATCTACTGATTATACTCAATCAGAGGAGTTCTGTTAACTGTTAAGAATATCGGGTTCTTTCAACTTTCTTTGGCCTCCTTTTCCAAGTCATTGATCATACTGTATAAAATCCTTTGTTGTAAGGTTCCAAAAACCATTTGGAGAAATGTAGAATACAACAAAATGCTTAAATTGACCAATTGATATAGTTCATCAAATCTTAAAGTACATTAATTGAATGCAGTATTATTTTATATACGATTAAGAAAAAAAAAATCTACCAATTAGTTGTAAGATGCCGTTGACTGTGAGATGCATTTCCATTTCAGAAATGTTAAAATGAAATGTTTCTTAAAAAGTATGTCTTAGAATTGATTAACTAAAATAGTGATGTTTTAAAATTTCCACTTGTAGTGTTATTTCCATGTTAATATACTATTGGGCTATAACTTTAATTTATCAACCAGTAACTCTCAACAATGGAAGTTTGGTTTCTAAGCCCTGTTCTTTCTTACTGACTTTAACCAGGTAAAACAAAGGGTATAGCAAATCCAGGATTGGTTCTCAGTATAGATATTAATTTAAACTCTTTTCTGATTGTAGTTTATCATTTACTTATAGATTGAGGTAGCTCATTCGATCAATATTAGCTATAATAAATAACAATAATAAAATAAACAACTTCTTTTCAAAATTGAATTCCATTCTGAAATCTCTCAAGGGAGGTCATGGATTATTTAAAAGGAAATCACTTGAATAAACATCATCTAAACATAAAACAATAGAGAAACTATATAAACTCATCTAGGCTGAAGAAACAAACAGAAACATTTAGTACTAGATTAACTCATCTCCCTGGACTGATTTAAAACTAAGATAAACACTAAATTACCTTACTATCCAAAATGCCATTTCTTTCCATTTTAGAGCAGTGCTATCCCCCGTGTAATTTTAAATTTTCTAGTAGCTAACCAAATTTAAAAAGTAAAACAACAGCAAAGACAGTGAAATAATTTAAATAATTTAACTCAGTATATCAAAATATTGTTTCAACATGTAATCAATATAAAATAAATGAGGTGGTCTTCGGTATCAGGTGTATGATTTACATTCGCAATACATCTATTCCTACCAGCCACATTTCAAGCGCTCAGTACCCCCCTATGGCTACAGTATTGGGCAGGAGTAGTCTTTGAGGACTTCAGTATTAACTGATTCTTTACATTCTGAGTTCGAGAATTTCTTTTATGTTACACGCTGCCTCTAAGGTGTTTAGAGATCTGCGAAGCACAAGGAGATTGTTTTACTCTCGGTCCGTTGTGATCCAAGACTCCACAGCATTAGAACCAGCGAGGGAGGAAGGCCATGGGACACCCTGGCGCCCAGGAACGTGTCTTGGAGGAGGGCCTGAGCCGCTCCGAGTAATGCCCGGCGCAGCGGCTGCGATACCAGCGTTGGAAGTTGGACTGCGAGACAACTCGGGGTCTGCCTGGAACCCCAGGTCTTTTCCTGGCGCGCCCTGGAACACCAGAACCGGACAAAGGGAAAGTGTTCTCCGAGGTGGATACAGGGACCCGCTCCGCCGACGGAGGCCGGCCTAGGGCTGCAGTGCTGGCCGCCTGGGTAGCCTCCACCGGTCACTGAGAGGTGGGCGGAGGCCTGAGCCCGTAGGTGGGGGAAAACCCTGCCTGCGTCCTGGGGAGAAGTCTCCCAGGGGCGCGCTCACGACAGTGACGCCACCGGCGCGAGGGCGGCAGGGTGGGCGGAGAGGAGCGCCGCGCACCGCCCTTCGGAGGCGGGGGGGGTGGTGGAGGCCGCGGTTCCGGAGGGCCGGGGCGGGGCTGGGTGCGCCGGCGAGTCTGGGCACGAGCCGGCGGTTTCGATTAGTACGCGGAGTTGCGGCTGCAAAGGAGGGCACGGAGCTGCGCTGCCCGGAGCCCAGCGGCGAGGCGGCTAGGCGGCGGGGAGGCGGCGGCTAGGCGGCGGCGGCGGCGGCGGCGGCGCAGGCGTTTGGGATCCAGCCGGCGGCCGCGAGGGGGTGGAGAGGCGAGCCGGAGCGCGGGGCCACGGCCGCCCTGCCCACTGCGTCCGGCCACCGCAACGCCTGCATCCGCGAGCGCGCCCAGGCCAGCGCGCCAGCGAGTGCGCGCGGGCGGGGGCGCGCAGGCCCTGCCCGCCCCTTCCGCCCCCACCCCCCTCCGCCCCTTCCTCTCGCCACCTTTCTCTCCACTTCTGCGACCCCGCGCCGGGCGCCCACCCTGTCCTCTTCGGGAGCGCTGTCCGCTGCGGCGGCCGGAGCGGGCCAGGCCGGGGGATGGCGCTGCTGGACCTGGCGCTGGAGGGAATGGCCGTCTTCGGGTTCGTCCTCTTCTTGGTGCTGTGGCTGATGCATTTCATGGCCATCATCTACACGTGAGTGAGGGGCAGCTGGAGGATCCCGTGGCGGGGGTCGAGGCCTGGGGACAGGCGAGGGTGGGAGGAATTTCTCTTTGGAGGGGATTGGGATCGGATGGGGGTGGAGAAAGCTAATTCTCAGACTCTTCCTCCCATTCCCTCTCCCTGTGCATCAGCTGGGGCGGGGGGTTCATTGGAAGAGAAAAGTGGCGAGTGAGGGAATGGCTGGGCTTCAGGCAACTGCACAGCCAGGGGAAAGGAGACTATGCTCTTTTTACGTGTCAGGCGGAAGGTTGCTTGCTTGGTTTGATTGTGTTGGGGATTCGTGTGGTTTTTCATCTGGGCCAAGATGTATGGTGTATTGTGTTTTGTTTTGTTTTTTTTCCCTCGACCTGGGCCACGTTTCTATTATGGTGATGATCGTTTTCACCCTTCGGTGAGCTGCACACAGCCACCTGGAGACCTCCCTGTGGATTTTCTTCTTCCTGGAAGAGCTCTGTGTCCTTAGATAGGTGTGAAGCACCTGTCCACCTTGAAAAATGTCCACCAAATGTCAGAGCTGGCGTTGTAGCCTTGAGTCATGTCAGCTTGTACATTTCAGTGTGGTTTTCTTTCCTTTTTTTTTTTTTTCCCAATTCCTTATTTATTACCTTGTTTAGATGTGCCCCCCCCTTTTCATTAGATGCCTTTCACTGGGGACACAGTGACGAGCACGACAGAATTCCTGTCCTCAAAGATCTTACATTCCAGAAGGGAGAGACAGATAATAAAATTCCGAATAAGGTTATTTCAGATAGTGATAAAGACTATGAATAAAATAAACCCGGGTAATGGATGAATATGACATAGAGTGTGTAGCTACTTTTGATATTTCAATTGTTCAACTGTCTTTAAAATGAAGGAAGCCTTCATGAGGATATGAAAGAATTGGCATAGAGCGCATTACTCTTGGATTCACTGGATTTTTAGCCCCCCCAAAAGATGATGGTGCATAGTGATCTTTACCACCCATTAGAATAGGGTATATGTTAGTAGAAGAGAGGGGAGAACTTTAAGAAATTAATTACTTATAGTTTTTTTTCCTTTTCACTACAGAAAAAGTGTGCTTTTTCCTTTTGGAAATGCTGCATTTTATTAGTATAGTGTGGCATTTCCTGGTACTGGAGAAAGATGCTACATTGTACAAGGCATACTGATATTTCTTTGACGATTAAAGAAAAATGCTTCTTGGACACTGTTGATCTTAGGTTTTGGAGTTTGTGAGCTGTAGGCACTGAACATTCTGGAGTTCATTTTAAATATATGAGTTCTTAAAAAACAATTCTGTCACTTTTTCCAATTTAAAAATAAGACATGCTTACTATATAGAGCATTTAGACAGTATGGAGAGGAAGAAAGAAGAAAGTTCAACACACACACCAAAACTCCATTACCTGTCAACCTTTTGTGACTATCGTTCCAATTATATTTCTGTGGGGGGGAGGGAAAGGAAGGGAGGGAGGTAAGGAGGGAGAGAGAAAGGAACCATATTATGGTTGTTCTTTCACCAGCCTCAAAATTCATCTATTTAATAAATACTTTCTGGGAAGCTCTTTTGTATATACAAGGCACTGTTCTAGGTGCTGGAAATAAGATTGAAGAACAATACATCCAGGGCCCTGCTCACATGGAGCGTCCATGTAAAATATCTTGAGTAATTTTCTCATGTCAATAAACATATGAGGGACTTCCCTGGTGGCGCAGTAGTTAAGAGTCAGCCTGCCAATGCAGGGGACATGGATTCGAGCCCTGGTTGGGTAAGATCCCACATGCTGTAGAGCAACTAAGCCCATGTGCCACAACTACTGAGCTTGCGCTTTAGACCCCGTGAGCCACAACTACTGAGCCTGCGTGCCACAACTACTGAAGCTCACGCACCTATAGCCTGTTCTCCGCAACAAGCCACCTCAGTGAGAAGCCCGTGCACTGCAACAAAGACCAACGCAGCCAAAAAATAAATAAATAATTAAAAAAATAAAATAAAATAAATTTATGATCTCTCCATCATTTTTAATAGATGTATGACATTTTTGTTTATGAGGTACTAATATGTATTCATTGTTATTATTGATGGGCATTTAGTTTATTTTCAATTTGTCAAGATTACAAACAACATGGTGATGAATTCATATGCTTACATCTTTGAGAGATGATCTCCTTAGTTTACATTCTGAAAGAGGAATTATTGGGCCAGAAGTGGTGCACATTTTAAACTTTGTTACATATTGCCCTATAGGAAGGTTGTATCTATTCATAGTCCTTGTAACATTGTATGATGGTCCCCATTTCCCCTTACTAAGTATCAGGCTTTTTACTGTTTTCTGTTTTTTATTTTCATTTCTTTAATTACTAGTTCCATTGAATGTTTTTCATATATTTAATACTAGTTACATTTAGTTGTAAATTTCATACTCAGTCTTTTGCTTGTGCTGCAATGTATTGCTGTGTTAATCTTTTTAATAGGAAGATTGTTCTTCTGTGATATGTTGCAGTTTTTGCCCACCTTGTTTTTTTTTTTGTTTTGTCTTGTTTCTGTTTTGTTTTGTCTTTCAACTTTGTACATGTATTTAACATGGAGAAAAAGTGTGTACCTGTGTGTTTTAGGTAGTCAAGTCTTTTTTTTTTTTTTTCCTGACTGGTAAAATTTTTTATCTTCTCCATTTCCCCCAACTATTATATAGTAAGTATGTTTTTCGTTTAGTATTTTGAGTTTTCTTAGATTCTTTTTTTACACTTTACCCTTACAAAGTGTACCAGTATCCACTGTTTTAATGAATGAAGTATTATTACCTTTATTACCGTATTACTGGCGAGGCCAGCCCCTCCTTATTCTTATGCAAATTTTTAACTTTCTATACATTTTTATTTTAAACTGAACTTTAGAACCTTTTTTTTTTTTCAGACTCTAAGTAATCTTGTATTTAAATTGGAATTGTTAAATTCACAGCTTGATTTGAAGAAAGTTGACTTCTTTCAACATAGGACCATGATGGATCCCCTTCCCTCTATGATGTATACATAATGATAAAGCCACACTTCTTTCACACTGGTGATGTAGCTTAATACTTCAAATAACCATCTGGGGAAGTTTATACTCTTAGACTGTGACAACTCCAGAATAGTTTTAAGTTATTTTGTGCTTCATGATAAACTGCAGAATTTTCTTAAATACTTTTTTACTTAAAATACTTCTAGTTTTTGAGACTAGTACAAACTTTAGCTTAGTTAAGATACTGTAGTCTTTGTATTTCTTTTCCAATGCCCCATAGAGTTACCGTTTATATTGACAGTAACAAGATTCAGAAAAGTTATGTGAAAATAGAATAGAGAAAATGCAGTTAGTTTATAACAGATGAGTAGGAATCTTCTATCTGAAATGGATAACTGAACATAAAGTAAATAATCAACAGCTTAGTTTATGTATAAATTAAATCTTGCCTTTTTAAAAATTAAGTTCCTTTCATCTCATCCCACCATCAAAATTATTTACGTGTTTGATTTGATTCCTTTCTTACTGAAGTAAAGATACTTCCCAATTTAATGAGTTGTTTTCAAGCAGAGCCCTAAGGTTTTGTCCTCTCCTCTCTTCTGTATTTAGTAAAATTGCAAATTTGATAATCTCCACAGTTTGACAAGCAAGGTTAAAGAACATTGGCAATGATATTTTGGTTAAAATATTGTGCTAAGCATTCTGTATTTTATTGAAGAATATATTTTCTGAACAGGTGTTCTGTGTCCTCTCAAATCCTTTTTAAGTGAGGTAAAGTATAAATAAAATAATCATATATTGGTCCTCTCCTAAAACCTTGTGCCTGCAACTGGTGGAAATGGAGCCTATTTTCAAAACCTTATAAGGCTCCATATCTGGTCATCAGATTAAGGAGCATAATCTGTGAGCTACTAATGTTTAAAAATGTTTAAGTAATACAAACATTGTAGTGAAATTGCTGAGAAAAACGATAAAACATTCTTTTTTAAAACCAGTGGTTATTTTTTCAAAATTAAATACAGTGTGTAATGGTATCTAGATAATTTAGATTCAATGTTCTATTGTATTGTAACTTCTTAAAATGAGATAAAGAGCTAAGTATTGGACTGTATTTTAAAAATGGAGCTGAATGTGATTAATACAGTGAACAATTGTTCAATGAAACTTTTTGCTCCAATTTCATAAATATCTTACAATTCCTATATGCCTACAATTTAAAAAATTGAGATGATTTATAAACTAGAGAACCATTATTTTCAATATTTTCTGCTCACTGGTATCTCTACCTACTGCTTTGCTCCTTTCCAGATTTAGTATCGACTGATGCCTAATCATTTCATAACATATTTTAGATGGCAGACATTTGTGGGATTTTGCCTATAATGTCTCCCCCTCGCGCCGCCATGGCTTGTGGGATCTCAGTTCCCTGACCAGGGATTGAACCCCAGGCCCGTGGTAGTGAAAGCGACGACTCCTAACCACTGGACCACCAGGGAATTTCCCTATAATGTTAAAGATAACATTCAGATTAGAGCATTTGAAATTCAGGGCTCTTATTTTGAAGATTATTTTTCCTAAAACAAAACAAAACAAAACGTAACAACAACAAAAACACTAATGATTATATCCTCTGTAGGCGGAGTTGGTTAAGTGATCTTTATGGATTTTTTTCCTTTTTTGAGAGCTAGTGTGGTTTGATAGCTTGGGGGCTGCTGTTTTCTTCCCTGTTTAGCCGTTAGGAACCATACTGCTAGATAAGAGTATCTAAGCAAGACACCTTGCTTTTTTCTCCTCTCACTCCCCCATCCCTCTCCCTCCTTGGATTTATCATTTTCTCCCCTCTACACATGGTATCCTAATGTTTAGTGTTAGGCTTTATCTTTTCTATTAATTGACTGGAGGTGCCAGGGTATGGTGGAAATACTTCTTGTATCCATAAATATTAACTGCCTTCTACTAAAGCAGAGGTCTTTTTCCTGAAGACTTTTTCTCAAGTTAATTCTGCCTTTCCTAATTTTTCTAGTATAACAACTTTTATACCTGCTGCACAGCTTTTGAATGGAGTTTAAATACTCACTATCAGGATAACGTTGATAAACTTCCTGTTAGAAAGTAATTGTGTTTTTAATGTGAATTTTAGCATTTCAAATGTTATTTTTAGATAATATGATTTTTTTTTGGCCTTAAATTCATTAATACATTGATGTTCTGAGCCTTAGTAGAATGTAAATTGAGAACTTATTTTCTGGGTTTATTCCTGAGGATGTACTTGGACTTTGGACAGATGTTGGTCAGTCAGGGTCATTGCTATCAGAACCACTTTTGGGTGCACGAATAAGGCAATTGAGCCCCTTGAACCTGAGCCTGGGGTAGATACAGAATTGGACTATATTATGATAGCTTTAAAAAGCAAAAAGGAAATTGTAATTGAGTTTTAATATTTAGTGATGATTCTCTTGATTCATCATTCCTCCCTTTTCCTACCTACATTATTAGTTCAGTACACGTTATCTCTGCCCTAGATTATTGAACTCTCTCTACTCTCTGGTATCTTTACCTACAGCTTTGCTCCTTATCTACTTTATTTTTCTTATTGTAACCTAATCTTTCTGGTGCAGTAATCTTGGATCATGTGCTTAAAATCTTACCATGGTTCCCCATTGCCTTCAGGTTAAAATTCAAATTCCTTAACAAGACATGTATAGTTCTGTAGGAGCTGAGCCATCCCCTGTGCCTGTTTCTCCAGCAACACTGAATTACTGGCCTTCCTTGAATATGCAATGTCATTTTCTTTAGAATTCTCTTTCCTTCCTTTTCTTCCCCTTCTCTCCCTCTTTCCTTTTTGTTTTACTAACTCCTACTCATTCAAGTTATTGTCAACTTTAGCTCTTTATTGGAATTGGCACCCCCTCTATGTCCTTCCACAGTATCTTGAATTTACCCATCTAAACAAATAGGTGTTCCGTTGTCTCTTTCCCCACTTAGATTATAAGCTTTTGAGGGTAAGGAGGTGTCTTTTTTTTTTACATGTTTATTTATTTTTTATACAGCCTATTCTTATTAGTTATCTATTTTATACACATTAGTGTATATATGTCAATCCCAATCTCCCAATTCATCCCACCACCATCACCTGCTCTCACTCTCCCCCCTTGGTATCTATGTTTGTTCTCTACATCTGTGTCTCTATTTCTGCCTTGCAAACCGGTTCATCTGCACCATTTTTCTGCATTCCACATATATGCGTTAATATACGATATTTTTCTCTTTCTGACTTACTTCACTCTCTATGACAGTCTCTAGATCCATCCACGTCTCTACAAATGACCCAGTTTCATTCCTTTTTATAGCTGAGTAATATTCCATTGTATATATGTACCACATCTTCTTTATCCATTTGTCTGTTGATGGGCATTTAGGTTGCTTCCATGACCTGGCTATTGTAAATAGTGCTGCAGTGAACATTGGGGTGCATGTGTCTTTTTTTTTTTAAATTAATTTATTTATTTTTGGCTGAGTTGGGTCTTTGTTGCTGTGTGCAGGCTTTCTCTAGTTGTGGTGAGCGGGGGCTACTCTTTGTTGCAGTGCACGGGCTTCTCATTGCGGTGGCTTCTCTTTTTGCAGAGCATGGGCCCTAGGTGCGCAGGCTTCAGTAGTTGTGGCACGCGGGCTCTAGAGCACAGGCTCAGTAGTCGTGGTGCAAGGGCTTAGTTGCTCTGCAGCATGTGGGATCTTCCTGTCCAAGGCTTGAACCCATGTCGCCTGCATTGGCAGGCAGATTCTTAACCACTGTACCACCAGGGAAGTCGCAGAATGTGTCTTTTTGAATTATGGTTTTGTCTGGGTATATGCCCAGTAGTGGGATTGCTGGGTCATATGGTAATTCTATTTTTAGTTTTTTAAGGGGCCTCCATACTGTTCTCCATAGTGGCTGTATCAATTTACATTCCCAGCAACAGTGCAAGAGGGCTCCCTTTTCTCCACACCCTCTCCAGCATTTATTTGCAGATTTTCTGATGATGCCCATTCTAACCGGTGTGAGGTGATACCTCATTGTAGTTTTGATTTGCATTTCTCTAATAATTAGTGATGTTGAGCAGCTTTTCATGTGCTTCTTGGCCATCTGTATGTCTTCTTTGGAGAAATGTCTATTTAGGTCTTCTGCCCATTTTTTGATTGGGTTGTTTGTTTTTTTAATATTGAGCTGCATGAGCTGTTTATATATTTGGAGATTAATCCACTGTCCGTAGATTCTTTGGCAAATATTTTCTCCCACTCTGAGGGTTGTCTTTTCTTCTTGATTATAGTTTCCTTTGCTGTGCAAAAGCTTTTAAGTTTCATTAGGTCCCATTTGTTTATTTTTGTTTTTATTTCTATTACTCTACAAGGTGGGTCAAAAAAGATCTTGATGTGATTTATGTCAGACAGTATTCTTCCTATGTTTTCCTCTAAGAGTTTTATAGTGTCCAGTCTTACATTTAGGTCTTTAATCCATTTTGAGTTTATTTTTGTGTATGGTGTTAGGGAGTGTTCTAATTTCATTCTTTTACATGTAGTTGTCCAGTTTTCCCAGCACCACTTATTGAAGAGACTGTCTTTTCTCCATTGTATATCCTTGCCTTAAGGAGGTGTCTTACTATTGTATCTTCAGTGCTACTTGGCACTCAATTATTGCATGTCGAATGAATGATCTTTGAATTTTTTCCAGTAGTAATGGTGGGATTCTTGCTCACTCATTAACTTAGTGTCATTTGGCCATTGTGATTTGAGGTAGATGGACAGAATTTGGGATGTATTCAGTGGCCATGGTCTTTAATGAAATTAATTGGACCAAATGGAATCTTTATCTCACTATTTCTAACTAATCGTGGTTCAAATAGAAACAGGCCGTATCAATAACGTAATAACCCACAAATTATTTGTTAGATTTGAATTTTCCCCCCACGGTTTTCCAAAGGGAATACCTATGGTGCCATCATAATCTTTACACTTAGATCTGCCCTTTGGGAAATTGCAAAGCCATTAGTTGCTGTTAGCAAAATACCTTGATCTATTTATTTCCCATACACTAGGGCTGACTCTTGTCACCAAAGGGTGAGTGAGTGGAGTTTTTTGGGGAGGGAGGGGGAGCAAAATGAATAAAGATCTCCTCTTTGTTTTTTATGGTGATGGAATCTTTCGTGTTTTGTAGTGTACAAGTCTGTTGTCCATTGGAAATAGTTTGTGTTTTCCTCTAAAGCTAACTCACTATTGGTTGTTCCGTGTCCTCTGGGGAATCTTGTGTCTACAAAGTTAATGTTGCACCAGGTATGCTTTGTGTTGCTGATGAAGCCCATTTTGCTGCAGTACCATTTTTGACAAGATAAGTGCGATATGGAAGTAACATTAGTCATGACACATACTGATTATTAAACACAGTAACAGGCTTCCAGGGCACAATCATAGCTAACGACAACAACAGAAGGCTTTTATCATTGAGAATTGCTGGCATGGACTATATGAAGTAGGGGATCTGCTGATCAAGCAATCAACTTAATTTTACATGAAACATTAACAGCCTTGATGGCACGGAGCAGAGGAGAAAATTCCTAATGTCAGATAAGTTGGTTCAGCTGAATTGCACAGCACAGTCTGGGACTGTTGAGCAAGGTGAACTTTGCCCTCAAGGAATCCATCTTCTCCCTTAGAAGCTTCTAGGGAGATTCTTGTGCCTCACTTCTGGGAGGTGTAGCGCTGTCTTAAGATTGCTGCAAGGGGCTGACAGAAGGGGACGAGCACAGCCAGCCCTCTCCCAGAAGTTTCCCCTCATTCCAGGCCCCCCTGCCACCCAAAACTCAATTCGAATACAAAACTGTACAATCAGTCATTTTAAAATGGTGCAAACCATTAAATAAACTGTTGAGTAGGGGAGACTAAAGATTTGAAAGATAAAACAACTAAAATGACGGAAAGGACAGTAACAATTTTAGAGACTGAGATGTTAGGAAATAAAAATCAACGAGGAAAAACAAGGCCATCCTATCAGCTCACAAGTTGAAAACCCTTAGGCAGAGAGGCCATGAAAATTCATCAGGCCAAAGCAGCCATAACCCCAGCAGAATATTCCGGAATACTCCTTAGCATCCCTTGGAGTTCTTTGAAGTGTTCCCTGAATAGATGTCCTTCTAGCTCGCAACGGAAAGCAGGACCCTGAAGGCCTGTCTTTCTTGCTCGTGATTCATCTCTCGTGACCTTTTAGACTGAAGTGACTCTTACTCTGAGAAAGCGCCTCAGATGGTACCTACCCTTCTGTTCCCTGTCCTTGCAGCTGGCGGGTACAGCCCTGCGGCAACTTGCTGTGAGCATCTGCCCCTCCCTGTCTTTGACAGTGACATGCCTTAATTACATGAATTCGATTTTCTTTTTTTCTTTTGACTCCAGCTCTCAACTTCAAGTGTAATTTAGAAATAATTCCTTGGGAAAATGAGACATATTGAAAATTTACCCCGCTTTCTTGTCTTCCCCAGTTGCTCCCTTAGTTTCAGGATCATTTTATTCTTCAAAAATGAAGCCAATCAAAACCACTGGCTAGTATATAAGAGGTTCATTCCTCTTTTACCTAATGTGTTCCTGAAAATGTAATAAAATTAAATTTCTGAAAATCAAATGGACATACATGTTAGATGGGGAGATTCTGTTTCAAGAGAACTAAGGAAAGTATTAAAATCCCAGACTGTGGATCTGCTGGTCCTGGTGCCTGGACATGCTGCCACTGACTGAGAGCTTGCCGGGTATTAGGGGCTGCGGGGAGGGGCTTTCTCTCAGGCCTGGACCCCCGGGAGGAAGGCTGCATTGTAGTCTTTGCTTTGGGAACTGTGTTAGGTGTGGTGATTTAATGGTCAACAAAACAGAATACTGTCCACTTTGGAATGCCTGAAAATATCTTCATGAGAGACGGTGGTATTGATTGAATTACATAGTGACCAGTAGTTGCTTTGTACATTGTACGTGCAGCATTGTGGCAATTATCTTGCCTCCGCCTCTCAGCTCTGAGGGTGACAGTCTCTCCCTCCAGCAGAGCCAAGGGAAGGGGGGGATTCATGTGGCTACAGAATCCAACACTTTGAGCCAGGCTCTGAGGATGGAGGGATTTCGAGAAGCCAGGACTATGCAGCACCTCTGCCCAACTGAGAACCCATTTAATAGTCTTAAAGGAGAGCTCACCTAATAAAACAGTAACAGGTCATTTTTGGGCAACAATAATTTGTGACATTTAGTGCCTCTCACTCTCATACTTGCATTGTTTTTATACTTTTGGATGACGCCTATAGAACTTTAAATTGGTTCCTAAATTTTGAGTGTAATTTAAACCTTGAATACAATTTTAGCTTAAATACTGGATATAATTTAAACTTTACATTAAATGTTTTATCCCATATTTTGACTTATTCTGTTTTAACCATGATTTGAGACTTTTGATGATTCCCTTTTCCCCCTTTAATCTTTCTTAATACGTAAGAGTTGACTTTATGTTTAAAAAGAAAACCAAGCTTTGTGGCCACCTAGAGGGGTGGGATAGGGAGGGTGAGAGGGAGAGAGATGCAAGAGGGAGGGGATATGGGGATATATGTATATGTATAGCTGATTCACTTTGTTATACGGCAGAAACTAACGACATTGTAAAGCAATTATACTCCAATGAAGATGTTAAAAAAAAAAAGAAAACCCACATAATGGTCTAATCTTTTTTTTTTTTTTTGCGGTACGCGGGCCTCTCACTGTTGTGGCCTCTCCCATTGTGGAGTACAGGCTCTGGGCGCGCAGGCTCAGCGGCCATGGCTCACGGGCCCAGCCGCTCCATGGCATGTGGGATCCTCCCGGACCGGGGCACGAACCCGTGTCCCCTGCATCGGCAGGCGGACTCTCAACCACTGCACCACCAGGGAAGCCCCCTAATCTTTAAATATATATGAAATAATCTTTAAATCTATGAATTTCCAGTCCTTCCTTTTTGTTTATATGTTGCATCAATGTTTGGTATCTCTAAATCTCTTATCAGAACTATGGTAATTCAGAGAAGTTACATTTAGTGGAAAATGTCCTTAAAATTAGCAGTTTTTGAAAAAAATTACCAGTGATAGCTATCACCAAATGTTTACTTTGTGGCTTAATCTTATCTGTTTCTCACAACTATCAATACTTTATGAGGTAGGTACTGTTATTCACACTTTAAACAACAACAACAACAACAACAACAACTTGAGATAAGGAAGTACCTTGCCCAAGGATACACAGCTAGTTAGCTGTGAAGCTGGTACAGAAATCCAGACCGTTGCGCTCCAGCCCTGGCTCTTAAACCAGTATGCTATACACACTGCCAGTGATAACCTAAAAATAACCCCAGAAGTAGTCCATACGGATAGGGTAATCTGTATGGGAATTTCTCCAGTTGCTATGAATCTTACGTTTCTGATAACTGGCAACATTTAGCTCACTAGGGGGAGAGCCCCTACTTTCTCTCTTCTACAACCCTTCCCCATTCTCGTGCCACTTGTATGGCTCCTTACAGGCTCCTTGTTTTCCATCCATCCCATAACTGCTGACCTTTCTGAGAGTTTCCATCTCAGCCCTCTTCTGTTCTTACAGTAATCTAGCCTTCCTAGGTCCGTGGGTCTCAACTTTGCACTTTGGAGTCACTGGGAAGGTTTTTTTTTTTTTTAAAAAAAAAAAAGCATGCTGCTGCCTGGGTCTCAATTCAGGAGATTCAGATTTATTTGGTCTGGGCATCAGGAATTTTCAAAAAAAAAAACTCCCTAGGTGATTTTCATGTACAGTCAAGGCTGAGAACAGCTGCTCTAGGCAATTTATCCACAGGTGTGGCCTCTACCTGCTTACCTCCTTGGTTTCACTTAATTCTCCATTACAATTCATCACTTCGTTATCTTGCCCCTTGCCTTCCCTCATATCATCAGTCTGCCCTGTTATCCGGTATCCATCTCATAATTTACAGCTTCTCAACTTTCAGAATCTTGCAGAGGTAATCACGCAGCCACGTGGATTGGTACTACTACACATTCATGGTCTCAAATCTCAGCTAAGCCTACGCTGGTATCTGGCAATACTTTGTTTCTGTTTATAGCTCTGACACCCATGACTGGCAGCACCTCTTCTAAATCTTCACCATTTTACCTTCATTCTTGTCACATTTACCTTCACTCCTACTTCGCACTGTGGATCCTATCATGCCATTAATTATTTTTATTTTTTCTCTATTTACCTTTTGACTAGCTCTTTCCCCTGACCGTATATACTCAAGGATTAAAAACTAAAAATAATTAAAAATTAAACTGAAAAACGCTTCTCCATCTAGCTACTCTTTGGCTCTTTTTCACTGTCAGGTTGCAGGAGAAACTAGTGTTTATTCACTGTTATCGCAGCTCACCTCTCATTCATTTGCTTCTTAACCATTTTTATCTACCTGCCCCTTGCCCAGAGTACTCTGAGGTCACCAGTGTTCACACATTCTAGTGGACATTTCAGTTCTGTGGACTTTTCAATTCAGTGGACATTTCAGTTCTTATCTTGTGCTCTCGACAGCATTCAATGTTTTTCTTTCTTGAACCCTTTCAAAAAGAAAACAGCCCAGCCAAATAAACCCTTCTGTGACTTCACTTTCTTCCTGGCTCTCTTTCTCCTGTCCTGGTCACTCACTCTTGGTCTCCCTCATGCATTACTGGTTCTGTAATATTAGTATATTGATTTGTGGCCACCTGCTAATGGCATGCTCCACCTGGGAGAGCTTATGTACTTCCCAAACTGTGGGTGACTCCCATGTTTTCGTCTCTAGACTAACCATACTTTCCAGCTCTATTTAGCCAACATTTTTTACTCTTCATTTATTTAACATTTTTTAAACTTGTGAACATGCTATTGTGTTGGACCCTAGAGACTTGACAGCCTACTGTAGTGTGTCTTCAAGTGTGGTTCACCGCTAGCCTGCATCAGAATCATTTGAGATGTTTGTAAAAATGCAGATTCTGAGGCTGTGGAATGAATGGTCCAGTAAGTTGTGATTTCTGCCTGTGGGCATTTTGTATACTAAACGTTTAAAAAAAAACCAGGAGTCTCCTGGCCTGGAAATTGTCTCAGAATAGTAAGCTGAGGCAATTGGAGGACTCGCCTCATTCGTTTTTCATATCTTAGGAATCACTTCTCTACCTGATATTCAGTATCTTAAAAAAACATTTCCTATTTTTTGTCTGCTTTTTTTGTTAGTTTGTTTCAGGTGGGAGAGTAAATCCAGTTCCTGCTTCTTCATATTGTCCAAAAGTTGAAGTCCTGAGGTGTGAGAGAGGGGAAGTCAGGGGTTTTTATACTTCTGTAAAGTCAGAGACAAAGTCGCAGACCATTTGTGATAACCCGAAGCTGGAAACAACCCAGAAGTCCATCAACAGGAAGTAGATAAAGTGTGGTATATTAATACAAGGAATACTATGCAGTTGTGAGACTGAATGAACTATAACTAACGGTACCAACAAGGATGACGGTCACAAACATGGTGTAAAGTAAAAGAAGCCAGACACAAAAGAGTATGTCCTACGGGGTCCCATTTAGATACATTTTAAAACCAGCAGAATTAGTCTGTGGTGTTTGAAGTCAGGATGTGGTTACCTTGAGGAGAGGGTAGTTAGTAGAAAGGTACATTCATGAGCTTCTGGGGTTCTGGTAAGACTCTGTTTCTTGAGCTGGGTACTGGTTCCATGAGTATTTCACTTTGAGAAAATTCACTGAGCTGTGTACTTACACGTGACTTTACTATATGGGTTACGTATCAAGAAAAAGTACTCCCTGGCTCCCCTACAAAAAGGTCAAGGCTTCAAGCCAAATGCACGATGGGAAAGTAGAAGTGGATTCCCAGTGTAGCAGCTGAAACGGAGAAAGTGCTGTACCCAGGATCCTGCAAGAAAGCAAGTTACCTGATCAAGGTAGGGTTGGAAACGGGCACCCACGGGAAATCCTGTGCAAGGTGTCAGGGCAGTAAGCTCATGCTCATGCCACCTAGGTAATGCAGAAACCCTGACCTGAGATACTTAAATAAAAGCTGCTTTGAAACCAGGAAACCTTGCAAGACCCTGTCAGAGACACTCATGAAACAGGCCCACTGGGGGACTTCACCATTCAAGCCACTTTTGAGACTCCAGGCACATGGGCTGTTGTTCATAATTTGGAAACTACAAATTAGTTTACAACACACTGGCCATGGCCAAGGTACCCATCGGCATCATGTCTGTGTGGCAGGCAGAGTTCAGGTAGGTATTCTTGCTCTAGAGCATGGCTCTGTTGACCTCTCTAGGAGTTTTAAAAGAAGAGCTTCTGTATGTGGGCGCCTCCCCCGTTAAACCACAGCTCCTTGACGGTATGGAGTCCGTCTGTTTATCATGGCATCACCAGTGCATAGGATGATGCCTAGTGTACATTTGGGCTCAGAATAGATTTGTTCAGGAAGGGAACGGTGAAGTAGTTACGGAGCACCACTGTGTGCACAGCAGAGTGCTATGTGATTGTGTGTGTGTGCGTGCGCGTGTTGACTTAATGGATATTCTTTTTTTTTTTTTTTTTTTTTTTTGCGGTACGCGGGCCTCTCACTGCTGTGGCCTCTCCCGTTGCGGAGCACAGGCTCAGCGGCCATGGCTCACCAGCCCAGCCGCTCCGCGGCATGTGGGATCTTCCCGGACTGGGGCACGAACCCGCGTCCCCTGCATCGGCAGATGGACTCTCAACCACTGCGCCACCAGGGAAGCCCCGGATATTCTTTTTTTTTTTTGATAAGCATTTCAAGTAATTTGTAGCAAGGGGCTATGTCCGTTGTATTACATAAGTCAAAACAATACTCTCCAAAGTAGGATACTTGGATGCTAGGGGGCAAACTACAAGATGACCCCTTAGGGTGTGGAGGGAAAATTGTGTGTGTGTTTGTATGTTAGAGAGGTGGTGGGGGGAAGGGAGGGATAGGACTAGATACATAGATAGACAGATACTGGGAGGAGGCACAAATGAGAATTTTTTTAAAGGTCCTGTGATATAGTTGCGCTTATAATGATTTTGAGTAGAAATTTCAGATATAGTACTTATCATCAATTCGCTTCACTGTAAACCTGGAGAGGGCTTCATTGTTGTTTGGCAGGTCAGCCTATCTTTGATAAAATGCTGCATTCTTGATATGAAAGGATAGGAGGTATATCTATATTAGCATTTGAAGTAAAATGTCTTAATGAAGACAAAGGGAAGAAGGGAAAAACAGGATCAACGCTACACTGTTTAGCACAGTTTAACATTGTTTTTCATCTAAAGCCTCGCCAAATGCAGTGTGTTAGTGGGCTAGGTTTTTCCATAATTGGTCATCACCTCACATGCATGTTTTGTTACAGTTTAATAGCACTTAATGAGCATACCGTGGGACCAGTAGATAAAAATTACTGTGATTTTGACTTCTTATTCTAGCCTCCATGTCTCAAACCCTTTCATGATTTCAATGTCGTTGCCTCTCATTCTCTCTGTGCTGCATTCTGGATAATTTCTTCAGATCTAGATTCCAGTTCTCCAGTTGTCTTTTGAACTGTGTGTATGCAACTTCACTATGACCTGTCTATTGAGTTTCTGATGTCAGTGATTGCCATTTTCATTTCTAGACGTTGTGTAGTTCTTTTCATATATTCGTGGTCACATATGACGGTCTCTCTTGTTCCATCTCTTAGGTTTTTTTCAAGCAACACCTATAGTTTGCCTTCTGGGTTCCAAACCCGCGTGGTTAGGTGTTCTCCAGGGAGCCTTTTTGCTTTTGTTCCATTTTGCTTCGGACTAAATCCAAGATAGGCAGCATCCCCATCTTCCCTCTGTGGTCCAGAAGTTTTCTACTTTGCCTGTAAGAGATTCCATATTTATTCAAGGTTCTTCAGACAGATTTACTATCATTCCTGTCTCAGGCTTGTCACCATTTCTAGGTCACTAGGGACCAACAGATGGTCCCAGTGCAAGTATTGTCTCCAGCACCACTCACTCAGGGGTTTCTCCTCATTTCTGACTCGGGACGCTTTCCTTTTATTTCTAACAGTTTAGTCATATATTTAAAAACATACTTTTAGTGTGCTTGTATTAAGAAGGAGGAGAGAAAATTATGAATATTATGTAAGAATTTCGTGTGTGTATGTTTTGGCTTGAATATGCATTTTTTTAAATCTCTGGAAAGATAAGTAAGAAACTAATAATGCTGGGCAGGTGGTGATGGCAACAAGACAGATGTGGGACAGGAGTGACAGGGGGACTTTTTTATATGAACCTCTTAATATTTTTAGTGACTTGAACCATGTGGATACATAACTGTTTCAACCAATTAAATATATAACATAAACTTTTCCTTCTGGCAATCTAGATGTTCTGTACTGGGTGGATTTCTCCAGACATCTAGTCTACTATTTTGTTAGAAATGGAATAGTTGTCATATTTGCGGTTATATAAATTTTAGATCATGGTTTTACCTCTTTCCAGCCCTCTAGATGAACTCTGTAGATCAATATTTTCCAAACTATCTGTGGCAAAGGATCAGTTCTTTAAAAGTTTTCCAATCTGTCATGGATTGATACTTTAGTAAACTACAGTGAAAATAAATGACTGACCATATGCTTGGATGGCATGGCAATGTCAAACTGCTGTAAAAGTTTCTAAGTGCTTGCTCTCCATTTCTTTCATCATTGGCCAGTAAAAAGCAACTTGTGGACCACTGCCACACTGAACAGCACTGCTGTAGATGGTACTCATTATTTTCTGGCGTTTGATGTTATGGATGAAAAATTGAGACCACACTGTTCTTTAAATTTTTGGTTGGTTTAAATTTTTTTCCATTGTAGGTAGTAGCCTGCTTTTCTTTCCGTAAAGATGCATTCTGGCAGCTGTCCCCAACCTTTCTGGCATCAGGGACGGGTGGAAGACAATTATTCCATGGATCGTGGGTAGGGGAGGGGATGGTTCAGGCGGTAATGCCAGCGATGGGAAGCCGCAGATGAAGCTTTACTTGCCCATTGCTCACCTCCTGCTGTGCCGCCTGGTTCCTAACGGGCCTCGGACGGGGTGGTGGGGGGTGGTGGTGGGGGGGTTGGAGACCCCTGCTTATGGCCTTATCTGAAACTTGAGATGTTTGCTGCAGCACACCCCTGCCTTAATTAGGGGAGTGAGCCTGTGGCTAACTTCTGTGGATGATGGTACTGGTGTACTTCCAGAAATCATTCATAGATGAATAGTATATTTCACTATGCGTTGATACTGGCGTTTTCTTGATCTTCTGGAAGGGTTGGTTTTCATGCTATTAAGTCCGGGCCGCCATCTGGCTGCCAGCAACTATAAGATGCCATTGATTTCAGAGATGTTAAAATGTGGAAGAATTGTGTCTTAAAATATCCTGCAGTTGGCCCCGTGATTGTCCCAGCCTCTAATTACTGTTGAGTGCTTGGAGACTTGCTAATGAGAAGGAGGGAAGACGCCTCTAGTGACTTGCTTTAGAAACTTCAGCACTCTGCTGAAGGGCATCTCCTCTCTTTATCGTGACAACCTGACATGAACTGGAGCACGTTCTCTCTTCTCTAATTGGCATGGCTTCCCCCATTAGGAGCTCATTCCCCATGGGATGGAGCAGCGCTGAGAACCTTGGCCAACTTCTCTGTGATTTGGTGGCACTGGTATATCTTCTAGTGTCCGTAATAGGCATTTCTGTCATCACTGAGATTTTTTTTCTTACCTTCAATTTCCCTCTATTCCATCCCTGCCATTCAGAGATGGTGAGCATTGGGAGTCCTGATAGATATCCCATTTTCTTGCTTGCCAGGCAGGCTGGCTTGGTAGTTCTTTCAATCAGTGGTTGTGTGGACTGTTTGTTACAGAAATTTCTCAAATTTTTCTGGTTCCTTTTCCATATTTTTCTGGTGCAAATAGGGTTGTTGTTTTTTTCCCTGCTATGTTTATAGTTCTTTGGCCACCTTGATGACGATTTGGGAGGAAGGGCAGTTAATGTGTGGGCTAACATTGTCATTTGTTTCTTCAGCCGGTATTTATTGAATGCCTGCTCCAGGCCTAGCACTGTTCTGGGCTCTCAGAGTACGGCAGTAAACAGCAGTCTTAAGCTTCAGCCTTCGCTGGAACATTCATTCACTCTGTTTAGTTCTGGTTTTCCTCAACTGGAAGCTTACCTGGTTCTACTTTCTTTCATTTTCAGATATCCCTTTCAAAAGATGCCAATTAAAAAGAAATTCAGTAATTTATTGGTAGCTTGATACATACTTTATATAGACTTGGCCCTAATATAGTCTCCAGAAATGTACGTTAATATATGTATCATTTGCTTTTTAGCCGATTACACCTAAACAAGAAGGCAACAGACAAACAACCATATAGCAAGCTCCCAGGGGTGTCTCTTCTGAAACCACTGAAAGGAATAGATCCTAACCTAATCAACAACTTGGAAACATTCTTTGAATTGGATTATCCCAAGGTGAGTACAGTGTTGTACTCATAGGAATGGGCTAGACCATACTTTTTTTTTCTTATAATAAACACTTAGAGAGAAATTTTGACACTGTATCAGGTGAAGGTATTAAAAATGCATGATGGTGTTGGCTTCATCATATTTATGCTCTAGTAGTAGTAGTAGTAGTAGTAGTAGTTGTGGTTGTCATCACAGGACAGAAATGGGGGGTTGAGGAAGGGGTATAAATTCCTTTTCTAACTACCTGTATGTCAACCTGAATTAGAAATCCCTGAATGAAGCTCCTGGAATGCAGACAGTGTTAAGTGCCCGGTAGTTTGAGTGTGAAGATCTTGTTCCATGAGAGTCACAGTGAAAGTGAGAAAGCAATATTCAGTGGTCAGAAATGGGATGCAGGACAGCTAGAACTAATGATAAATCCCCTTGAGAATCTGACTTTTGGGGTTAGAATTAGTGGTAAGGTGGAGCTTCATCAATACCGGATTTTTCACAGGGAGATCAGCTTGGTGCTTTGTGACCACCTAGAGGGGTGGGATAGGGAGGGTGGGAGGGAGGGAGATGCAAGAGGGAAGAGATATGGGGACATATGTAGATGTATAACTGATTCACATTGTTATACAGCAGAAACACACCATTGTAAAGCAATTAAACTCCAATAAAGATGTTTAAAAAAAACACCTAATTTTTGATTTCTTGATTTTTCTGGGGTTTAATACCTAATTGTATTGCTTATATCTTTTATCTATATAATCTATTTATCTATAAACTCAATGTACTTCCTTCCTTGGAGACTTCAGTTTTCTTGAGATGGGAGTATTCTTTTTATTTCTTCCCTTTAGTTTCTTAGGAAAACTTAGTATTCCTTAATTTTTGTATTTAGTTTTATGGCAACTTTTTCAATTGCCTATTTGAGATGCTGCTTTTGAAAGCATGTTCTAGCAGTGGTAGATTACTTGTGAAAATATGTCTAAATTTCTACCTGCTTGATTTTCAGTCCAGTTTAATTTTCCCTCTGTGGTCTCTACTCACTTTCCTCAGTTTTTACCATCATTGCCTCGGTTTTTCCATAGTTTTTGCCAGTCGGAGACTCTTCCCTTCCTATTTCTTTAGAACAATGTCGCCCAAGTAGTGAGAAAGAAGATGACATCTACACACCACACTCTCATGGTGACTGATTTTCACACTGTTATTTCATTTCTTTTAAGAAGAAGACACAGACATGGTAGCCTTAATTCATCTCTTATTCAGTGTGTAGACATGAGTATCATTCAGTTATTTTTTAGTGTTGCTATATTATTGCTTTTGGAGTTTTGGAAGTCTAGGCATTTGAAGCTAATTTGTAGCAGAAAATTATGTATTTCTTCTACTTTGTGTGTGTATATATATTTAATAATTTTAGAGATCTGAATCATATGCATGCATTATCTTCAGTAAATTAAATATATAATTAGAAAAAATAAGATTGGTACTTGATTTTTTTTTTCAAACTAAAAATGCAAAAAAGTGGCCTTTGATAATTCAGGAAGGATGAGAAACAAAATTAATTGTAAAATAAGCTTTGCAATAAGAAAAATGGAAGTTTTTCAAGCCTCACCTTATATACGTGAATGTAAAGGAGAATTTATTTTTGTGAATGAAAGAATATTTTCATTGATTATGAATAAATTTCAGAGCATAGTGTGGAACCATATGCATTTATCCTTGTGAAACTTAATCTCACAAATTTCAGTGTTTTAACCATCATCCAACCCTTTCCCCTTTCCCTATTCAACCACTCTTAAAACTTAGTTATGGAATTTTTATGTTGCTGCTCTTGTGAGATAATAGTCATGGAATTTAAAATGGTTTTGGAAGTTAGTGTGGGTTTAAAGAGTTTCTTAAAATAACCCCAGGAACATATGTATCCATTAACTATGAACATTTGGGATGAATCAATAATTGATTTCTTCTTCTGAATGAAGTTTTTTTTTATACAGTTTGGAATTATCTCCAGAGCTCTAGTTTTCCACTTAGTTCTCTTTCCACTTAAGTTCTTTTTCCGCTTAAGTTATGTCATTAAGACATTTATTTGGTTGAGGAGGAAGCTGTTTTGACACATTACAAAAATGAATAACATTATATGCAAGGGATTGTTTTCATTCTTTTTTAGTTCATAATTTTATTTTCTAATTACAAAAGAATTGTTAGCTGTGTAAAAAGAACATTTAGAAAGCAGAGCAAAAGTGCAGAGTACCTGCAATCTAAAAGGAAATGTTGATCTCACTGCACTATATTTGCTTTTTAAAAGACCAAAAGCAATGGCAATTCTATAGGAGACTGAAGTTAAACCACTGAAATTGCACAAATCTGAGTGTGAACACGAGTTGTTTGTGTCATCAAGGAGGCATATAGTCATGAAATGAACATTTGTGTAACTGCCAGGCCCAGCACATTTTAATATTCTCCATTTGTCAAATGTGAACATTGTTTTATAAAGGTATGGAAACGTTTTTGTTCTGGATGTAACTCCTTCCTCTGTTATTTGATTTGGAACCTTATAGGCCATTTGGAAATATGTATATAACATACTGAAATACTAAAATTTCATTTAATTTTAGACATGTGCAAGAAGATTTATTACGGACACTTGGTCTGAATTTCTAGGTTTAAATTTTGGTGAGACTGTTATTATACTAAGTGCCCTGAAAGACATCTATGCTTTAAATATCTTGTAAATCCACCTTATATTGATATTTATTCCTTGGGGAAAAAAAATTCTTGGAAAAAATATAAGAATAAAAAAAATGAATACAATTCATTTTTCACAAAATCGAGTACTCATTTGGCATCAGCATAGGAGAAGGCATTTAGGCAGAAATTCAGCCATAGTAGGAGGATTCAGTAATCTGCATCTAAAGTGTCTTGATGGCTTTACTTTAGTAAATTCTGGCCATATGAAGAATTTTTAAATGAATGATCAGAGTTACTAACAGAGTGAGGTTATGGTAATTGTGATTTTCTTTTCTTTTTTGCAAATATAGAATGGGTTTAAAATGTTTGAAGTCCAGTGCCATACTTGGATTCTTTATTGTCACTGATGACAGTAAAGAATTTAAAAAGATTGAAAATAGGTTCAGTTATTGAAAGATTGGCACGATACATGTAATAAAACTACTACGTCTGAAAGATTAGTGTTTTACCAAATAAATTTGAAAAATCATGTAAACTACCTAGTTCTTGAAAGTAAGTTTTTGATATAACTTATCAAAACTTTGAATTCAGAGCAGTTTTCTTACAAAGCATCTTCCTTTCACTCAAAGGAAGCATCTATCTTTCACTCAAAATTTACCCTAGGGCTTCCCTGGTGGCGCAGTGGTTGAGAGTCCACCTGCGGATGCAGGGGATGCGGGTTCGTGACCCGGTCCGGGAAGATCCCACACACCGCGGAGCGGCCGGGCCCGTGAGCCATGGCTGCTGAGCCTGCGCGTCCGGAGCCTGTGTTCCGCAACGGGAGAGGCCACAACAGTGAGAGGCCCGCGTACCGCAAAAAAAAAACCAAAACTTTTAATCAACTTAATATCTTATGTTTTACCAATTGCAGTGTAGTCGGAGTGATTTAACTATTTAAGTACAGAAATTCCTAGCAAATTAAATGTTGATCAAACATAGAGATTCTAGCTGAAAAATGAAGATTCTTGGTTAAAATCTAATACTTTAGAAAACACTTGGAATACTACCTCCAATTTGGTATAATTTTTAATATCAGGCACATCTAAGGTAAAGTTATATCTTTAATAAGAGTCTGAACATTTTTTAGATAAAGTGAATTGAATTTCATCTGCACTCTGGCTTATCAGGAGGTATTTGTTTTTCATTTGAAATTAAGTTTAAGAGGTGTAATCAATAAAAACAAAAACTTTAAATCTTGCATTTGGATAAAGGTAAACTATGCCTCCCTTACTTATACTAACACCATATACTTCTGAAAAAGTTTTTGCTACAACCTAGTATAGCCTTTTTCTTCCCATTGAGTAGATGTCTAGTACTACATATTACAGAGTTTTCTCTTGCTGAGGAAAAAGCCAAGAGTAGGTTTTTAATAATATTTTATGGAATTGTATTACTTATAAACATATTCTTTCACTATATTTACTTATACCTGTAAAACAGTATAAATCATAAAAGCATAAAACTACGCTATGTTTGGAAAAACAATGAACTCTTTAGAGCAAGCCTGACTGAGCAACTCACTGTAGTAGGAAAGCTCATTGTTACTTACACCCTTTGGAAAGTCACTTAACCTTTCTAATCTTCATGGTTAAGGTCTGCCTCTTGTTGGCTCAAGCAAACATTTTGGTAGGGAGGATGGCTGACTTTTTATGGGACTTAAGAGTCAACCCTTGAAGAAGTTTCAGGGTGTGGCAGGAATGGTGCCCATCCCATTCTCAGATTTTTATCTGATCTCTGGAGACCACTGGCTGTAAAGTTGCGTAATCATTTCAGTACCTCTAAGGTGGCAATTTTGGTCAGTCATCATGAGAGGTAGATATTGGATAGAATATGTAATAACTATAGGTAGAAAGTATGAGGAAAGTATACATTGCTTTTCCCCTTTACTTTTTTTTTTTTTTAAATTGGGGTATAGTTGCTTTACAACAAAGTGAATCAGCTATATGTATACATATATCCCCTCTCTCTTGGACCTCCCTCCTACCACCACCACCACACCCGCCGCAATCCCACCCATCCCACTCACAGAGCACCAAGCTGAGCTCCCTGCGCTATACAGCAGCTTCCCACAAGCTATCTGTTTTACACATGGTAGTGTATATATATCAATCCCAATCTCCCAATTCATCCTCCCCCAACCTTGTGTCCACACGTCCCTTCTCTACGTCTGCATCTCTGTTCCTGCCCTGCAAATAGATTCATCTGTACCATTTTTCCAGAGTCCACATATATGCGTTAATAAACGATATTTGTTTTTCTCTTTCTGACTTACTTCATTCTGTATGACCGACTCTCAGGTCCATCCAGGTCTCTACTTAATTATTGAGAAAACTTTTTTTTCACTTGAAAAAAAAAATCTTACCTTGTTAGCTAAACTTTCTTTATCTACCTTAGTCCTGGTCCTTATGTGCTTGACCACTAAATTCTATGCTGCCACTTTTTGCTGACATAATATATCAATATATTAGGTGAACAGTAATTATTGTGCTCAAGGCACTGTACACATTTTATTTCCACTTTTTACTTGTGTATGCTTATCAATGGAAGTAAATCAAACAGGCCTTCCCATTACCTTAGCTTTAGTCCCTGTATGTTAGACACCTAAAAAATTGTGTCCTCAACTTTTTGTATTTTTTAGAACACATAGCTTTGTTATTTTCTCATGGACATGATTAACCTTCCTCCTTTGCTTAAAAATGTTCAATCTGTCTTAGAGAGAAGGTTTGGTAGGAAATCTGCTATTGAGTCAGCATGAATTTATCACCACTATTGAAAAAAATTACTGCTTAGAATACATAGCCCACAGAATAATAGAGTAGCATCTTTATGTGTGAAAGCAAACACTTTTAAAAAATTTAGTAGTTTACTACATGGTATCTTAGAGCTCAAGATTTTATAAACTTGGTTACATGTCAGAATCCCCTCGGATGCTCTGATTCAGAAGTTTAAGAGTGGGGCCCAGTATCCTCTTTTTAAAAAAACTGTCCGAGGGTAATTTTGACACAGCCAGCCAAGTACTAAGAAATGTCTTCCTTAGTGTACTATCAGAGAGTAAACATAGGGCTTCCCCAGTGGCGCAGTGGTTAAGAATCCGCCTGACAATGCAGGGGACTCAGGTTCGAGCCCTGGTCCGGGAATATCCCACATGCCGCAGAGCAACTAAGCCCGAGCGCCACAATTACTGAAGCCCGCAGGCCTAGAGCCTGTGCTCCACAACAGGAGAAGCCACCGCAATGAGAAGCCCGCGCACCGCAACAAAGAGTAGCCCCAGCCTGCCGCAACTGGAGAAAGCCTGCACACAGCAACGAAGACCCAGTGCAGCCAAAAAAAAAATAAGAGTAAACATGGGTCTGGGCAAAATAAAATCCTGGGTGTTTTCATAGTTAAAAGGCTAAGTGTGCTTTTCAGGATACATTTTTAATCAAATCAGATTCTATTCTACTTCAGAAAATTATTATACAACAAAAAATCTAATCTCACTTTGTCCTTGTGAAGAGTTTGGGAAACCTCTTTAAATTTATCGTAGTGGTATTCAGTATGTAATTTTTAGCACCCTGATGAAATGATATTAAGTTCAGAGACAAAGCTTCTAGAGAACGAAGGGTGTGTTCATTTTGGTTGCTTTCTGTGTTGTTTTCACACTGCTAGGCACCCTGTGAGCATCTAATAAATCTTCAGTGATGAAGCCCATGGAGAAGCTTGGAATCCAGTTGAATTATTAGGCCATGCCTATCTGGCAGTGGCAAGACTTCAGCTGTGGGCCCTGCCAATCTCTTCATTCTCTCTTTGGCTTGCAGACAGCCCCTTCTGGAGAAGCTGCTCTCAGTTGAAGCAACACTTGATAATCCTTTAAGTGTCTGCATCCATTATGAATACTCTCTTAACTTTTAAACTTTGTGGGTACAATTGCTTGTTTTTCTTAATGCTTTTTGATCCATCAGTAAATACTAATAATAAGTGATTATCTTTGGAAAAGAGGTTAATTTACGTAAAATGTGTTCTTTGACTAGTATGAAGTACTCCTCTGTGTCCAAGATCATGATGATCCAGCCATTGATGTGTGTAAGAAGCTTCTTGGAAAATATCCAAATGTTGATGCTAGATTGTTTATAGGTAAGTAACAAATTCTACAATAACCTTTTTGCTTTAATGTATTAAATATCAGTAATCTTCTTTGCATTAAACTATAGATTAGGGTGCTAGACACCCATTAAGTTATTAGCATGTTTGCTTTATGCGTGTTTGTTAGATACAGTGAAAGGTGTTTCTGTCCTTTTGAGAAGACTTAAGTTATAAAGACAAAGTTTTTTTTTTCATATCTGGGATTAACAGAATTACCCCAAATCATGTTTTACTCGTCAGTCAGACATGAGCCTGTTATTTTTGTTTCTTTAATATTTTCAATCTATGACCTTTTCTGTATCTCATTGATTATAATTGGGAATGAGGGATAGAATTCATTTTTGTAATATTGCAAAAAGAATATTTTTCCAAAAGCCTACAGGCTTATTCTAAAGACTAATTAGAGGTATATTTGCTATTAAATATTGATTAATGTTTACTATTAATGCAAGCACTTAAGAATTAGAAAACTGAAACTAATGAATTTTCAAAGATTAATGATGTAATTTTCTTTTGAGAATGAACAATTTTTTTCTAAATATATTATTATGAATAATAAGAAACATAATGGGTTTTTTGGCTATTTTTAAGTATGATGGTTTCACCTATTTTCTTTTTTTTTTTAATTTAATTTTATTTTTTTATACAGCATGTTTTTAATTAGTTATCCATATTAGTGTATACATGTCAATCCCAATCTCCCAATTCATCCCACCACCAGTGTCCATCACCACCCCATGCCACTTTCCCCCTTGGTGTCCATGAGTTTGTTCTCTACATCTGTGTCTCAAGAGAAACATAATGTTAAAGTATGTTTGTTTAAATTATTAAATCTGCAAGTACTTTTTACTACTCTCTACTATGTATATGTATAATAGAAAATATTTCCAATATTGCATGAATTGTTCACTGCTGTACTTTAAAATTTTTAGGTGGCAAAAAGGTTGGCATTAATCCTAAAATTAACAATTTAATGCCAGGATATGAAGTTGCAAAGTATGATCTTATATGGATTTGTGATAGTGGAATAAGAGGTGAGGTTTTTCTTATTTATTTTGCAGAACTATTCATTCAATGATAAAATGCCAAGAGCAGTCTGAGAATACATTTATCAGTCCTATTTGTTTGCCTAATAAAGTAATTCATTTTATCATTATTTCGTGGTAATATGTCAAGTTATACTTACTAAGATTTTGATGTTTTTTATACTAACCTAGAATGTTACGTGTATGAAAATGTTTTCATTTTGAAGAGAAAATTCCAACTATTAAAAAAAAAAAATAGTCGGGACTTCCCTGATGGCACAGTGGTTAAGAATCCACCTGCCAATGCAGGGGACACGGGTTCAAGCCCTGGTCCGGGAAGATCCCACATGCCGCGGAGCAACGAAGCCCATGCGCCACAACTACTGAAGCCCGCGCGCCTAGAGCCCGTGCTCTGCAACAGGAGAAGCCACCACAGTAAGAGGCCTGCACACCTCAACAAGGAGTAGCCCCCGCTCACTGCAACTAGAGAAAAGCCCACGTGCCGCAACAAAGACCCAATGCAGCCAAAAAAAAAAAAAAATAGTCGTGGTCTGTTATATAGTCTATGAGCTTTTTCTAGGTGTAAGTTTTCCCTTATTCATGTGACATCTTTTACTTTAATCTGTTTGTGGCATGTGCAATGTACTGTCTCATGCAAAGGGACAGAAATTAATAGGTGCATATTTTACTAGAATTACATACATTTATTAGAATACATTCATGGCTTTTTACCTAGCTGATTTTATCAGGAATTATTTCAATAATAATGTTTTCAATTATATTGAAATTACAATGTCAATATCAATATATTGACATTATAATTTGTATTTTTGCATTTTTAAACATTTATACTTACAATAATTTTGGTATTCTATAATATTCTATTATATTCTAATTACCGCAAGTTTTTCAACCTCAACGCTTTTGGGCTGGGTAATTCTTTGTTGTCAGGGCTGTCCTGCAGGGTGGTTAGCAGCATCCCTGGCCCCTACCCACTAGATGCAGTAGTAGCCGCTGTTGGTTGTGACAGCCAGAACTGTCTCTGGACATTGCCAAATGTCCCCTACAGAGCAGCAGTTGAGAACCACTACCCAGACTACCTGTATTTAAGGTCCAAATACACTTTTATACAGTAGATTTAGTTGTTAAATACTTGAAGGAAATAAAAATGAAGTCGTATAAAATGATATGATATTTTTGCTATTTAAAAATGGGGAAATGATTTAAATTTTATCAGCTTGAAATGTGCAAATTTGAAAATTAATAGTGTGGCACTCCTACTTAATTAGATTACAAATCTATCAATTCATGGTCAGAGATTACATTCATTTTTCACATTTGCTATCTTAAGTTATTTACTATCATATATTTGCTATGTTTTCAGTGTATCAATCTCTGTCAAGTATATTCTCATTCAGTTCCAATTAGCAGTTTTGAGAGAGAATATCTCATACCCCCAGAAAGAGGAGGCTCATTCCCTATGGTTGGAATGGAGGAGTCATAGTGAACACTGAGCCCCTTTGACCTCTGCTCCTGTACCTTTTGTACTAGGACATATTGTCCATTATTCCAGTTGGGAGGTTCAGAAACGGACTGTTAAAGTTTTCAAGGTACATCCTGCCCCTGCTACATATTAGGTATGTACCAACCTGCAAGTGTCCAGAATAAATTCACTACCATAAGTTAACCTCTTTGAAATTTTGTATTCTACTCAGAAAAGTGATTGAGATTCATTTTATTAGACCCACATACAAAGAAAAACATTTAAGAATTTAATAACTCATAAATTATATTTTACATTAGTGGGCACTTTACTAAAAGGAAATTTTTTCCTCTCTCCCTCTGCACCTTTTTTTCTTTTGCATCCTAGTGATTCCAGACACACTCACGGACATGGTTAACCAAATGACAGAGAAAGTAGGCCTGGTTCACGGGCTGCCCTATGTAGCAGACAGACAGGGCTTTGCCGCCACACTAGAACAGGTAAGTGCAATGGTTATAAATAATATTCTTGGGCTTCCCTGGTGGCGCAGTGGTTGGGAGTCCGCCTGCCAAGGCAGGGGACACGGGTTTGTGCCCCGGTCCGGGAGGATCCCACATGCTGCGGAGTGGCTTGGCCTGTGGGCCATTGGGCCTGTGCTCCGCGGTGGGAGATGCCACAGCAGTGAGAGGCCCGCATAAAAATGTATTAAATAATATTCTTGTTATCAGATCCCTAATCTCCCAGAAGCTTGAGACTATGCTGAGAGTTGGGATGAGCTACCTGAAGTTAACTGTATTAAGTCTATGGGTTCTACGTTTTTGGCTTCAACCAACCATAGGTCGAAAATATTCGGAAAAAAAAATTCCAGAAAGTTACAAAAAGCAAAGTGTAAATTTGCCTTGCACCAGCAACTGTTTACATAGCATTTACATTGTATTTACAACTCTTTACATAGTATTTACATCTCTTTACTTTGCATTTACATTGTATTTACAACTCTTTACATAGCATTTACATTGTATTAGGTATTATAAGTAATCTGACAGGTGTAGATAATACGCACATAGCATCGGTGGATTTTGATACAGGGCTCCTGGAACCAATTCCCCTAGGATACAGAGAGATGACTAATTACAAAAGGCAGCATATCTAAGATGTAAATAATAAATAGGTTTTATATCTGATAAGTTGGGTGATGACCATTTAATTCTACCGTTAATTTAGTAGTTTGCATTTCTCATTACTTCAAAGCACATCTAGGAAAAGGGCAGTAAAATGGAAGACAGAATATTAGTATCCACCCTATTTATGAAAAATACATTGAAAAATGGGGAAGTTGGGAAGCTCAGTGACACCGGCAGGAAATAGCTAGCTATATAAAAGGACACAAGAAAAGGAATTAAGAAATAGGATTGTTCTATTGGTTGATGTACCTATAAATATTGTGTGTATGAATGTACGCATGTGTGTAGCCACATGCATACATATACACATATACATGTACGTACGTATACCTATATATGTAGATGTGTGTATATCTACATGAACATTCTGAAAACAACACATTAAATATTAATATTTTATATGAAGTGAGTGATATTTTTTACCTGTCTGATTCAAATCCAAATTAAGTTTTACTTCAGTAAATCTTTAAATCTTGGAGTTTTAGAGAAGACAGTATTTATTTGAGAATAAAATATACTTTTCCCTCCTAGAAGTAAATACTTCTTTGTAATGGTGATAATAACAAGTGTAGTCAATCAAATAAGAAATTATTGACTGCTTGCTATATGTAAATATTACTTTGTACCACTTTTTATTCAGGTAATTTATGTAAGAATAATAGAATATTCACCCAATCATACTGAAATTCATTAGGAAAAAGAATTTATAAACATCATACTTTTAACATAAAATTCTAATTGTATACATACGTTTTTGGCTTTGTTTTGGCAGGTGTATTTTGGAACCTCTCATCCAAGGTCCTATATCTCTGCCAATGTCACTGGTTTCAAATGTGTGACGGGAATGTCTTGTTTAATGAGAAAGGATGTGTTAGATCAAGCAGGAGGGCTTATAGCTTTTGCTCAGTACATTGCTGAAGATTACTTTATGGCCAAAGCAATAGCTGACCGGTAAGAAAACTAAATTAAATTAGGCTGTTACATTTTTGGTTCCTAACTTCTGTTGGTTTACTCTGTTTGTTAAACCCATGGATTAAGAGCTATTTTATTTTATTTTTTGCTAGTGAGTACAGAATAGTTTAATACTTTTAGAATGTAATTCCTATTAATTATTCAGTTATGTACTAATGAAGCAAATAAATGTTCTAATTTCTCTACATTCTTCAAATTAATGTGGTTTCTAGAGCAGTATGGAGTTTCCTTAAAAAAACTAAAAATAGAGTTACCATATGATCCTGTAATCCCACTCCTGGGTATATATCTGGAGAAAACACTAATTTGAAGATACATGCACCCCAATGTTCATAGCAGCACTATTTGCAATAGCCAAGACATGGAAGCAACATAAATGCACATCAACAGATGAATAGATAAAGAAGATGTGGTCTGAATATACAATGGACTATTACTCAGTCATAAAAAACAATGAAATAATGTCATTTGCAGCAACGTGGATGGACCTAGAGATTATATTAAGTGAAGTCAGACAGAGAAAGACAAATATCATATAATATCACTTATAGATGGAATCTAAAAAAACAATACAAATGAACTTATTTACAAAACAGAAATAAATTCACAGACATAGAAACCAAACTTATGTTTACCAACGAGGATAGGAGGGGTGGGGGAGATAACTCAGGAGTTTGGGGTTAACATATATGCACTATATAAAACAGGTAAACAACAAGGACCTACTGTATAGCATACAGATACATACACACTGAATCACTTTGCTGTACACTTGAAAGTAACACAACATAGTAAATTAATGTTATACTATACTTCAATTTAAAAATAAAATAAATACATTTAAACCCTAAAAAAAAAACTGCATGGTTTGAAGTTATTAAATTGAAGCTTCTCTGTGATTATAAATTTTCATTATTATGGATGTAAATTTTTATGTGTTTTAGAAGAATTAAAAATGTCAGTGCAGTCATAAGCCGGTAGGTGAAAATTTAAAGAATATGATTTCAGATTTTGAAATTTCTCAGTAGATTATTTCATACCTTGCTAAGAAGCCACCTAATGATTCACATGATTGGCTTAATAACATTTCTCGTATCACACAGTGACACTCATTTGCTTTTTTAAAGGGGGTCATTTCCTTGTCTGATAATTTACTAAAGATGTGAAGTATGTTTTTAAACTTCTCTCCTGATGGTGTTAATGTGGTCCATGGTTTCATAGCGTTTCTCATGAGATACAGAATACCACTTTTGGTTTCACACCCTGCCCTTTTTTTTTGATTAATAGTGTTCAGAGACTAAACTATTAAATACAGGACCCACTCTATTTAGTGCTTTCAGAATGTCTGTATTTTAAGTTTATTAAACTGTGAACTGAGGGGTTGTTCCTTCCATTTCTTAGGCGGTACTATCATGGGCCTCTGTAATGACTAAAATGTGTACAAGTATGATATACCCTACGTAGGGTGCTATCCTGGGACGAGGCTCACCCTGAACACTGACAGTTGCTCACTTTTTTTTTTAATTAAAATATAGTTGATTTACAGTATTATATAGTTTTAGGTATACAACATAGTGATTCAGTATTTTTATAAATTATACTCCATTTAAAGTTATAGCAAAATAATGACTGTATTTCCCTGTGCTGTGCAATATATCCTTGTTGCCTATTTTATACAAGGTAGTTTATATCTCTTGATCCTCTTCCCCTATCTTACCCCTTGCTCCTTCCATCTCCCCACTGGTAACCACTAGTTCTCTAAGTCTGTGAGTCTTTTCTTTTTTGTTTAGTCATTCATTTGTTTTAGTTTTTAGATTCCACATATAAGTGATAACAGACTGTTTGTCTTTCTCTGTCTCACTTATTTCACTAAGCATAATACCCTCTAGGTCCATGCACATTGTTGCAAATAACAGGATTTCATTCTTTTTTTATGACTGAGTCATATTCTAGTGTGTGTGTGTGTGTGTGTGTGTGTACTTCCATATCTTGGCTACTGAAATGACGCTTCTTACTCTTTATAGGGATGAATAAATGCATAATCAGTCATGCTTGCATGTGTTCATCATCATAGCTCATTTTATAATTGTCTTAATTTTCAGAGGTTGGAGGTTTGCCATGTCCACTCAAGTTGCAATGCAAAACTCTGGCTCGTATTCAATTTCTCAGTTTCAATCCAGAATGATCAGGTAAATCAGCTGGATTTCTTCTTTTTATACTTTATTAAAAGAAAAGGGGAAGGGAGAGTAATTTTTACATGGTTTTAACTTGGTTTTAACAAAAAAACTAAAAGTCAGATTTTTATTTCCAGAAAAGAGAGGTTAACTTCCTTATTAAAATAAATTTGTCTAAGTATATTTTCTTTCCTTTGTAACACTGAAAGCTTTCAAAAAAGAGGTGTTGAGACTTTGAATTTTTTATGCCAATCTCTATTTTCTAACTTTCTACCCTTTGAATTTTATGATCTTTATTCATCAGAGTATAGGCCATACAAATGAATTGATAGACTTTTTTCTTTGAGATACTAAATAAAAATAGAAAAGAGATTCATTAAATACTCTTTAAAGTTTATATAAAAGGCTTTTATATAACAGGATAAAATGCTGATCATTTTGAGAAAAATTGATTAGTCTTGTAACCAGGCTGTTGTTTAAAGAAAAATCCCTTTTTGTTTGTTTGTTTAAGGTGGACCAAATTGCGAATTAACATGCTTCCTGCAACAATAATTTGTGAGCCAATTTCAGAATGCTTTGTTGCCAGTTTAATTATTGGATGGGCAGCCCACCATGTATTCAGATGGGATATTATGGTATTTTTCATGTGTCATTGCCTGGCATGGTTTATATTTGACTACATTCAACTCAGGGGTGTCCAGGTATGTGGATAGGCTTGGGAAAGTTGGCAGTCATTTGGTGGAACTAAAACACTTTTGATTTAGAAGAAGTTGAAGAAAATCTATCTGAGCCATTCTTCAGCCTCCCAGTGAAGGTTAAAATCAGGTTTAAGCATTACTTTCCTTAGTGGAACGTGGACACAAAATGGAACTTGATTTTCAACTTTCAGCTGATTATACAATCACTTTTATTAAGGCTCAAAAAAAAAGAATGATGTTAAGCAAATCAACAAGTCTTCAAACTAAGAATATGTTAGGATAGCAGTTATTTTAATGCTGCTTTTCTTCCTAATTAACATTTCCTTAACCAATATAGCATGACAGTTGAATTATCTTAAGAAGCAGACTTGACTTTATATAGTGTATTTAAAAGAGTGAAATTGAAGAATTTCATTTCTTAAACTGTGTCTTCAGTCTGACAGTCCATAATTTATTTTTTTAATTCCTAGGGTGGCACACTGTGTTTTTCAAAACTTGATTATGCTGTAGCTTGGTTCATCCGTGAATCCATGACAATATACATTTTTTTGTCGGCATTATGGGACCCAACGATAAGCTGGAGAACTGGTCGCTACAGACTGCGCTGTGGAGGCACAGCCGAGGAAATCCTAGATGTCTAACTACAGCTTTGTGACTGTACATAAGGAAAAAAAGAGGATTATAAATTATGTTTATATAAATGCTTTTAAAAAATCTACCTTCAGTAGTTTTATCACATGTATGTTTTGGTATCTGTTCTCTAATTTATTTTGCATGGCACTTGTATCTGTGAAAAGGAAAGAAAAGAAAAAAAAACACATCTGTAGTCTTGGCCAAATCGTTATACTTTATTTTGTGGAAGTAGAGAATCAAGAGAATTGGTTCTAGGAACCTGGGTTCGGTTTTTGTTGTTGGTTGTTTGTTTACTTTTTAAAAATACATAAATAAATAAATCTATCTATATATATATGAATGTTCTGCAACAAACACTATGACAGTATCCTTCAGTAGAGAAAGTTTCTTATTGGTGAGTACACTCATTTAGAATATGTATGGGATGGCAACAGCTTTGTTTGGGGGGCTCGAAAAGACCAGAAGGTGCAGTCCCTTTTCATGTCTAAAGTGAAAGGTTTAATGCAGTGAACTGCCTGCAGTGAGGTACTAACTGAGAAACTTTTTCATGCTTTATGCCTACCTCTTGTAGTCGTTGCAGAGGAAATATAAACTGTAATATGGTAGCTAGGCCTTGCAAAAACAAATGGAAAAACTTTAAAAATAATAATAACAAAAAAGCTGGAGTCTAGTATTTATATGAATCTGTGAGAAATATTTTTTCGGTCTCACCGCAACGAACCAAAAGTGGTTGAGTTTGGTTTTTAATTGTAGCCATGTCTTGAAGGCATCTTTTTGACCAACTCTTGTTGGTTCTGTCTTGAACCATTGTTAATCACTGTGCTGGTAAGTCTTTCCTTCCCTGCTCCTCACCTGACCCATCCCATCTTTCCTTAACTTTTTGCAGGGGGTGGGGTGGGGGGTTTGTTTTAGTGTGAATGGATGTTTTGATAGTTGTGAGGAAAAATGCATTTCAGACACATTTCACACATGAGCTATTTTCTTACACGGTCTGTCTTATTGTTAAAAAAGAATGTAATTTCATGATACAGGTATTTAATATCTTTTTTAAGTAAATAAATATTCTAGCCATCAATAAATAAATTGCAGTAGAGTATTAAGAGGGGACAGGATGAGTTTTACTCTTAAAATTAATCAGTATCCAACTAGGTCTGTGTGTGTGTGTGTGTGTGTGTGTTTTGTTTTGTTTTGTTTTTTAATTTACTATTACTGTTAGTCTAGTCTTATTTAAATTGGATTTTTGTATTCCAGTTTGTATGACAAAATAGACTAGAGCAGTTCTGGTTGTAAATGCATGCTGTATTTCACTCTTCTCTCCCCATGATGCCGCTGAACTCGCTTGTCAGGTTGTGCTTAACTTGTGGTGAGCTGGACTTGTTTTTGTTTAAAAGAAAAAAAAGGAATAGGCAGAAATGTAAGGGACAGTGCATAAGCCTTTCATTTTTCTTTTCTTTTTTTTTTTTTTTTGTAGTGGACGTTTTGCTCTTTCTTCAGGATTGGATGGCATGTTGTCCATATGAATGCCTGCTGCAGGGCTGACACTGGCAATATGGCAGCTTCAAACTCTTAAGTTACTGCAATTTCCATGTCAAAGCATAATGTGTCACATATTAGCAATAACTACATATTTATAAAAAATGGACACTTTTTCACTGAGCCAATTTCATTTAATTGTCTAATGAGTATATACATGGTTTAAATTGCAGTATATCTGTAAATGGGTGTATACTGAGTGTACACAGTATATACAAGCTTTCTCTGGGCCAAACTGTTTCATTCAGTTTTTCCGTTTTGTTTTTTTTTTTTTTTTTGCCTTATGATGAATTTGTTTGAAGGGCATTTTCTTCATGAACAAAGGCTTTGATGCATACTCCTTTCTACGTGAAACGGGGGTAGTATTGTTCCCTGAGGAAAGTTGCATAGCGAAAACCAGTCTAGTTGTGACCCACTCTGTTTATTTTTTTAAGTCAGTATCATGCAAGCTGAATTTTGCTGACCGTGTTTGTAATTTGTTGGTTTGTTTAACGAAGTTTGGTTGATGCCATCCTTTGCACTGCTGAAGTGAAATCTTGCTTATTCCTTAGCTTTTTGCTGATCTCGGTATGGGCAGTGTAACAACAAAACCCAAATGGCTGGACAGACTTCTTGTGTTTGTAAATATAAAAAATGACTGTTCTGTATATGTGTGTTTTTAATGTGGTAGTGGAGTATTTCCTTCCAGTGAAGCTTCACTTAACCAGACAGAGTGACTCTTTGTTTAGCAAGTTTAGAGCAATGATAAAATGGCAAGAAATAATATAAATGTTATTATAATGATGAAGAAAGCATCACAGCAGAACTGTAGGAGTCCAAATTTAATAAACTGTCTAAAAAAAAACACCAAGTGTCTAGAATATACCATGTTTATTATTTAAAATCATTGTCTTAAGTTTTTTGTTCAAAAAATAAAACTTTGAATACAATCAAAACATTAGCAATAATGTATTTTCATTTCTTGTCTTTTATATTTTTATAAATAATCTAACATGTTCCACCATTCACAGCAGAATTATTTGAAGAATTCTGTAGTGTTAATTTTGAAATCGTCCCTCTACCCATGCTACAGGTGAGATGTATAACTTAAAAGTCAGGCTTTTCTGTATTGGTTGCATGTTAGAATCACCAGTAGAACTTAAAAAAAATACAGATGCCTGGGCCCTGCCTGCAGAGTCTGGTTTAATTATTCTGGGTGGAGCCTGAGCACTGCTCTTTGCTCTGTGCAAGGAGATTTGAGAAGCTCTGGCCCATTATAACATTTAGAAAAGACTCAGTCGTCCTTTAGTCCCCTCTCGCCTGCGCTTACAACCTGAACTCAGCCTTTGAGATCTTACCACCCCAATGGCGAGGAAAGGCAGATCCAAGGAAAGGAAAGGAATGGCTTTGCTGCTGGACATCTAACAGAGAAACAGACTACGTGTCATCCCACACACTGTCCAGGGTCAGGCTCCTCCCAAGCTTAGAGGCACCCCCAGGCCTGTTTTACCACCAGCCCGTGAGAGAAGAATGCTCCTATGGAGAGCTCGTCCCAGGGGAGAAAGACTCTAGAAGGGGTTTGGCTGTGGCCTGCCAGGGGCCCCACTCCTAGCACCTTGACCCAGTAAACAAGCTCTTTCCTCCTGGTTTGTAAAGTATGCTTCTAACACTAACATTTAAGAAACGATCAACAAAAAGTTGGTGTAAGTCTTTTAGAGTTTTATAGCTAGGCAAACTTTGAAAAGCCCTTGCCCTTATTTTAGAGTGAAAAGCTGAGACACCCACTGTGAAAGCTGTGGTCACAGAGGGTAGGTGGACAGTTGTCGGCTGAGCTGGGTGTAGCCCCTGCATCTATCAGGTCCCAGCATCATCGGTCACTCCACTAGATCCTGTTGTTTAAAATTCTGCCTACAACAGCTTTAAAACTCAGTATATAAACCTTAAAATTTTTTAAAAAGCCATAATTTCAATAACCATCTATATTCCAACTCTTAACATTGTTTTAGAGAACCAGATTCAAACCTGCCAAACAGGAATAATTATAAAGCTAGTTTAAGGTAAATGCTTTACATATATTATTTGATAGATAAGATTAGTACATACCACAAACTGTTAATGTTTATGAAAATAGTTAAGACATTTCCTTCTCATGTTTAGTAGGATATAGTGTTTGGATTATTTATTCATTTCAAGTTATAGTTTATGACTACACCAACTTCTTTTTGTTGGAAAGGAAACAAACATTGCAAAATGGTGAGCAGTTATCCCTGCAGAGCTGCAAGGAATGCGTTTGAGTAATTTGCCTTAAAAATACTAATATCTGGGGGCTTCCCTGGTGGTGCAGTGGTTGAGAGTTCGCCTGCCGATGCAGGGGATGCGGGTTCATGCCCCGGTCCGGGAAGATCCCACGTGCCGCGGAGCGGCTGGGCCCATGAGCCATGGCCGCTGAGCCTGCCCATCCAGAGCCTGTGCTCCACAACGGGAGAGGCCATAACAGTGAGAGGCCTGCGTACTGGGAAAAAAAACAAAAAAAAACAAAAAACCTAATATATGCAAGATACCTTACAATCACTATCTCCACATTTTCTAAAAACAAATAAAAATGTATAACTTTAACAGTTTCCTAAGCAGCTACTTGCCTAAGAACCAAAATATGCTAAACACTTTACACGACCCCTGCCCTGTCCTGGGAGAGATTGGCAGAGACTGTGGGTAGTGTCATGTGCTCTGCTGTTTAGTCGATTCATCATTAAGACATCCGTGCTAACAGCATGGACTTGTAATTAAACAATTTAAGGATATCATTTCTTTATACCAGGACTGGAAGTATCTGTTCTGCCCCCACTGCTGCCTCCACACCTCTCATTGCCACCTTGTTTCCATTGTTTTCTTACCCTTGTCATCAGCCCTGGAACCTCCGTCATCTTCCCTCATGGCTGACCAACACCAGGCCAGTGGAAGGAACATAGGCAGGATATTAGAGAATTATGCAGACCATTGACAGGCTGCTCTGGAGCACGGAAAAGAGTAGGCTTGGAAGTGGAGACTTGGGAGTCCTTTCCATAGACGTGATAGTTGAAGACAATGAATGTGATAACCAAAGATAGAGTGTCAATGGACGAGAATCTTGGGGACCTATTTAGACATACAATGGGAGAAAAGCATCCAGGGAAAGAGGCTGCCAATGTGGAGTCAGACAGCCTTCTGGTAGCTATGGGATTTAGGGCAGTTTACTTAATCTTTCTGAGCCTACGTTTATTAACCATGTGGAAATGGGGAGCTAATGCATATAAAGTGATGGTTAGCTCCTCTCCCCTTTCAAAGAAGAAGTAGTGAAACGAGTGCCACGGGTGCCTTAGAGAGGTTTCAAGAAGGAAGTGGTCAGGGGGGTCATGGACGAAAAGGAACGATGGCTGGTGAGTTCAGGAGCAGACATACTTCCTGCAGGGGCACCAATGCTGTTGGATTTCAGGCCATTGTGAATCGTCGCATAATGATAGGTGAAGTGTCAGCATGTGAGAACATAGCTTCTTTATGGATGGTCTGTCTTGTTTTACATTATACTCTCTTCAGGGAAAGAGAAAAGGGTGGGATGTTCAGATAGAGCCAGAAATCGCTCCTGACCCTGAGAGTAACCATTGTGCCCAAAAAAGTTGTAAGAATGGCTGCTCTGGGAATTCCCTGGCGGTCTGGTGGTTAGGACTCCATGATTTCAATACTGAGGGCCTGGGTTCAATCCCTGGTTGGGGAACTAAGGTCCTGCAAGCTGTGTGGCATGGCCACAAAAAACCCAAAAACAAAAAACATGGCTGTTCAGTAGAGTGGAAGGAGCAGAAGTCAGATCATTGGGATTTAAGGAGCATGTGAGGAAGAAATGAAAGCTATGGGCACAGATATTTGGAAATTGCAACAGTGAAGTATTGATACATGCCACAACACAACCTTGGAAACATTATGCTAAGTAAAAGAAGTCAGATACAAAAGGCTACATACTGTATGATTCCACTTGTATGCAATGTCCAGAGTAGGCAAATCCATGGGGACAGGAAGTAGATTAGTAGTTGCCAGAGGCTGGAGGATGGGAGGAAAGAGGACTCCTAACAGATTCAGGGTTTCTTTTTGGAATGATAGAAGTGTTTTGCAATTCGATAGTGATGATTGTTGCACAACAACAAAACAAACAAGAAAGCACCTCTGAATTGTACATTTTAAAAGGCAAATCTTACGGTATGGGAATTATATCTCAATTTTTTAAATAAAGAAAAAATAAAAGTCACTGTTAATGTATTATTTCCTTCCAGTGTGCTGACACGTATTGCCGAAATGTTTCAAGAGAGGTTGTGTGTAAATGCTCGTTACTTGGCATTCTTGCTAGAACTCGGGACTGCCATTTTCTAAATCTTTTTAAATTTGACAGATGAAAATATTGTACCTCATCGTCTAATTTATAGATTTTTAAGTGACTGGTTATGATTGAGTATTCTTTATTTATGTATGATTTTTAGCCACTGAAATTTCTTCCACTTCTTAACCTTATTTACCTGAGAGTCTTAAGGCTTTCCTATTGCTTATTACACACCTCTTTTCTTTTTAACCATATGAAACAATTTACATTGCCAACCAGAACACACGGCTAAAATCTTTGCCTTTCGGATATTTCCCCAAGGCAAGACGGGGTAGGCATGGAAATAATTGGTTAACATTTGTGCAACTAAATGGCCCACACAGGTGTCCAGATCAAAGATCAGTTTTCCCAAATGTTATTTCCCTCCCTCTTTTAGCACAAAACCCTTTTCAGTTCTGAAGTAACATTATTTTCAGAGTCTACATATATTTACATTTCTGAAATAAGGCTTACTTAAAGCTTTTGGGTGTGAGCCATGGCCGCTGAGCCTGCGCGTCCGGAGCCTGTGCTCCGCAATGGGAGAGGCCACAACAGTGAGAGGCCCGCGTACCGCAAAAAAAATAAAAATAAAAAAAGCTTTTGGGTACTGTTTTTCCAATACATTTCTGAACTTTATTTGCTAGTATTTTATGAAATATTTTCTAGGCTGTAGAGTGAGGTTATGCTAACTACATAGTCAATTGGCCTTTTATTTTTTTTCTTTTTTAATCTATGCTCTAGAAAAAAAATTTATTTAGCTAGGAATTATCTGTTCCTTGAAAGCTTGAAAGAATTTATCATTAAAACTTTAGGGGCCTGGCACTTCAATAACATTTTCGGTTTATTTCATTGGTAATAGTTCATACTTTCTACATTTTTTTAAAAGTCAGTTTTAGTCAGTTACACCATAGAGATGCACATAGCATTTTCATAATTCTTTACAAACTCTTTCTGGCCAGATATGCTGTTGTCCAGGAGGTTTGCGGCCCCTGTGCCAATTGAACTTGGGCCTCTGTGATCTGAGAGCTGAGTGGCAGGCAAAGCCATCATCGCTCCTGTGACACCAGTATCCTTTTAATATGAAGAAAAGCTGACCGACCTAGTTACTCTTCCTCTTAAAAAGCTTGAATGGCTTGGTGTGACCTTCAGGATAAAGCTCAAGTTTTTCTCACGCAGAGGCCATTTAAGTTAGGTCCCTGCCAATCCCTCCAGTCTTGTCCCTTGCCACTTGCCTAGCCCATTCATATAAACTCTCCTGGTAGTAAACTTCCTGTAGCTTCCCTGACATCTGCCCTTTCCTGTTCTGGGCCTTTGTTCTGCTCTGCTTCCTCATCAGGGTCCCCCAGCTCCTCTAACTAACCCCCCACCCTGACCTTGGGACTCAGAAGCCAACTCCTCCGTGACTTATCTAACTGTGGGTTAGGTACCGCCCCCCCTCCCCCACCCTGTGTCTGTGCCTCCATAACCTCACCCCTCACTTAACGCTCATTTTTTTTTTTTTTTTTTTGGTATGCGGGCCTCTCACTGTTGTGGCCTCTCCCGTTGCGGAGCACAGGCTCCGGACGCGCAGGCTCAGCGGCCATGGCTCACGGGCCCAGCCGCTCCGCGGCATGTGGAATCTTCCCGGACCGGGGCACGAACCCGTGTCCCCTGCATCGGCAGGCGGACTCTCAACCACTGTGCCACCAGGGAATCCCAACGCTCATTATTTTAATTGACCTTTCAGTTGTTTGTCTTCATCATTCGATTGGGAATGTCACAGCAAGGAGGGTCAGTAATATCCGACTTTGTGTCCCAAGCACCTAGGTTACGACCTGACACCGAAGTCCATTATATTGAAGGAATTAATGAATAAGGATAAGTATGCCTTGATCATGAATCTTATGCCTATAGCTAATCACACAACAGTTAAGAATGCAGACTGTGGAGCCAGACTGCTTGCATCCACTTGTTGGCATCACCACTTGCTCCCTGTACCTCTCTGTGCCTCAGTGGACACCAGCATTACCTCCTTTTCAGGTTGATCTGAGAATTAAAGGCGATAATATATATGCAAAGGCACATTCTCAATAAAAACTTTGTGTTAGTATCATAAGGATCTCCAGTGTTAGGCTGTGGTCACTAAGTAAAAACGAAAGTTTCGCTACCCAGTCAACAAAGTAGCTCTTCTTTCCTTCAAGGCTCGAGGAAGAGAATTGTTCACAATCTAATGCAGAGGGTTGCATGAGCTTTTCTAGGACAACTGACCCTCAGCCCTTGATGGTTCAGAGTGAATATTCTAGCATTCAAGGAGAAAATCAATCTGATTAATTTGAATTATTATAAATAGTGCTAGTGTAGCCCATATAATACTGTCCAGAATGTTAGCACCAATGGACTGAGCTGCAAGGCATGGCAGGCAGTTACAAGACTTCAGGACACAGGCCTGCATTCCTGCGAGAATATCCATGAAATCCCAAGGCTGAGAGAACCTGGCGTTTATGGCAGGGCATTGCACATGCTCTGTGGAATGAGTTGCACCCACGACATGGGCAACACTCAAGGAATTTTACCCAGCTGGAATGTTCCCAGCTATCATTCTTTTAATGGACAACTGGTTTTGTATAATTCAGAGGCAGTTTCCCAGGTGTTTGCTGACTTGGGGCACTCAAAGCAGTGAGTGTGGGGGGCTAGAACTGGCCATCTGAAAGGGAATTTTCTTCCACAAGGCTGTATAGCTTCCATGGCTCCCAGACTGCAGTATGAAAACAAATTATTTAAAATGCCAACCACAGGGCCCTACTCCCCTGAGATGAAGTCGAGAACTCTCAGCCTGTATAAGCTCTCCTGAGATTCCGATGCGCGCACCTTCCAGTACACTTTGAGGAACATTTCAGTGGAGGTCTATCACTTGGGGATGCACTTTATGGAAGTCAAGGACAGTGGAGCAGAGGAGGGTGGTGGCCTTGGGCAGAGGAAGGTTGAGACTCTGCTCTTAGGGCCTCATTTTGTCGATCTCTAGGTGAAGTGGCTGTGATATTGTGGTTTATGATAAGAAACATATATTTGGTCTTCATCCCCATTCCTGGCACAAAGCTCCTAAAACCCTTAAGATTCCCTAAGGGATGAGAGCCACGAAGGTGTCTTGTTATGTGAATGAGGTGACTTTTGGACCACATCTAAGATGGGGACTGGTTGCCAGGAGAACCAACCCTGTGATTAGAAGGTTGGCACTTTTAGCTCCACCCCTCCCACCCTGACATCGGGGTTGGGAGAGGGGCTGGAGGTTGAATCAATTACCAATAGACAATGATGTAATCAATCGTGTCTTTGTATTGAAGCCTCTATAAAAACCCGAAAGGACAGAGTTCGAAGACCTTCCTGGTGGATGAACACATGGAGATCTGGAGAGAATGGCAGGCCTGGAAGCTCCACACCCCTTCCCCACACCTTGTCCTATGCGTCTCTTCCATCTGCCTGTTCCTTTTCTAATAAGCTAGTAATCAAGTAAGTAAAATGTTTCTCTGAGTTCTAAGAGCTGTTCTAGCAAATTAACTGAACCCAAGGAGGGGGTCGTGAGAGCCTCCCATCTATAGCCAGTAGGTCAGAGGCACAGGTGACAACCTGGACTTACAATTGGTGTCTGAAGAGGGGGCTGGGCAGTATTATGGGACTGAGTCCTTAACCTGTGGGATCTGATGCTATCTCCAGGTAGATAGTATCAGAATTGAGTTGAATTTTTGGACACCTAGCTGGTGTCCCGAGCATTGCTGGGCAGTGTGGGAAGAAACCTCCCCCTCCACACGTTGGAATTGTGATCCGGAACCAGACTGTGGCCCAGTAGGAGTGTAGTCCCCAGAGGTTGCCAGGACACCCAGGAGTCTGCAAGGCGGGCCATTCGAAACAGCAGATGTTGATTGGCAAACAAGAGGTCTGGTAACGAAAGAGACAGAAACAAAGGAAAACTAGTTGAAAAGTTAACAAAGTTTTCAATTCAAACATCTTTTCCTGGGCTTCCCTGGTGGCGCAGTGGTTGAGAGTCCGCCTGCCGTTGCAGGGGACGCGGGTTCGTGCCTGGGTCCGGGAAGATCCCACATGCCGCGGAGCGGCTGGGCCCGTGAGCCATGGCCGCTGAGCCTGCGCGTCCAGAGCCTGTGCTCCGCAACGGGAGAGGCCACAGCAGTGAGAGGCCCGCATACCGCAAAAAACATCTTTTCCTTAGAAACTGCAGTATTTTTTGTCTTTTTAAAAAATTGAAGTGTAGTTGATTTACAATGCTGTGTTAATTACTGCTGTATAGCAAACTGACTCAGTTATACTTATATACACATTTTTTTCATATTCTTTTCCATTATGGTTTAATCAAAGGATACTGAATATAGTTCCCTGTGCTATACAGTAGGACCTCGTTGTTTATCCATTCTATATATACCAGTTTGCATATGCTAATCCCAAACTCCCAATTCATCTATCTCCCACACCCTCCCCCTTGGCAACCACCAGTCTATTCTCTATGCCCCTGATTCTGAGAAACTGCAGATTTTGAACTTATCACCAGTGTAACCGGAATTTAAAATGTTTACTTTGTTTTCATGGACCAGCCCAGGGGGAAAACTGTGGTGGAGGAGTAACATTGCTGTATCTAATGAGGTTGAACCAGAGCTGCCAAGGGAATGTAGGAAGCAGTCTCTGGCCTTTGAGTCCCACTGATTTGGGCCAGAAGTGCTGCCCTTGCCCATCCTTAGGGAATTCTGGGAAAATGACAACCTGTGCAGTCACTCCTCATCTCAGCGCCTCCCATCTAGGACAAGTCAGGCAACAAATGAAGAGTCCAGACACAGCTAAGAGCTTATTGTTTGACACCCAGGGGTGAGGATCCCGATCTGGCTGCCTTACCTCCTCTTCCTTGCAGTAACCATCTCTGGGGGAAATGGAGGTGATTGCACTGATGCCAGGAGCGCTAGAAGGGAGGTTTAGCTTTCTTACATCTGAGAACAATGACCTCTCCCCACAACCTAAATCCTAAACTGAAAAGTCCCAGTACTGTTGGCCCACGTTACAGTGGCGATCAGTCCACTCTGCTTGAGGGATTCCAGCGGCCGAGTTGCCAAATGATCAGGCAAATGGACTACAAACAAAGGGAACATGTCATTTTTAGGGAAGAGCCCAAACTGAATGGCCAGAAGACGTGGGCAATAGAGGCAGAATTCATGGGAGACACAGAAGTGAAATTCAATTAAAACATAATGAGGGAAAAACCATAATGAGAACTTTTGAGAAGATAGAATTAGAGCATAAAAAATGAAATTATGCAACTAAGGAGCACGATTTCTAAATTGAGATTCAATGCAGAAATGAAAGAGAATGATAGTTTCTGAAAACTAAATTAGTATTTGGGGTGGGTGTAGGGGGTTGTCCCAATAACCCAAAGCAAAAGAAAACAAAGCAGACTAACTACTAAGAAAAATGCACAAATACCACACATAGAGGACCAATTAGGCAGAGACTTAGTCTAATAATAGGAGTTCCAGAAGGAGAAAGGAGAAGATAGAAGAAAACTAAAGAAAGACTTGACTATTTACATTTAACGGACTCCCCTGGTCCCAGGTGGGTTTAATGAAAAGACACACTCACACAAAGAAGTATCCCGGTGAATGTTCTGAGCTTCAAGGATTAATTTAACCCTCATCAGCCAGAAAGAACAAGTTCTTGGCAAGAAAAAGAGAGAGGCCATCAGCAATACTGGAGGCGCTTGAGAGACAAAGGTGTGATATCTATAGGCTATTTGGGGGGGAAATGGATTATGAGCTGAAGATCTTATATCCAGTCAAATCATTATATGAGAGCAAAAAGAAGGCATTTTTTAATACACAGTGCCTTGGAAAATCTACACCCCTGTACTCTGAGGAAATTTGTCAAGAAAGTTCTCAAGAAAATAACCCCAAACAAAAACCTCTGCATGGAAGATGACAAAAAATACAGGAAAATGGTGGTGATTAATGAACCTTGTATTAGTCATAATCTAAATGGACAGTGCTAGTGTGACCTGGAATAATAAGAATTTTTGAATAACATAAGACCTACTCTAGGGGAAATTTCAATAGCCTTAGCTAAAATTCTTTTCTCTCAAAACCTAGGAGTAGGGATGTGAAAGAAGAAAATGGAGAAGTAAAAATGGTTCAAAGTTTTATTTAGGTTTGTGAGTCTTGAAGGAGGGAGTGCAGTGCACAAAAAAACAACTTGAACTTGCCTCTTAGACACGAAAAGCCCTTTGTTCTTTTCTTATTTATTTATTTTTGGCTGCGTTGGGTCTTCCTTGCTGTGCACGGGCTTTCTCTAGTTACAGCGAGTTGGGGCTACTCTTCCTTGTGGTGTGCAGGCTTCTCATTGCTGTGGCTTCTCTTGTTGCAGAGCACAGGCTCTAAGTGAGTGGGCTTCAGTAGTTGTGGCTCGCAGGCTCTAGAGCGCAGGCTCAGTAGTTGTGGTGCATGGGCTTAGTTGCCCCGCAGCATGTGGGATCTTCCCGGACCAGGGCTTGACCCCGTGTCCCCTGCATTGGCAGGCGGATTCTTCATTGTTGAGCCACCAGGGAAGTCCCAAAAGTCCTTTGTTCTTTCACTGAGGATTTCTTACTAGCAGTAGTATCTCTCTCTCTCTCTCTAACCTAGCTGTCTCCTTTCTTTACCTTCTCAGCGCCTCGTCTTTTTTTTCTCCCTACCCATATTCATCTCACTCTTCACACAGGCCAGATTAACTACAGATTTCAGACTTAGCTCCAGGCTCACCTGTGCACATCCAAAAATCCATCAAGACGCTCAGCTGAGCAAAAGGAACAATTTCTCCTTTAGTGATGAAAAGGCCTAGCAGAAAATTTGTGATTACGGTCCTTCTGTTGACAGCATCCACCCTCATTAGAAGGCTTTGCATTTTTAAAGAACATTTCTCCCCATCTGCTCCAGAGTCCTGTAAGAAATTCAGTGTCAGCTTTCGGTGAAAAGCTGTAGGGTTGAGAATAGGGGTAAGGATGGAGGTGGGGACAATGAGATGAGGATGGAGAGGTCGGCAAGGATGCAGCCTGCTGAGCCTTGAGAGCCTAGTTAAAGAGTTTGGGCTTTACCCTGAAGGCAGAGTGGAGCCATTAAAGGTTTTGTGTGTTAGAAAGATATCCCTGGGACTTCCCTGGCGGTCCAGTGGTTAAGACTTCTCCTTCTCCACCCCAGGAGGTGTGGGTTTGATCCGTGGCTGGGGAGCTAGGATTCCACATGCCTTGCGGCCAAAAAGCCAAAACATAGAACAGAAGCAAAGTTTTAACAAATTCAGTAAAGACTTTAAAAATGGTCTGCATCAAAAAGAACGAAAGATATCCCTGGCTGCTGTGTGGAGATGAATGAGCCTGTAGAGAGGATGAACTTGAAGGTAGAGAAGCCAGCAGGAAAGTTGTTGCTCTAATCCCAGTGAGGAATTCTGTTTATTTACAGAAATCCTATCTACCCCTGTGACCTAAGTGTGGGTGGAAACTTTTGTTTTTTTCCTTTTGTACAGGTCAGATGGGAATGTACCACTTGTAAGCTGCCTAGTTTCTGCAATGAGAATCCATCTTTCTTTCATACCAACCCTAAGTCTGCCTTTACGAGGGTCTTACCCCCACCCCCCCGGCTCCAAAGGTCCCAGGAGGCTGACACCCAAGACAAGTCCATGTCAGGATCACAGCCATTTCATCTGACTTCCCACCTTTACCTGAGCTCTCCCGGACATCATTCTCCAATTGCTTCTGCGTATGACTGGCTCTCAGTGCTACTGGTTCTATCTCCCCATCCAGTCTCCTACTCACTCTTGAATATGATGACCAACTTGGCATTCCCTGCTGCCTCCTAATATTCAAAGTTTGATTCTACAGCATGTTAAATTCAAACCTCCGTTAAATTCAGAGCTTCATCAGGTCTAGGGCAAAAGTTAGGGCAGTGACTAGAAAGAAGTAGGTGCCAAGCACTGACCTGGGGGAATTCATGTGACTCAGAGTATCCCACATCCCCACTGAGCCTCTCTTGGCTGCAGGTCCAGCTCCTCCTTCCCCCAACTATCTGCCCCTTGCTCTCCCCTCCCCCACTTCCTCCTCCCCCTCCTCTCCCCTCCCCCCTCCCCTCCCCTCCCCTCCCCCTCCCCTCCCCTCACCTCCCCCTCCCCTCCCCTCCCTCCCCTCCCCTCCCCTCCCCACCCCTCCCCTCCCCCTCCCTCCCCCTCCCCCTCCCCACCCCTCCCCTCCCCCTCCCTCCCCACCCCTCCCCTCCCCCTCCCCTCCCCTCCCCTCCCCCTCCCCTCCCCTCCCCTTCCCCTCCCCCTCCCCCCTCCCCTTCCCCTCCCCTCCCCCCCTCCCCTTCCCCTCCCCTCCCCCCTCCCCCTCCCCTTCCCCTCCCCTCCCCCTCCCCTTTCCCCTCCCCCCTCCTCCTCTCCTGTCTGGGAGCCCACAGAGACCTTGCTATAGGGATTTACCTTGCAAAAGGGAGCCAGTTCTCTCCATGCCCCATCCTTTTACCATCTCTGATTGTCTCCAGACTTACAATGAGAATTATAGCCTAGCCTGTGCCCAGGGACCCAGAACCTGGAATAAGGCTAAGATATAAAAAGACTTTAAGTCTTTCCTAATTTATCAGCAAAACCCTGGAGAATGTATGCGAGATTAAGGGTTTGGCCAAGGAAAGAGAGACATAAACAAAGATTAGGCTACATTTTTCGATCTGATATTCTTTCCAGCGATTGTTGGATGAAAATGGTAGCTCCAGCAGCTGGAGTGAGTCTAACTGTTTTTCCTCAGTTGGCAGACTTCAAACTGACTCAAAGATGGACAACACCAAATAAAGCCAAGAAGTCAGAAATTCCTGGATATAATAAAGAGGGATGAATAAAAAGACTTCGGAAGACAGGAATCTGGGCATGGATTTACCATGGGTGATTCAGCCCTCCTCGCAATAAAGATCAAGAATATATAGTCAGGGTTTCCCTCGTGGCGCAGTGGTTGACAGTCCGCCTGCCGATGCAGGGGACGTGCTCCGGTCCGGGAGGATCCCACATGCCGCGGAGCGGCTGGGCTCGTGAGCCGTGACCGCTGGGCCTGCGCGTCCGGAGCCTGTGCTCTGCAACAGGAGAGGACACAACAGTGAGAGGCCGGCGTACCCAAAAAAAAAAAAAAAAAAAAAAAAAAAAGGAATATACAGTCATCCCTCAGTATCCAAGGGGGGATGTCTTCCAAGACGCCCCCACCCCCACCTCCCCAGGCCCTGTGAGTACCAAAATCTGCAGATGCTCAAATCCCTTATATAAAATGGCATAGGACAGTCGGCCCTCTGTGTCCGTGGATGCAGAACCCATATATGGAGCCCCCTGTACTCATATCACCAAACCATTGAAAAATACTTTGGTTCAGAAGACCTAGAAACTTTGAAAAGCACATGTAGGCCAAGGATGCAGATGGGAGGAGCTAGCTGTGCTGAAATTGTCTCCTTGATTCCGACAATGGTAATAGGATGAGGGCAGGACACTTAAGCAAGGCCAAATATCACACTTAACACTCCGAGTCATGGTGTGTATAATTATCATAATTGGCAAAGGTGCTACTGTGGTAATCTGGTCTGACTCTTTGACTGTAGCCAATTAACTAAACAGAAGATCCAGAAGTGAAACATAGGCAGCCAACCACAAGGTTTTACTTGATTTAGGAACCACTCCTCCACCCGCCACCCCTCCACCAAAAAAAAAACCCAGTCTGGTGGAAAGAGACCTTACTTTGGCTGCTGCAATAGAGAATCCCACTTCCTCATTCAATTCCCAGGCCTGACTTATTTCAGAAACTCTGAGCCCCTTAAATGAAAGGAAGGTTGCATACCCCTGACAAAGGACTCTGATAACTTAACAGGTTTGTATGTGCCTCTTCCTCCTCCTCTTCTCCAAAAGACAACTATTGATCAGGGTAAATGTACACTTAGGGAAAGAAAATATCCCAACCTTTGGCTTTGAAATAATGGGAAACTAGAATGCCACGATGGATTACCAGTCAGTGGCAGCCTTATGGCGATCAGATTATAAATGCTTTCATTTTAATCTGCCTCACCATGGGCCCTATGAGACCCCAAACTCATCTTATGGTGACCGTATAGCTGGAATAAATAAATTCAGCCATTGGCATAGTTTCCAGATTTGTTTCCTAACCTCTGTCAAGAGGGCTATTACAGTAAGAAAAGCAAATGAAGCCTTCAAGCAGTACTGTCCCATAGAAATATAATGTGAGCCACAAATCTAATTTTAAATTTTCTAGTGGCCATATTTTTAAAAGAGAAGAAGAAATAGGTAAAATTAAGTTTAATAGGACATTTTATTTCACCTGATACATCCAAAATACTATCATTTCAACATATAATCCACATACAACTTATTAATGTACTTATTTTTGTACTAAGTCTTCAAAACAGGGGGCACATTTTACACTTACAGAACATTTCATTACAGACTCACCACGTTTCAAGTGCTCATGTGACTAGTAGCTATGGTATTGGACAGCATAGCTTTAGAGCTTCCCCTCCCCACCATGAGAACAAGCCAAAAAAATGTCTCATTCCTGGAAGATTCTCAGAAATGCGTGTGCGGTCAAATCAAAAAGGAGCTGAGAGTTGCAGGGGTTATGGTTCCTTTTGTATTCCTTTTTAACATATCTGTTGTCTATGCAGTTGTCAGATAGATCTCGAAGCAATACAGAGGATTATTTTTTTATTGTGATTTTTTAAAAATTGAAGTATAGTTGATTTACAAAGTTGTGTTAGTTTTAGGTGCACAGCAAAGTGATTCAGTTATACATACATATACATCTAGTTTTTTCGGATTCTTTTCCCTTACAGGTTATTACAAAATATTGAGTACAGTTCCCTTGCTGGTTGCAGAGGATTATTAAATGTTTAATTAGGTAGTGACTCCAATTGTATCTGCTGTTTCAGATGTGGTCTCTTTGCTGGAGTAAATCAGCACAGTTCCTAACACCTGGTATGCAACTATAGATGCAGTAACTGTTCTGTTCATTCAAATAAGAAGAAAGCATTAGTTGCAATTTGCTTTCACCTGGCAGGCAGAGCCGTCCACCTCCACTGTTTTGCCTTGGGATTATGTCAACTCTGCATCTGTGCCGTGATTTAGTCCATGCTTGACTTTCTCCCTATTTCACAGGACGTGGTGTTGGCTCATTATGTTGATGACATCAAACTAATAAGGCTTGGAGGCCAGGATGTAGCAGATGCTTTAGATACTTTGGGTAAGATACATTTGTGCCTAGGCACTTCTCTGGTGGTCCAGTGGTTAAGAATCCGCCTGCCAATGCAGGGGACACAGGTTTGATCCCTGGTCCAGGAAGATCCCACATGCCTCAGAGAAACTAAACCTGTGTGCCACAACTACTGAGCCTGCGCTCTAGTGCCCGTGAGCCACAACTACTGAGCCCATGTGCCACAACTACTGAAGCCCGCGTGCCTAGAGCCCATGCTACACAACAGAAGCCACCACAATGAGAAGCCTGCACACCACAATGAAAAGTAGCCCCCACTTGCCGCAACTAGAGAAAGCCCAGGCACAGCAATGAAGACCCAATGCAGCCAAAAATAAAAAACTAAATTATAAAAACAAATTATAAAATTAAAAAAGGACACATCTGGGCCTAAAGTGAGAGATGTATGCCCTGAAAAGATAGGGGGCTGCCACCTCATTAAAGTACAAATCCCTCATAAAGTTCAGGAATTGGGATCTCACCCTCAAAGGAAAAGATGAGTGACTGTACCTTGTAACTTCTACCATTAAGAAAGAAGCACATGTGGGATGGAGGGGTGTAGGATAAATTAGGAATTTGGGATTAGCAGATACACACTACTGTATATAAAATAGATAAACAACAAGGACCTACTTAGAGAACAGGAAACTATATTCAATCTTATGATAACCTATAATGGAAAACAACCCGAAAAAGAATAGATCGATAGATAGATAGCTGAATCACTTTGCTATACACCTGAAACATCGTAAATCAACTATACTTCAATAAAAAAAAAAAGAAAGAGAAAGAAAGGAAGAAGAAAGAAACACATTACTTCTTTAGATTTTAGAGGCACTATATACCACAATTAAGCATGCTGTTGACTCCTTTACTGCTTTCAGGATTGAGCAGGACCCAGAGCAAGGAACATACTCCACAGCTGTTTTTAACACTCAGCACTTGGGATTCCTGCGGACCCAGTGGTGTTTGAGGTGTGTGTGTAGATATAGGATGCTCTATGGCACCTGTAGTAGACCTCAACTGGAGAACCACAACAGAGTCCCCTGGGTTTTGGAGAAAAGCCAAGCACTCTTTGGCGAGTAACTATTCTCCTTTGGAGAGGCAGTCTTGGCTTGTTACTAGTACATGGTGATTGGATTCCTATCAGTGAACACCGAGTTCATACAATATGGACTGTCCACTGTGGACTGGAAGTTATCTGATCCACCAAGCCGTAAGGCCAAGCATACTTAATAACACCCCATCAAAATGTCCCAAAGGCACAAATTACAAATTCAGATTACTCAAATTCTCAGTGTGCCTCTACTCGTCACACTGCCACCTCTTCCTTGACACATATCTATGACCTCATGCAGAGTTTTTTATAACTAGTTGGCCTAATGCAGATGATTCTGTGATGTTCTGGCATCAGAAGGAAGTAGAACGCTAAGCCTTTTAGGCCCCCTTAAGGTTAGGCCTGAAAGACCATCCTTAAGTGAGAGAGAGAAATCCTCCCATAGGCAGAACTTTGCCTGTAAAGTAAGGTGGTCTCAGCATGGATCTATAGCGTAGATTCGTAGGGAACGTGCAATGTAGATTCATGGGAAATGGCTAATGGTTTGGCCAGAGTTCAAGAAGTTGGAATGACCAAAACATATTGATGGCAAAAAGTTAATGGAAGAAATTTGTTGAAGAACCTCACAAGACATGTGAGAGTGTGAGGCTGTGTCCCATGTGAATACTCACCAAAAGCCTCCACTGCAGAGGAGGTCATGGTGGCAAGAATGAAGGTTTTGCACACCTCAAGAACATGGATTCCCCTCATCAAGGCTGGCCTGGCTACTGCTATTACTGAATGCTCACTTACTAGCAGTAAAACCAAACCAAAACCCCTGATGTGATGATATAACGCAGGGGGACCAGTAGGCTACCTGGTGGCAGGTTAATTTCATTGGACTCCTTCCATTACAGAGGATAGTCCTCCCTGGAGAGACATTTTTTCTGGGTTTTAATTTGTCTTCCCTTCTCTCCATGCTTTTTCCAGGTGTCACAGACTCGATTGGTTCTGACCAAGAAACTCATTTAAACATTTAAGAAGAAAATGGGCTGGTGTTCATGGGATTCAGGTGTCTCACCATGTATCCCAGTCACCCAGAAGCAGCCAGCCTTAAAGACAAGTGAAATTGTTTATTGAAGACTCAGTTATGGCAAGGGTTAAAGACAAGACCTTGAGAATTTGGGCTGAAGTACATGCTCTGAACCTGTGGTGCTATTTCTTCTATAGCCCAAATACGTAGGTTCTGTAGCCAAGGGTTAGAAATGGTGGCTGTAGCATCTTTCACTATTACATCTAATAACACACTTAGAAAAAAAATGTGGTGCCAATTTTCACAACTATGAACTCTGCTAGTTTAGAAGTCTTCATAAACAATCAAGAAATCTGTCCACGCGGGACACAAAAAGGATGCCACTGAAGTGAAAGCTGAAACAGTTACTTGGCCATTTGGGGCTTCTTATATTACTTGAAGAACAAGGGGTTATGGTGTGGATGGGAGTGATGTATCCTGATAATCGAGGAGAAATAGAGTTGCTGTTATAGAACGGAGGCAGGGAAGAGTACGTCTGAAGTCCAGGATATACCTTATACCTCCCGGTACTTCTTTGTCCAGTAAAATTTAAGCGAAAACTGCAAAAACCAAATACAGGCAAATAAAGATTTATGTCACCATAGCATGTATAGAAGCAACCAGCCAACATGCTAACTGAGGGCAAAGGAGCATGGGGTAGATGATGGAGGAAAGAAGACATATAAATACCAACTCTGACCATTTGACTAGTTGTGGTGAGGGGAGGATATAATGTGTACTTGTAATTTTTCCATGATGTGTCATAACTAGTTATCCTTTTCCTTCTTTTCTACTCCCCTACTAATTTATATGGAGGGTGTGGTAACGGTGGCTATCTTTACAATATAATGCATAGGTTACAGGATATAAAGATAGAACCCAGATGGAACTAGAGTAAGAATATACATCACACAGAGATCCTGGGCTTGAAGCTGGATGCCCTAACTGATGAGAACTTGACTTGACTCCTTTTTTGGACAGAGGATAAGCCTGTTTTCATTTGAGGGATAGTTGCGTTATCTCAGGTAGGAAAGTTGTTATTGGTAAGCTTAAGAATACAAAAATGATATATGCTTTGTTCGCTGGGCAAACAAAAGATTGACTATACTGTAGATATTTGTCACATTTTCTAGCTGCCCAGTAAATTTTTGAGCAGCCCTGGTATATTTTGGAAATTTACCACCTTCTAAGTCCCACTTAACGTCCCCAAGGTGAAAGCCCAAAAGACTCTCTTTCCCAGCTTTTCTGGCAACTGTGGCATAAAATGTAAGTAACCCAGACTCCACCAATAAGGCTTATCCATGTAGACATAGATTTCAAAGTGCCCAACGTAAGGAAGCAGTACTGCATGGTTTTTCTGTCGATAAAGTAACAAGTAACTTGACTCTCAGAGCCCTCAAGACTGAATTCTTGGTAAAGAGATGCCACAGATACTGGCAGCAGTTGTGTTTGCAATAAAATCGAATTTCTCCCACAGAAGTGGCAGCAGAGAAGCCACAGTATTTGGTTAGTGCCCGGGGAAACAACTTAGATGATTTTCTCATAAAACCAGTTCTGTGGCATGGTTTTGGGTCCCCGGAAATGTGGAACTGTGGCTGATTCTCTTGGTCTGCAAACTGCCCAATATCCAGAGACAGTTTCTGTTGCTTGCAACTGGTGACTCTGCCTGAGCCATATAGGGACTCGTTCCATTGAAAGGGTTGAAAGATACATGAAAAGAAGGAATGGAAGGAAAGTCTAGAAAGTGTGATTGTGGAATTGGTTCAGGTTTCTGACCAGGGAACTGACAATTACATTGGGAGAATTAAACTGGTAGCAGTAGGGAAACTATATAAAGGAAAGACTTGAGACAAGTTCAGTTAAGGTCACGACAAGGCCAATGAAGAGACCTTCGCTCTAGTCTGTGTTGGGACACTGAGGCTTAGACTAGATCAGGTGTCTAGATCCAGGATAGCAGACATGCCTTGCAGTCTCATTCCTGGTTTGACTGTGGGCAAGGAACTCACATGGCTTTCTAATCACCATTTTTAATCTCTTAAAAGTCACTGCTCATCATTTTTTCTGGTATTTGAATGAAAGAACGATCAAACTCAAATCTGTCTAGAGGTCACATGAGAGTATCTTCTCTGTGTGGATTGAAGGTTGTCTTTGACATTCCCTAACTTCCTTTGTTGTGAGGTCCTCAAAAGTTGCACTTATGCAGAACATGTTCCTTCTATAGGAAACATTTCTGAAGAGTAGTGTCTTACTCCGTGTTTGATGGAAAGAAGAGAAGTAACATTTGATGATCTAATCACATGCCAGACCCATGAGCCTATTTATTCCAAGAATCTTATGAGGTTGGCATGATTATATTCATTTTACAGATGAGAAGAGTCACAAGTGGATTCCCCACTGTTTTCAGAATTCCCACCTGCCAGGCTAATCTAGCCCCAGTTGGCCTGGCTGAGGCCCCTGTTCTTCTTTTGCTCTATATTAAGGGACTCATGGGAAACTTAGAAATGCTACAGTCATGGAGAGAACTACTGTGTCTTTTTCACCTCCTGCCTGGGACCACAGGGACCTAATAGGAAAAGCAGAGGGAGGAGGGTGGGTAAGGAGATTGTGCTCATCCTCAGGATTGATGGAAACCACTCCCCTCGGCAGCGTTTACAAACGTGGTTCCCGCTTGTTTTCTCTTGAATGAAATCTTCACAAGGACTCTCTGAGGTAGGTATTCCAAGGCCCTTTTTTTTTTTTTTTTTTTCCGATACACAGGCCTCTCACTGTTGTGGCCTCTCCCGTTGCGGAGCACAGGCTCCGGACACGCAGGCTCAGCGACCATGGCTCACGGGCCCAGCCGCTCCGCGGCATGTGGGATCTTCCCGGACCGGGGCACGAACCCGCGTCCCCCGCATCGGCAGGCGGACTCTCAACCACTGCGCCACCAGGGAAGCGCTCCAAGGCCCATTTTAAAGATGGAGAAGCTGAGTCTCAGAAGTAGACTCACCTGCGTGCAGTTATGCAACTAGTAACCAGCCGAGCTGAAGTTTGAGTTCAAATCCCCTGACTCCGAAACCAGTGCGTTTTTTCAATACATTAAGCCACAAAGGAAGATGAGGGAAGGAGCATCTTTCTGGATAGAGTCATGCACCTGGGACTCCCTGGTTGGAGGCCAGTATTCCTGCGGGATGTCCTTCTTTCCTCATGTTGCTTTGGGAGCCTTAAGGCAAATCGCCATATCCTGTACTCAGAGCTGGTGTGGCATATGCTCTCTCAGCATAGAGGCCTAGGGATGGCAGTGTATTTGGAAAGAGGTAATGCTCATTACCCATACTCCTCCCTCCTAAGCCAGCTCCCAAAGCCACTGAGATTTAATCATAGGCATTACACAGTCCAAGATCAAAATACTAGCTCTCTGGCTGATAAAGGAGACCATAGCTTCACCTCTGAGACTTCCTACTATCTATCCCCTGCATTTTAGTCCTCCCTCTATGAGGGGCAGAACACTGGTAAGTTCACTGCCTGAAGGAGCAGAGAACCTGCGTCTGCTGACAGTAGGCTGCTCCAAAAGAAGATTTCCACATTCTCACTCTTCTGGTTAATCCATCTTCCTCCCCGCAGGAAGCACAGAGGAGCTGGACATATCTGCCCATACTTTCTCCTCTTCTCTGTGACAGTGTAAGGGAAGGGGAGCACACATTCGTCCCTCTCAGCACTGTGCCTCCTACATAGCAACATCCTGCGTCATGGATCATCAGCTGATGCGATCGTATAATCCCTTCTGATGAGGAAAGAGAGACAGTGGTCTCTGTCTTATCTAGAATAGTCAGTAAGTGAGGCAATCATATAGGAGGGAGGACTAGTAGCCTGGACGAGTAGGTGTGTTAGTTGGGGACCCATGGAATCACCAGTCAAGGAAGAACCTTAGAGATGATGTACAATAAATACCTGCATACCTGACAGGCCTGTCTGTCAAGGTCATAAGGGAAGCAGTTACCATCATATGGAAGCTGGGATGCAAACCCAGACTTTTAGTCAGGTTGTCCTAAAGAAGTCTAACGACTTCAGCCCCATACTCATGAGCCCCTTCTAAAGCTTTCTCGTTTTTAGGTCCCATGCTCACACTGGTGACCCCTCTAGCCTGGCCATCCCTGAATGGGTATCTGATACAAGGGTAGCCAGGTTATGTGCTACTCTCTAAATTGGGCAGTAGGCACTCCAGTGACCGATTGAATCAATGAGATTCTGTCTTTTGAGGATTTTTGAATATGAGACATTGGACATTGAACAGTTGAATGGAGGGGCAAAAGGCACAGAGAACAGGCAGCAAGAGGCATGAGCTGAAACCATGAGTGAGCAGAGGCTGTGAGGTCAGGTGGAGAATAAAGGGCATTTTTTAGGTAGGGCTGTGGACAGTAGAAGAAAAGATGGAAGAGCCGGATTCAAATGATGGTGAAGCTCTAGGGTAGAAATCAGCTTCTCCTGCTGCTGAGGGAGGGTTAGAGATCACCCAGTTGTCAGACCCATGTAGGATCCTGTACTACCCTCCAATTACCAAACTGTGTTCTGGGCCCTGGGGTGGCTAGCTATTGTGCTGTTTATAGATTCGCCAGAGATCTGGCTGTATGGTCAAGATACCACCCTTTCTTTTTTTCTTTTTTTTGCGGTATGCGGACCTCTCACTGTTGTGGCCTCTCCTGCTGCGGAGCACAGGCTCCAGACGCGCAGGCTCAGCGGCCATGGCTCACGGGCCCAGCCGCTCCGCGGCATGTGGGATCTTCCCGGACCGGGGCACGAACCCGTGTCCCCTGCATCGGCAGGCGGACTCTCAACCACTGCGCCACCAGGGAAGCCCCCACCCTTTCTTAAAACGTATACTTCATAAACTACCAACACTCAGGGTAGTCTAGGTGAACCCCTTTGTACCTTACAACCCAAAGGCGCTAACCCAATAGCTTTTATACTGGCTATGGCACCTGTACAAACCATATAAATTAGTATTATAATTTTTGATCCAATAGTTTTATCCCCTCTGAGGTCTTCTGATTAACCCAGAACTCCCTGTGGTCACTTCTTCCATCTCAAATAATCATGATACAGCTTTAGAAACCTTCAGGTATAGCCTCACCAGCTCCTTTTTTTCCCTGACACTCTAAGCAGGGATTTCTTGGGCAGTCATTGCATCCGTGTCTAGTGTCTGTCCTAAGGTCTAACATGGCATGAGCAGTGAAAATGCTTAAATGCCCAGAGCATAAACTCCCTATTTACAGGAAGTGGAGCTGCTGGGTGGAAATGTTTGTGTTGGATGGAAGGAGGTAAGTTGAGTGGGAAGAGAGCAGGAATGTCCCCATATTAGCTCAGAAATATAACCTCTAGCTTCACTCTGATTTGCCCCGACTGCTACGCTACTTCCTTATCCTCCTCACCCCTTTTTTGCGCTCTGCCACTCTTCTCTCCTCTTCCATCCCCTTGTCCCTGGGTGGTATGAGTAAATCCTTAGGAAGCATCTGCAAAATCCAGGTCTCCTCCCAAAGAGTCTCTGGTGGTAAAACATGAATTTTCACCGTTAGGTGAAATTTAATTTTAAAATTTAATTTAAAATTTAATTTTAATTTTTTAAATTTTAATTTTATTTAATTTTCTCACCTATAAAACTGGCAGTTTAAAAGCTCTTTTTATTTACAAAGGCACAGGAAAACAAGCACTCTCATAGACTGTTGGTGGAAGTATAAACTGGTACAATTTGGGGTATGAAAATTACAGATCACATGCCTTTTGACCTAATGGTTCCACTTCTAGGGCTTTAGCCTATAGGTATACTCCTCCATGGAGCAAACTTTATGTTGAATCTCTTTCTTTCAGGGAGTATCCATTAAGGATGGCTCTCATGAGGAAGAAGCAGTGTTTGGAATTCTCTGCAGTCATGATATGAGATGACCAGTGTGGTAGCCCACAGCCTGTCTGGATGGAGAATGGATATAGGCAAGGTGACATCTCTCTCCATCAAACCTTCCTCTGATTTCTCCAGTAGAATGACGTAGACAGCACCTCACTGACCTCTCTTACAGATGGCAGTTGGAGAACTCAAACTATTTACCAATTCTTCTGCCTTTCTGTCTTTCTTTTTTTTTTTTAATTTTTATTGGAGTATAGTTGATTTACAATGTTGTGTTAGTTTCAGGTGTACAGCAAAATGAATCAGTTATACATATACATACATCCACTCTTTTTTAGATTCTTTTTCCATATAAGTCATTACAGAATATTGAGTCGAATTCCCTGTGCTATACGGCAGGTTCTTATTAGTTACAGATTTCATATATAGTAGTGTGTATATGTCGATCCCAGTCTCCCAATTTATCCCTTCCCCCTGTTAACCATAAGTTTGTCTTCTACATCTGTGATTCTACTTCTGTTTTGTAACTAAGTTCGTTTGTACCCGTTTTTTAGGTTCCACATATAAATGATATCATTTGTTTTTCTGTGTCTGACTTACTTCACTCAGTATGACAATCTCTAGGTTCATCCATGTTGCTGCAAATGACGTTATTTCATTCTTTTTATGGCTGAGTAATATTCCATTGTATATATGTACAACATCTTCTTTATCCATTCCTCTGTTGATGGACATTTGTGTTGCTTCCATGTCCTGGCTATTGTAAATAGTGCTGCAATGAACATTAGGGTGCATGTATCTTTTTGAATTATGGTTTTCTCTGGGTATATGCCTAGGAGTGGGATTGCTGGATCATATGGTATTTCTATTTTTAGTTTTTTAAGGAACTTCCATGCTGTTCTCCATAGTGGCTGCGCCAGTTTACATTCCCACCAACAGTGTAGGAGGGTTCCCTTTTCTCCACACCCTCTCCAGCATTTACTTGCCAGAGGAAGAGAGAACTGTGACCATGCAATAAGAGCTATTGGGCAAAGGGGGATTAAAAAGCAATATCTCAACTTACTATGGCTGTAGAGGCATTTAGTAACGGTGCACAGGAGATGCCAGAGCCTTGTGCAAATGGAGAAGTCATTTTCAGTTCTGACCTCAAGCAGGAAGGAACTGTTTTGTCCAGAGAGCATTTAAAACCCCTTTATATCACCACAATCTGTAATGAATACAACTACTAGAAGAGAAGGATCCCAGTAGACTGCATCCTAAGAGTCCCTGGGTTAGAGATTCAGAGTGCTGGCCTCACTCAGCTATTGCCAGACTCAGCATCATAGTACCTTCAAGAGAATTCCCTGGCGGTCCAGTGGTTAGGACTCTGTGCTGCCACTGCACGGGGGCATGGGTTTGATCCCTGGTAGGGGAACTAAGGTCTTACAAGCTGTGTGGCACAACCAGAAACAAAAACAAAAAATCAAAAAACAAACAAAAAAAACACAGTACCTTCAGCTTGTGCAGAAAGATGATGTATAGCAAACAGATCCTATAGAAAGAGGCAGACCTCCCAGTGCAGGGCACATGGTGCGAGATGGGGAAGCAGACGCTGCCTACAAAGAATTAGACCCAAACTGCCCCTCTGTTTTAGGGTCATCTCTGGAATCGTCTGAAGAGCTGGGGGTCAGAACCTACCATGGGTTGTTACCCAGTGTATATCATAGTCCCCCTTCAGGCATTCTCACCATTTCATTTAGCCTTTATTCATAAAGTTCTGGGCTTGGTGACTTCCAAGGCAACATTAGAGCCTTCTAAAAAAATAAAGATAGGCACTGCTTTTTACCAATTTCATTCCCATCATTCCTGACACACATTACAACAGTTCTTCATTTAAGGGAACATGGTAATTGGGTGTCAAGAGCATTTCACTAGCTCTTTTATGTAAGACGAACCTTCCTCTGCTTTATTTCCTTATCTGCAGTGACAATTTTTATGATCCTGTGGTGAAATTACTGACTCGGAAGAAATTTGGGTAGGGGTAAGGGCGGGAACAAAATGATGATGGGGTTTAGACTGCCCGGATGGCAGGGAGATAATTCAGATGGAAAAACAGCAAGTCCAAAAATAAACTGTGCCTTTGAGAGCCGAAAAGGAAATGAGAGATGAGTCCCTGACTGTAATTTTAGCTGTGCTCACTGTGAGGATAGGTTTTTACCCTCTGATAATAAGTAGACTTTAATCCTAGATGTGAGTACATGTCAAGTGGGTGGCTCCAGAGAAATTCAAAGGAATTGCACAAAACAACATCAGCCCACAGCCAAATTCTCACACTGGATTACTAGCAGGTAGGAATGGCAGTCTTGATATGGCTCATTAGGTAATAGAAAAGGCATTGAGTCTTCCAAGTCAACAAACATTTTCCCAATGCTTCAAGAGCCAGCCAGGCCAGCTAATCCAGCAACGGAAAGGCGTGGCTATAGCATGTGGTGACACATGGTGCACACCCAAGCGCTACCGTGCCGATTACTTGTGTAATGGATGGATGAGTCAAAGATCACACTTCCCAGGCTTCTCTGGTGGTTCAGTGGTTAAGAATCTGCCTGCCAATGCTGGGGACATGGGTTCAAGCCCTGGTCCGGGAAGATCCCACATGCCACGGAGCAACTAAGCCCGTGCGCCACAACTACTGAGCCCGAGCTCTAGAGCCCACGAGCCACAACTACTGAAGCCCACACACCTAGAGCCCGTGCTCTACAACAAGGGAAGCCACCGCAATGAGAAGTCCGCCCACCGCAATGAAGAGTAGCCCCTGCCTGCCACCACAACTAGAGAAAGCCCACGCGAGGCAACGAAGACTCAATGCAGCCAAAAATAAATTAAAAAAAAAAAAAAAAGATCACACTTCCCAGTTTATCAGCGGCGTGATAGCTCCCAATGACTTGCTCCAGGCTGTCAGTGGCTCCCGGCAGGCAATCCTGGGGCTGACTTATGAGCCCACAGAGTCACCATCAAGACCTGGGTTTCAGTGCCTTAGGTGAAGAGGCAGGATAAAGAGACTCCTGCCTCACATCATTTAATCCAAAGAGGTAGATTCCATCAGGGACTGTGTTTCTGTGAGCATCCTCATTCTCTTCGGGGCATTATGAATTGATGTTGACAGCACAAGGGAAGGCGCGAAGTGAGAGTGTGATCCAGCAAAACGGACTCTGGCAACGTATAAAATCTTTCCTACAAGGCATGGGCACCACTGGCCAGTCAACAGAGCCCACAGCTATGGCTCCATGTTCTCTCCTGTGAACTTCCTTCCACAAGTCCCCTGACTGTAATATTGATATCGACACTGGTCACCCGGTTACCCAGTTAGTCCTAGAGGGGGTGAAGTGGTTAGCTTTCCTCCCAACCCCCAGTGGTCCAGGAAGAAACAAGGAGTCATATAATCCCAGATTTCAATACTGGTTAAGCTACATAGTAATTGGATGACTATGGACAAATAATTCATCTGCGTCTCAGTTTCTTCATCCGTAAGTTAAGGATAATAGTATCCACTTTGTAGGGAGGTTTTGAAGATTAAATTAAATCAGGTATACAGAGTATCTAACACAATGCCTAGCACAAAGAGAAGCTCTATAAATGATAGTTCCCATCTTTTGTGTTAGTGAATTTCAGAATTGGAAAAATATTAAAGGTCATCCAATAAAACTCTTCTGCCTTTCTGTTGCCAGAATCACCTATTGTACCTCCAAGACATGTGACCTTCCAGCTTCTGCTTCGAATCTATCCAAGAAGTTTCGAGGTTCTTGTTGAAACTGAGCTGAACTACAATCTCAGGGACTTCTGCTATGTGGAATAGCAACCCCTTGCCCACGTGCAGGAGTAGCGCTCTGGTTGTGTAGACACGCACCGCACAGCTCCGGGTGCTGCAGTTCACGTAGACTACAATGTAAATGGTGCTCCCTGGAGTTGAGCAGTGTGATGGCCCTGTCTCTGTAATAGTCATCCAAATATTTGGTGTCAACATTATATTCCTTTGAGTCTTTTCTTCTCCAACGAAAACCTCCAAATTCCTTCTATCACACCTCACGTAACAAGTTTTATATCTCCCATCACTCTAGTCACTCTTCTCTGAATGCTCAGCTATGTGGTGCCTGGATGTGGACACAGTGCTTTAGTCATCATACGACCAGTTTGGAGAATTGAGACTCACTCTTCACATCTCATGCTGCTAAGCTATATTTTCCCACCGCCACCCCGTCCTGTACATGCATGATTAGTTTTTTTTTTTTTCTTTTTTTTTGTGGTACGCAGACCTCTCACTGTTGTGGCCTCTCCCATTGCGGAGCACAGGCTCTGGACGCGCAGGCTCAGCGGCCATGGCTCACGGGCCCAGCCGCTCCGCGGCATGTGGGATCTTCCCGGACCGGGGCACGAACCCGTGTCCCCTGCATCGGCAGGCGGACTCTCAACCACTGCGCCACCAGGGAAGCCCGCATGATTAATTATTTTAGTTTTCACTTATTCCAACAACAGGACTTTATATTTGCCTCTGAAATTTCATCTCACTAGGTTCAGCTCATCCTTCCAGATGGCAAAGACTTCTCTTTTTTTTTAATAAGAAATAGACATTTTTTATTGAAGTATAGTTGATTTACAATGTTGTGTGAATTTCTGCTGTACAGCAAAGTGATTCAGTTATACATATATATACATTCCTTTTTATATTCTTTTCCGTCATGGTTTATCACAGCATATTGACTATAGTTCCTTGTGCTATACAGTAGGAGCTTCTTGTTTATCCATGCTATATACAATAGTTTGCATCTGCTAACCCCAAACTCCCAATCCATCCCTCCCCCACACCTCCTCCCGCTAGGCAACCACAAGTCAGTTCTGTGAGTCTGTTTCTATTTCATAGATAAGTTCATTTGTGGGTGAAGATTTCTTTGTATCGTACAACATATTCACTCTCTCCTGGTGGTACAAAGATTTCTCAAGACTCACAGGACAAAGGACAGAGCTTTTTATTCCACTCTTAGAAAATTCTCTTCAACTTGATGTAGATTCTTTTTCCTTCCTTCCTTCCTCCCTCCCTCCCTCCCTCTCTCTCTCTTTCTCTTCCTTCCTTCCTTCCTTCCTTTCTTTCTTTCTTTTTCTTTCTTTCTCTTCACCTTTTGATACTTGTTGCACTGGCAACCAGTTAAGATGTCTCTTTCTTGACCACAATCATACTATGGGACACGGTGCCAAGCTTCTTATTCAGGTTATTTATTGCTTCAGCCAACAGTTATGCAGCACAAGCTTTGTCTTGGCATTGTGCTAGATACTTGCAGTACAGGCAATGTTGTGCTGGTAAATGTTTAACAACCAACAGCCCAGGGGGTGGGCGGGGGGGAAACACGGTTTGTAGTGCTTGATGATTTCCGTGGTGTGACTACTTCCAACATGGCAGATTCCAGACTATAAATGTGATGCCACTGAACATGTTATTGGCGAGAAATGTGCACAGATAGCTCTTGTGAGCCAGCATGAGCCTGCTCCAGCACACCACTGATGACGTACAGGTGAACCATACAAAACTCTGTGACATATTTACAGCCTGCTGATGTATGATGTCTATCTTCCGTCTAGATCTACCATGGAGAAACTATGTCAGTGGAGGAAATAAGATTTGTCTGATATGTTTTGTTCTCGATGAACCCATGTTGTTTCATAATTGTGATGAACTCTTCTAGATGCTTTGAAACCTTCTTTTCCATACTTCTTTCAAAATTATTTCCAGAAGCAATGTTGAACTCATTCACCTACAGTCTAGAGAATCTATCTTCTCCCTTTTAAAAATTGCTACTTGGTTTTGTCCATTTCTAACTCTTTTACTAGCCCCCATAAATCCTCAAAGCTCTCCATGAGCAATTTGGAAATCTCATTCTTAAATTCTCTTAGTATCTTGGGGTGAATTCCATTCTGATCCAGGAGCCCAGAGCTCATACTGCCTCTTCATTTATCTTGAGCTTTGAGTCCAAACAGTGTTGATTCTTCTCTTTTGAATCCAAAGATCTTTTTACTTGATGAGAATGACAGAAGGAAAGTAAGGGTAAGGATACTTTCTCCATTTTTCTATGGCAGACAGTCTTTGTTTACTGTGATAGTCAGGAAAAGCTCCCTCTCCGCCCCCCACCAAAGATGTCCACATTCTAATCCCTGGATCAGGGGGGGATATGTTATGTTACATGTAAACATGTTCTATTGTATGGCAAGGAGAAATTAAGGTTGCATGGGGAATTAAAGTTGCTAAACAGCAGGTCTTAAAATCCAAGACATTATCCTGGATTATGCAGATGAGCCTACAGTAATTACTAAGGTCCTTTAAGTGTAGAAGAGAGAGGCAGAAAAGATTTAAGCATGCTATATTGATGGCTTTGAAGATGGAGGAAGGGACCACAAGCCAAGGAAGCAGGTGGCCCCGGAAGCTGAAAAAAGGCAAGGAAACAGATTCTCTTCTAGAGACTTCAGAAGGAAAATAGCCCTTTTGACACAGATTTTAGCCCAGTGAAACCCATTTCCGATTTCTGACCTCCAGAATAGTAAGATAATAACTTTGTATTTTTAAGCCACCAAGTTGGTGGTAATTTGTCACAGCATCCATAGAAAACTCATACAATAACCATTCCAGACCTCCTTCTCCCTTGCCGTCTTCCCTTAGAGAGGCTAGAAATTCCAATACTTGCTATGTCCACAGTTCTGTGCTGTTCTAATCCATCAGCAAAAACATGATGGGGATTGGACACCACTTTCACCAATGTATGGTGTTCTAGAAACCCAGAGGACCTTGGCCACCGAAGAAAGTGCTTTGACTATCAAGACATGCCCTCTAGGGCTTCCCTGGTGGCGCAATGGTTGAGAGTCCGCCTGCCGATGCAGGGAACACGGGTTCGTGCCCCAGTCCGGGAAGATCCCACATGCCGCAGAGTGGCTGGGCCCGTGAGCCATGGCCGCTGGGCCTGCGCGTCCGGAGCCTGTGCTCTGCAACGGGAGAGGCCACAACAGTGAGAGGCCCATGTACCCCCCCCCCCCCGACACACACACAAAATGCCCTCTCACCAGAGCCTGATGGGGGATATAGTGCTACTCCTCTACAGTGTTATGCTCAGCTGTTGTCACATCCAATGTGGGAGCCCTCCAGCTACACAGCTCTATCTTTACATGACACATGCACACACAGCCCCTTTTCTCAAGGTGTCTTCATATCACTGAGTGTTACATCTGACAAGTTTCCAAACTTGGCACTTGGCCATCTCATCTACCTGGAACCACCTTTCCCTACAATGTCAGTGTCCCAGCCCCTGAGAGCAGAAGTCTCACCTCATCCCAGTTATTTCTTTCAGAGGGGGGAAAAAAACACACCCTACCTTATGACAGTAAAAGTGCATCTCTGCTTCCTAATCCCCCTGAGGCAATGACCCCATTAGGGCATGGTCTCATGATTCTCATAACTGTCACTTCACTCTTTGATTAGTATTGCTTCTCCACTCTTACTTCTCTAACCGCTTCCTCTCCCCTAGCCCCTACCATGAAACTATCAGCAAAGCAAGTAGGACTTGGGGTCTTACACGAATGAGAATTTCAGGAGAGGGTGGAGAGGGAGCCATATCTGGCCCTTTCCTTCCCTGCAGCTGGGTGGGCAGCCCACAGTTCTTTCCCACAACCATAGTACTCACTTCTTTCTCCATTTTTGTCCTTCTCTACATGCCCTCCATTGAGTCTCTAGCCTAAGGTAATCAATTTCCACACCACCATAAATTACCCCTTGAGTAGCTCTGCTCCACTCCCTTCCATCTCTGTGTCCCATTCTTTGGTTTCATGCCTCAGAGTCTCTGGAACTGTATTCACTCAGTTGATTACTCATGCTGTGTACTCATGTACCCTCCGTTTATTACTCACTAATACATCCTAGGTGCTGTGGACAATCAAAGCTGCTTCATGTGACATGAGTCCTGCCTCATAGTCCACAGTCCAGTTGGGAGATTACCAGATGACTATGCGGTGAGGTAGGAAGTGATAGATGCTGTAAGAAAAGAATCGAGGAACTTGCCTGGTGGTCCAGTGGTTAAGACTCCATGCTTCCACTTCAGGGGGCACGGGTTCAACCCCTGGTCAGGGAACTAAGATCCCACATGCTCCGCAGCCAAAAAAGAAAAGAAAAACAATTGAGAATTTACAGTGGGAGCTCAGACATGGGCAGAGAGGTCACTCCCAATTTGAAGAGAGGTCTCAAAGAAGAGGGATTTCAAAGGTAGATCTGGAAAATGGGAGTGATTTAGAGATGTGGCATTTCAGGCAGGGGAGGCTATCATGTGAGCAAAGAGGTGTGATAAAGCTGGGCATATCCATGAAAAAGAATAAAGTTTAGCTTGGACAAAGCGTAGAGGGTGGCAGAGTGGGAGATAAGACTAGAAATGTGGACGTGGCCAGACCTTGGAGGGTTGTAAAGTCAGCAAACAGGACTTGGCCTTTCAGCTGTAATCAATGAGAGTCTTGAAAGTCTGGTGAGTAAGAAGTCAAGTCACGTGCTTTGTTTTTTTTTTTTTTTTTTTATTGGAGGATAGTTGATTAACGATGTTACGTTAGTTTCAGGTGTACAGCAAAATGATTCAGTTATACATATACATGTATCTATTCTTTTTCAAATTCTTTTCCCATTTAGGTTATTATTGAGCAGAGTTCCCTGTGCTATACAGTAGGTCCTGGTTCGTTATCTATTTAAAATATAGCAGTGTGTACATGTCAGTCCCAAACTCCCAGTCTAGCTCTCCCCCACGCCCCCAGTAAAGCCAGGTACTTCGGAAAAAAATCTATAATAACCACTACATTTTTTTAAAAAGAGAGAGAGAATGTTGGTGTTCTGTAATTTGACTAAGTTGTATAGGTTGCCATCTAAGTTCTGATAGCTCTCAATTTTTTTTTTTTTTAACACAAGTTCTGAATTAGGGACTTCTCTGGTGGTCCAGTGGTTAAGACTCCATGCTTCCACTGCAGGGGGCATGGGTTCAATCCCTGGTCAGGGAACTAAGATCCCATATGCCTTGTGATGTGGCCAAAGGAAAAAAAGAAAAGTTCTGAATTTAAAAGGGCCAAGTGAAGAAAGTGTCACTTGGATTCTGAAAGGCCCTGCCTGTGCATACCCCAGAGATCAGGGCTGAAAACACAACCTTACCCAGATCCACCAGGCACTGGCCTCTTCTAAGCTGTGCAGTCGGAGAGGAGGAGGTGGCAATTTTCACATGCAACGAGGGCCGCAGTGAAAATGACCTTGAAATGACATTCAGGAATCCAGTTTTGTCACTGATTTACAGATACCTTCCCTTCTCCAAGCCTCAGTTTCCCATTTGAACCCTGAGGGAGTCCGTCCAGGTGACCCCTGAGCATGGGAAGTTCAGTGACCTCTGCCCTGCTAGCTTCTACAGCGTCTTAGCCTCTCTGCCACTGTCCCCAGCATGGACTTGAAATAAATGCACTCTGCCCTTCTTCCTTATCCCTGGGACTTCTCTTGTCCTAAAATGCTGCACGCAGATGTCTGGGTTCAGGAAATATCAACTATAACCCCCTCTATTCTATTACCTTCCCAGGTAGTTTTGGGCATACATGGGAGAGAATGCAGATGGGAGTTATGCCGGCATGGGAAAACCTTGAAGAAAACCAACTACAACTCTTTCTCCAAGGAAAGCCTGCCATGGAGTACTGTTGAGAAAGTGGCTTTTAGAGAAAGCACAGCTTGGGAATTCCCTGGTAGTCCAGCGGTTAGGACTCCCGTGCTTTCACTGCCAAGGGCGAGGGTTCGATCCCTGGTCAGGAAACTAAGATCCGGCAAGCGGCCAGAAAACAAACAAATGAAAAGCATGGCTTACTCGGTTGTGTTAACCTGAGAAGTGTCAGGTAGGGTGGGAATGACAGTCATCTTCTTTATGGAGTCTGGTCTAGGATGGGAAGTCGCATTAGAAAATGGCCCTTTAAGAAGGGCTTTACTCATCACAGATTCTTTGGTCCCAATACCTCTAGTTGCAGGTGGGTCTGGGACATATCTAACTGGTTTGGAAATGCAGCTGTCAATCTTTAGGCATCAGCTGAGGGGCAGGACAATGCTGAGAAGCCGGCAGTGGAGAGAGAGTAGAGGCAGAAGTAGGGATGGTGAGGGAAGAGGAGGTAGGCAGGGTCCTAAAACTCCCCAGGATCCTGCAGCGCAGCCTGGCTAGGAGTGGGTCATAGCCCTTGATCTTGCAGAGAAGACACCCCATCTTCCCTGGCAACAATATCTATACTCCAAATACTGGGCCGAAGGCAAGGGCTCATCTGTTGGTGGTCTTCCATACAGACCGTTCACCAAAACGATGGCATGGGGCCGAGCCTGGCATGGCTAAGTTAGAGGGCCCTTGGAGGGTACCTAGGTGAAGCCCCCTCTCTACCAAGGGGGAAAATTACGTTCAGAGACAGGAAGTGGTTTGTCACAATCATTCATCTAGCAAGTAGCTGCACTAGAACTTGATGGCAAGCCTTCTTATACAAGGTGCAGTGATTAAGAAAACATCGGCTTTTGAGCCGGCCAACATGGGTTCAAATCCTGCCTCTACCTCAACTAGCTGAGAGATTTGACCAACTCTTAACCTCCTTCAGGCTCAGCTGCCCCATTTATAAAAATGGAGACTCTAACAGAATCTACCTCACAGGGTTGTTGCAATGCTTAAATAAAATAATAAATGAAATGCACTTAACAGAGCAGACTCACATATAGTAAGTACTCAGTCCATGTTAGGAGAAACGAAATCCAGGTTCTTTCCTCAACCCCCTGCAGGAAACACCTCCCACCCTCCATTCTTGCCCCCAGACCGAACTATACTAAGTAGATAATACTGAGTTTTTCCATAGTTGGTCATAGGCACCACTCCTTTGGTTTTGCTCAAAGCACAGGTCAGGGAGAGAAAGAAGAAGAGGGTCTCACTCCATAAGCCCCTACCCCCTTGCATGCTGAGTCTATTTACACTGGGGTTGCAAATGTAAGTATCAGCAGAGAACAGACAAGTATATAAACAAGCGAAGCAGGCCAGGTGAGAGGTATGACTAACTGGAGAGTACAATTTGATCCTGGAGCCATAAAACTGCCTTTGCTTGCACTTCCTGTGATATTGAGTGTTGATAGAAAAACAGCCCTATGGGACCAGCCATATTTTGAATCATTAGAATGCTTGCAATGTCACCTTTGTGAGGACAGGTGGAAAATTCTTGACTGATACACCTATCAGTACTAGGTGGGTACCTCTTAACCAGTGATCTGGGCTTTTATCACCTTGACACATTGAACTGTGTAAGCAACAAGATGTACTTGTGTGAGTTGCATTGTTGACAACTCAGAGGAAAACATGTGGCCATGTACAGAGACATGTTGGTCACTATGTGTTTTAGCTTTTTTCCTTTCTTTTATCCTACCTAATTTTTTAAAAATTCCTTACTTCCATTAAGGAAGAAATTGTGCTTAGTGCAATATACTCAAACAAAAACGTATAAAATGAATTGTATAGTTACAATTCCTTTATAGAACCACCCCTTCAGAAATAATCTCAACAAAAGTTTGATAGATTCTCTTCCAGTTTTACGTTACTACCCACACGCTGTATTAATTTGCTAGGGCTGCCATAACAAAATACCACAGACTAGGTAACTTAAACAACAGAAATTTATTTTCTCACAATTCTGGAGGCCAGAAGTCTGAGATCAACGTGTCAACAAGGTTAGTTTCTTCTGAGGCCTCTCTCCTTGGCTTGTAGATGGCCATCTTCTCCCTGTGTCTTCACATGGCCTTCCCTGTGTGTGTCTGGGTCCTAAATTCCTCTTCCTATAAAGACACTAGTCAAATGGGATTAGAGTCCCACCATAATGACTTCATTTAACCTTAATCACCTCTTTAAAGACCTTATCTCCAAATACAGTCACATCCTGAAATACTGGGGATTAGGCTTTAACATATTAATTGGGGGGCAAAGGCTGGGGGTGGGGAGTGGAATCCAACCCATAGCAGTATGTGTGTGTGTGTGACATAACAATAATTTTTCTGTACAGTTCTGCAATTTGCTTCTCTCACTTAAAGTAGTTTCAACATGTTTTCAAGTCAGAAGCTGTATATCTTCCTGAAGAGGCTGAGCTATTGAGTACTTTGCTTTTTCATCCCATATATAGAGCAAGGGAGAAGGGGGTTGAGAACCACCATGGAGCCGACAACCAACAGCTTCAGTCTAAAAGATATTCTGCCTCTTCACTGCCTCTCTTCCTTCTTCTTCTAACTGCTTTTATTTCTTTGTGTTTTCATCTGAAGTTTACGTGATTTTCTTAAGCTCGTTCTTCACATCACACATCAAGTCGGCTACTGCATAAATTATGCTCTGTTTGCTATTTCTATGATAATGTATTCGTTCTAACATGCTCTTTTGTCCTTGCTTTCTTTTCTTAGCTCTTCTAGCATCCTTGTTTTATCTCATTCAATTGATTTATTACCACATCTTTTATCTCATTTTTTTTTTTTTCACAGAGGTCACATGCTCTTTCTTTTCTGTGAAAAGTACAAGGCAGGTGTTGTCTGAAAGCCCCTGCTGCTTCCTGGGACATTTTCTCCAAGTCTTCTGTTTGATTCTCAATCGTGGGTGTGGTTCCTCCTTTACTCCCCTCCTGTGTCTTTGGATCCCCTGTAGATTCTGGCTCTAGTTCTTAAAAATGGACAGTGATGACCTATGTTCAGCCTTTCAATGGTGTGTGTGTGCGTGTGTGTGTGAGTGCCCACGTGCACACATACATGCAGGAGTCTTGAGGGGTTGCTGTTCGTGAATTTTGTCTCCACTCCCTTCCTCTGGAATCTGATCTTGTTGGGGCCCACATGGTCCTGTGGGCACGCCTTCAGCTTTCAGACTGTCCCCATCCCTTTGCAGGCTCAGTCAGGCCCCTTGCGCATTGCTTTGATGTGGCAGTCAAAGCTATTTTGGTGTCTTTAATTCCATGATTAGAAAAGATTTTCTTGCCTTCAGATTATATAAATGTTCATCTATATATTCTTCTAGAAAGTCCAAAGGGACTCCAAATTTATATTCTACCCCCCATGGCTAGTCGACTTTTCCAACGTCATTTTTCTGTTATCCAAATCTTTCCTGTCTACAGAATATGCTGGTGTTTATATATATATATATATAGTGTGTATAATACACCAAATAATGTATAGACATAGGACTTTTCTAGGCTTTTCTTTCAGTCTCATTAACATAGCTCTTCTAGCTATATCTATTTTCAGAACGCTAATATAGATTCACAATCATATTATATTATATTGCATTGTAGCATGTTATACTTAATTATTGAATAAATATAAAATTTTAGCTTTATGAATACAGGAAATCAAAAATTGGATAAGTTACATAAAATTTTCCACTGCCCTTTCCTACCACTTAGACCCCCATGTGCTAGGTCTCATCAAAATGCTGACCTGATTGGAGCACAATGGATTTGCCCCAAACAAGAAAACCCAGAATTTTTTTCTCTTGCCTGTGGGGAAGGCTGCCTAGAGCAGGGCAAAGGAACCCGTGCTGTGACTCAAGAGGTATAAATTTGTCCAAAGTTATCAAATTTTTATTTTAATGTAACAGAGGGGCAAAGTCTTATATAGATATTTTATTATTTTTTTATAGATCGTTACTGGAGTATAATTGCTTCACAATACTGTGTTAGTTTCTGTCGTACAACAAAGTGAATCAGCCATATGCATACACATATCCCCATATCCCCTCCCTCTTGCGTCTCCCTCCCACCCTCCCCATCCCACCCCTCTAGGTGGTCGCAAAGCACAGAGCTGATCTCCCTGTGCTATGCTGCTACTTCCCACTACTTATCTATTTTACAGTTGGTAGTGTATATATTGCAGCACTATTTACAATAGATATTTTAAATCATCTCAACAAGTGGTCCCAAAATTTATCTTAGACATGAGCACTCTTTGTTTCAAAAAATATTTCAGAGTCCATTTAAATAGATAACGTTGCTTCTCAGGTTGGATGACCTGGTCCTAAAGTGTAAAGAGAGAGTTCCAAGGCTTTATAAGAACAAAAGAAATTATTTTAGACTTCTAAGAGGAGAGGACAGAAACAAGACAAGAACAGAGGAAAGTCAGAGGCTAGTGATACAGTAAAATCCCCAGGGGTGGGAGAGCTAAATGGACTTTTAAGAGGATTCCTGATATTCCAAGCTGGGTTGTTAGTATTGTTTTGACGTAAGCTCCACCGTTTCTCCCAGTTCTCGGTGTCATCAGCTCCTCAAATGAAGAGCATGTGTGTAGGGGGAGGGGAGGGGAGGGGAGGAAAGTAGCTGTGTTCATGTCTAGGTCTATGTGTTGTCGTGGGATGGTCTATAATCTAAACGGATTCAGCAGAAACATGGGCTTAGAGCAGAGGTAACCATGAGCAGGTTGGTTCCCCGAACACTTGCAAACATTTGAAGAAAATCATTGATTTCTACAAGTTATGAAATTGGGACTTTTTTTTTGGCCGTGCCGCATGCAGGATCTTAGTTCCCCCAACCAGAGATTGAACCCGTGTCCCCTGCAGTGGAAGCACGGGGTCCTCACCACTGGACCGCCAGGAAATTCCCTGAAATGAGGATATTTTTTTTTTTCGGTACGCGGGCCTCTCACTGATGTGGCCTCTCACGTCGCGGAGCACAGGCCCCGGACGCGCAGGCTCAGCGGCCGTGGCTCATGGGCCCAGCCGCTCCGCGGCATGTGGGATCTTCCCGGACCAGAGCACGAACCCGTGTCCCCTGCATCGGCAGGCGGACTCTCAACCACTGCGCCACCAGGGAAGCCCTGAAATGGGGATTTTAGATTGCAATAAATCCTGTGAGCAGGGTGACCCCAGCTGTCATCTTGCAGTTATCTAAAACTTCACTGACTTTATCTGTGTTTGTCTTTCAAAAGAACTGGCATCATTGATATCTTTGAAGAAATGAATCTCTATATTTCTCAATTTACCTCCCAGAAACTAGTGGGGAGAGAGAAGGAATAAACAAAATTTCAAAGTCTCTGTCAATTCTTTGAATTGTCCATTTTTAAGCAGATCAAATTAGATATGATTAGGTTTTCTAATCTATAAAATGTGGCTAATCTTACTAGTTTTTTCACAGGATTGTCATGAAGATTAAACAATCAATCTACGTAAAGTGCCTTAGAAGTGCCTGGCACATAGTCAATTCTATTTATATTTACTATTATGGTTATTAATATTACTGTCATTCTTATGCCTAGTAGGATAAGGGGAATTGAGCTGGGAGGGGGATTCTAAGAGAAAAGGACCCAGAACCTTCAGAAGTAGGAAGAGGATTGGACCTGGGAAGTTGACTACATAACCCCCAGCCCCGATTACCTCAAACCCTTGGACAAGTCTATATTTAAAAAATTTTTTTCTTTTATTTATTTATTTTTAAAAGTGTGGGTAAGATAACAACCATAGGGCTTTATTTTATTATATTAATTTTCCCTTTTTATTTTATTTTTGTATTTTTTATTTTTGGCTGTGCCATGGGACATGGGACATGTGGGATCTTCCCTGACCAGGGATCAAACCTGTGCCCCTTTGCACTGGGAGCTCAGAGTCTTAACCACTGGACTGCCAGGGAAGTCCAACTATATATATTTTTTAAAAGCCTGTTGGAAGTCTTTTGCGAGCAGTTGTAGGGCAAAGAATCATAGAACAGGAGCTGAGTTATGGAATAGAGAAGAGAGAATGGCTCTAGGAGGTAGGATGCAAGTGCAAGCAAGCGGGCTTAGGGAGTTGGAACTTGAACCCAGAGCCAGAAATAACCAGGAGTCAATAAACTTCCCAGGAATCTGTGGGAAAGGACATTAGACCTCCCACTGAATATGGGATTAAAGAAATCATACCAGTTGGAAAAACAACGCCACCACCGAGTAATGATCTCACCTGACCTAAGATCACATTAAAAATAGAATGTACAAGAAAGTTAGTAAGTTAAAAATATACCAGATGAGCACTTCTGATAAAAGGGGTAGCTTAAATGTACATTTACAAGATCCCTTCCAGCCTATAACCATTAAAATGAACAAAAATATCCAAATATAGAGAAGGCCCCAATCTCATACATATTAAGAAAATTAACTAGCTGTGGTCATTATCCTGCTTCTCCCCCATCTGTGACTGGGAAATTACAACCTAGGACATCACCTCTGCAAAAGATCCATGCCTAGATAAAGTGGTTTAAAGATGGTCTAAGAAGTGGGGTTTCTTGGGGTACTGGGGGTACACACTGACATGGAGGGATTGAGCCTGCCCATACCACTCATCTGGAGAAGACAGTGACCAGGATTTCACCCCTCCCTGCAGACACATGATCAACCAAGGTGGCCAACAGACACAAAGGAAAATGAAATCACAAGGAAAAAAAGAGAGAGAGAGAGAGACATCTGAGGAGGAAAAACACTATAAAATAAAAATGATAAACTGAAGAGCCAACATCAGAGCAGAATTAAGTGACCAGCAAAATAAATATTCAAATTAAGCATTATAGGTGTCCTTGGAAATACAGAGGAGGAATTAGCAATGTGACGGCATAAAAAGATGAATAGATGTTATGAGGAAGAAGCAATGCCACTTGAGGAATAAGATGAGTAAATAACTTTAAGTTTCTTGCTGCCTAAGTAAATAATGACAAAACATACTAAAACCAAAAAGTGTGTCCATGACAACACATAACTAGAACTAGAGAATACCATTGGACTTCCCTGGTGGTGCAGTGGTTAAGACTCCACACTCCCAGTGCAGGGGGCCTGCCATCGATCCCTGGTCAGGGAACTATACCCCACATGCCACAACTAAGGAGCCCGTGAGTCGCAACTAAGGAGCCCCCCTGCTGCAAATAAGACCCAGCGCAACCAAATAAATCATTAAATTATAAATAAATAAATAAAACTAGAGAATACCAGCCTGATGGGAGAGAAGGCTGGACCACAGGGATGTGGAATGTGCTAAGATATGTGACTTATTTGGGGAGAAGACAAGATAATTTCAAAAGGTATAAAGAGACTGAAAATAAGGTGACAAGGAGAGACACATCAGATAATTAGAAGCAAAAGAAAGCTGGAGTAGCAGATTAATTTTAGGCAAAATAGATTTTAAACTCTTCATCCACTCCCGCAAAAAATAGACTAAGGGAAAAAGAACAATGACGTCATAACTGTACAAGTACAGTAAACCAAAAAGACATAACAATTATGAAGGTATACACAACTAACTATTTAGCTGTAAAATATATAAAGCCACAACTGATGGAACTAGGGGAGAAACAGATAAAACCATTTTTGGAAGAAGTTTTAGCACTTCCTTCTCAGAAACTGCTAGAGCCACACAGATTTTTAAAATTAAGGACCAGTATGGAAGATTTAATAAGTATAGGATGGGCCTTTTTAAAACTGGGACTTACCAACATATTTTTCTCTCAACACATCTGAAGGAAGAGGCTCATTATGGCAATGATTCTCAAAAGCAGGAAGCATTGTTGTGAAAGAGACAATACAAACTCACAAAACTCAATAACGATGAAGGAAAATTAACTATAGAATCAGAAAAATGAAAACTTGGATAAACATTTTTAAGTCTGCATGAAATGGGTGAAATTCTAGGACAGTTGACTCAACAAGAGTGAGTCTCTAATATAAACATGGGATAGCTATCTTTTTTTTTCAAGTACTAGACCCTGGCGAACTCAGGATTCATCTCCTTTAATTCTTTTTTTTTTTTGAATTTTTGAATTTTATCTTATTTATTTTTTTATACAGCAGGTTCTTATTAGTTATCCATTTTATACATATTAGTGTATATATGTTAATCCCAATCTCCCAATTCATCACAGCACCACTTTCCCCCCTTGGTGTCCATACGTTTGTTCTCTACAAACGTATCTATCTGTGTCTCAATTTCTCCCCTGCAAACCAGTTCATCTGTACCATTTTTCTAGGTTCCACATATATGCGTTAATATACGATATTTGTTTTTCTCTTTCTGACTTACTTCACTTTGTATATCATCTCCTTTAATTCTTTTTTTTAAATTTTTATTATTTTTAATTTATTTATTATTTATTTTTGGCTGCGTTGGGTCTTAGTTGCTGTGCACAGGTTTTCTCTAGTTGTGGCGAATGGGGGCTACTCTTCATTGCAGTGTGTGGGCTTCTCATTGCAGTGGCTTCTCTTGTTGTGGAGCATGGGCTCTACGCACGCAGGCTTCAGTAGTTGTGGCACACGGGCTTAGTTGCTCCACAGCATGTGGGATCTTCCTGCACCAGGGATCAAACCCATGTCCCCTGCATTGGTAGGCGGATTCTTAACCACTGTGCCACCGGGAAAGCCCCTCTCCTTTAATTCTTGAAACTAATATTTAGTAAGTACCTACCTTATGCCAAGCACTTGTCCATGTAGAAACCCATTTCATCTTCCTTATGAACTAGTTACCATTATTATCCCCATTGTACAGAAGAGGAAACAGTGGCCTGGAGAGATTAAGGAGCTTGCTCAAGGTTAACAAGCACTTATAATAAACTAAATATTAGAATATGAGAGGTGATATTATCACCATTATTTCTATTTTTTAAAATTAAAGAATTAGACTTAGGGAAGTTTAATGAATCTTCCCAAGGCCACAGAGCTAGAGTGAAGCAGGTACTTGAATCTGGTTAGTCTCACTCTAAGAGCCTAAGCACGTGACCATTAATCAGCCTCTCAGAGATCAGGGGTAGCTCTCTATATACTCCTTGTGAAAGTGCCCCAGATACATCATTAGGTGGGGGTGGGCAAGGGGTGGGGGTGGGAGTGAGCTCCAAAAATAGTATGTAAAATATTTCCTTTAAAAATATAACATACCTCTATATATACAATGGAATACTACTCAGCCATAAAAAAGAATGAAATAATGCCATTTGCAGCAACATGGGTGGACCTAGAGATTATCGTACTAAGTGAAGTAAGTCAGAAAGAAAAAGACAAATACCATCTGATATCACTTACGTGTGGAATCTAAAATATGACACAAATGAACTTATCTATGAAAGAGAAACAGACTCACAGACATAGAGAACAGACTTGTGGTTGCCAAGGGAGAGGGGGTGTGGGGGAGGGGGAGGGATGGATTGGGAGTTTGGGATTAGCAGATGCAAACTATTATATATAGGATGGACTAACAACAAGGTCCTACTGTATAGCACAAGGAACTATATTTAGTATTCTGTAATAAACCATAATGGAAAAGAATATAAAAAAGAATGTGTATATATGTATAACTGAATCACTTTGCTGTACCGCAGAAATTAACATAGAATTGTAAATCAACTTTATGTCAATAAAATAAATTTTCAAAAACTTGCTTCCTATATATATATACACACATTATATTATATATAATACATATTATAATATATAATATAATTATATTTATACACATTTATATTTATGTTTGCATGTATATATTTATTGATATAATAATATTTATAATAGTATTATAAAATTATATAACATATTACATAATTACATTATATAGAAAGAGACAGAGAGAGAGACTGAGATATATACAGCCTAAGAGCTTTGGAATCACACTGCATATGCTGGATCCCATCTCTGCCATTTATAAACTGGGTAACCTCAGGTGAGCTATTTAATGGCTCCATGCCTCAGTGTCCTTTTCTGTAAAATGGGGCTGACAGCAATACATAACTCTTAGGGCTGTGGAGATGAAACAACTTCCTACACGGAAGTGTAGTTGACCAAGGGCAACTGCTTACTCAATATGAGTTACTTTAACAGTGCTATTTGTGGAGAATACTTCACTGTTATTATTTTTGTAATCAGGGTAAATTATGAAATATTAGGAATAGTAACCCTAATATAATTAAAACCATGTGAGACTGATGCAGAAATAAGTAGATTAATGAGCTAGAATAGAAGCTTCAGAAAAGTCCCGATTATACTGGAATATTAATAGATAATAAAAATGTGAAATCAGTGGAGAAAGCATAGGCTATTTCACCTAGCCATTTGGGGAAGATGCTTGGCTACTTTGTAGGGAAAAGTAAAGCTGAAGTCAACAGAGCATCTCTGTTCCTTCTGCAGATGTGCAGGGCTGTGTTTGGCATCACTTTAGACTAACTGAACTATCCTACTATCTGCAGTGGACCGGTGAGCTTGTTTCATTTAGTGCCACCTAAAGTTGCTTTTTCTTTTCTTTTTTCTGGGGTAGAGTATCTACCTGGGGTGGGAATCAGGTGACTAGAGTCCTGTTAGGACAGTGTTCTCAGCCCTGGCTGCACCTTAGACTCACCTGGGGAGCTTTTAAAACTCCTTATCTGTGGGTTCCACATCCCCAGATTCAACAAACCACAGATCAAAAATACGTGGAAAAAATAATTCCACACAAAAGACCCCAAATAGCCAAAGCAGTCTTGAGGGGAAAAAACAGAGCTGGAGGAATCAGACTCCTTGACTTCAGACTATACTACAAAGCTACAGTAATCAGACAATATGGTACTGGCGCAAAAACAGACATGTAGATCAATGGAACAGGATAGAAAGCCCAGGGATAAACCCATCCACCTATGGTCAACTAATCTATGACAAAGGAGGTGAGGATATACAATGGAGAAAAGACAGTCTCTTCAATAAGTGGTGCAGGGAAAACTGAACAGATACATGTAAAGGAATGAAATTAGAACACTTCTTAACACCATACACAAAAATAAACTCAAAATGGATTAGAGGGCTTCCCTGGTGGCGCAGTGGTTGAGAGTCCGCCTGCCGATGCAGGGGACACGGGTTCGTGCCCTGGTCCGGGAAGATCCCACATGCTGCAGAGCGGCTGGGCCCGTGAGCCATGGCTGCTGAGCCTGCGCATCCGGAGCCTGTGCTCCACAACGGGAGAGGCCACAGCAGTGAGAGGCCTGCGTACGGGGAAAAAAAAAAAAAGGATTAGAGACCTAAATGTAAGACCAGACACTATAAAACTCTTAGAGGAAAACATAGGAAGAACACTCTCTGACATAAATCACAGCAAGATCTTTTTTGACCCACCTCCTAGAGTAATGGAAATAAAACCAAAAATAAACAAATGGGACCTAATGAAACTTAAAAGCTTTTGCAAAGCAAAGGAAGCGACAAACAAGACGAAAAGACAACCCTCAGAATGGGAGAAAATATTTGCAAAAGAATCTACGGACAGTGGATTTATCTCCAAAATACATAAACAGCTCATGCAGCTCAATATTAAAAAAACAAACAACCCAATCCAAAACTGGGCAGAAGACCTAAATAGACATTTCTCCAAAGAAGACATACAGATGGCCAAGAAGCACATGAAAAGCTGCTTAACATTACTAATTATTAGAGAAATACAAATCAAAACTACAATGAGGTATCACCTGACACCAGTTAGAAACAACAAATGCTGGAGAGGATGTGGAGAAAAGGGAACCCTCTTGCACTGTTGGTGGGAATGTAAATTGATACAGCCACTATGGAGAACAGTATGAAGGTCCCTTAAAAAACTAAAAATAGAGGGCTTCCCTGGTGGTGCAGTGGTTGAGAGTCCGCCTGCTGATGCAGGGGACACGGGTTCGTGCCCCGGTCCGGGAAGATCCCACATGCCACAGAGCGGCTGGGCCCATGAGCCATGGCCACTGAGCCTGCGCGCCCGGAGCCTGTGCTCCGCAATGGGAGAGGCCACAACAGTGAGAGGCCCGCGTACCGCAAAAAAAAATAAAAATAAAAAATAAATAAATAACTAAAAATAGAATTACCATATGACCCAGCAATCCCACTACAGGGCATATACCCAGAGAAAACCGTAATTCAGAAAGACACATGCATCCCAATGTTCATTGCAACACTACTTACAGTAGCCATGTCATGGAAGCAACCTAAATACCCATTGACAGATGACTGGACAAAGAAGATGTGGTACATATATACAATGGAATATTACTCAGCCATAAAAAGGAATGAAATTGGGTCATTTTTAGAGACATGGGTGGATCTAGAGACTGTCATACAGAGTGAAGTAAGTCAGAAAGAGAAAAACAGATATCGTACATTAACGCATATATGTGGAACTTAGAAAAATGGTACAGATGAACTGGTTTGCAGGGCAGGAATAAAGACACAGATGTAGAGAACAAACGTAGGGACACCAAGGGGGGAAAGCAGTGGGGGGATGGTGGGGGGGTGGTGGGATGAACTGGGAGATTGGGATTGACATGTATACACCAATACGTATAAAATAGATAACTAATAAGAACCCGCTGTATAAAAACATAAATAAAATAAAATTCAAAAAAGAAAATTCCAGCAGTTTCCAGAAAGCAAAGCTTGAATTTGCTGGCAACTATTTACGTAGTGTTTACATTGCTTTTACAAATCTTTACGCAGAACTTACCTTAGGTATTATAAGCAATCTAGAGATGATTTAAAGTATACGAGAGGGTGTGCATAGGTTATATGCAAACACTATGCCATTTTATCTATGGGACTTGAGCATCCACAGAATTTGGTATTGGAGGAAGGTACTGGATCCAACCCCCTGTGGATACCAAGGGACAACTGTACTGATGCCCCGCCCTATCCCTGAGCATTGAAGTCATCATCTCTGGAATGGGACCCAGATGTCAGTATTTTTCAAATCCCCACCCCTGCCCCAGATGATTCCAATGTGCAGTCAGGATTAATAACTACTGCTTTGCGGGACATTATTTTACCAAAAAAATATATTAAGTGTTGATTTCTTAGGAATAAAACACTTCACACAAGTTGTTTGTTAAGAGGTTCGATTTTCCCACATTCCTCCCCTTAGGGGACCATAGTTGGCAGGTACACTTTGCATTTAAATTTTCCTTCAGGAATGTTAATTGCTCAAACTGTCATAACAGAATGAATTTTTTATGTTTCCCTGGGACAAGTGAGGGAGGATTCTGTACAGCGTGGCTGAACTCTGACCTCTGTGTCTGTGTGATGGTCCCTCAAACCCAGCGAAGCAAGTGGCTCTGTTTACTTGCCAGACTTCCGTGCCACTAGGAACGCAAGATTGAGTCAGTTCAGAGGAGCGCTGAGAAATCACCAGGCCACCCTAGAGAGCCTGAGGTGATGAGGAAATCGAAAGTGACTCCAAAGTCAAAAAGTTCTGCCTGTATTTCCAGATCGTCTTGATTTCCAAGCAACCACCACCTGCTCTCAGCTTTCACCTCTGACTAAACATTTTGAGGACAAAGACTATTCTAGCTCAGAAAGGTTCTGGGAAGCTTTAAATAACCTTGCCTCTGGGGAGTACATTTCTTGGCCTCTTTCCCTTGGCAGCCATGTCCATCTTCTGGGTGTGGGAGAAGAAAGCCCTTTATCTTTTCCTAGTCAATGCCTTTTTCTAGACCTACCTACATGCCCGACCTCAGGCTGAAAGCCCTGTTAACAACTGCTATGGGGAGAGGGGAGCTGCTTAAGGTTAGACCATTCAAGACAAGGTTGAGTGGAAGGTCAGCTGCTGAGTCACGCCTTTATGTATCCACGGCCTCTGGGGTGCCATTCTGTAATAAGCCCACAGAAATAGAAGGTATTGAGGCAGAAATGACAAAACATCTCAGGTCTTTCTTGAAACCCAAGAAAGCTATCCTTCAGAGGTTAGGGCAAGTCCCACGTGAGAATGGCCAGAATGAGGAGTTTAAGAAATTATTTGACTCTTTTTTAAAAAAATTAACTAGTTTATTTATTTTTTGGCTGCGTCAGGGTCTTAGTTGCAGCATGCGGGATCTTTCATTGCAGCACCCAGGCTCTTCATTGCGGCGCACAGGTTCCTCGCTAGCTTGGTGCTCAGGCTTCTCTCTAGGTGTGGCGCGTGGCCTCCAGAGTGCGTGGGCTCAGGAGTTGCGGCTCAGCTTAGTTGTCCCGTGGCATGTGGGATCCTAGTTCCCCGACCAGGGATCGAACCTGCGTCCCCTGCATTGGAAGGCAGATTCTTAACCACGAGACCACCAGGGAAGTCCTTATTTCACTTCTTAATATGGACACACTCCTTGCTTTTAGTACCCATCGCAGACTTCTGATCTCTGCATGAAATGGGAGCAACTTCTAGAAAACCAATACTGTGCAGACTAAGTGTTACACGTAAAAGTGGAGTTGGCACAGGAAACATGAAAAGAAAAAGTAAGAAGATGCATTAAGGCCCCAGCCAGGATTAGGATTCTCTCTCCTGCAGACGGACCATCCCAGCGGCAGTGGAGTAAGAGTGAGCCCAGGGCTGCGCCAGCCAGATGTGCAGGAAAGGCAGCCTGCCATCTACTGAACGCTTCCCAGTTAATTCCTCAGCTTTATGTCGCACACCTCAACTTCCTTCCCCTTTAGAGATTTTCTGGGCCCCAAAGTGAGATCTTTATTATTCAGTAAAAGGACTGAAAGAGTATGAGTCTGGAAAGGAGAGAACCAGAGTTCTGGGATCACGTGACTGAGGACACTGCTTTTTCCTTCTCTGAACCTCATTCCCATATTTTAAAAGAACAGAGGCTCGAGATTTTTCCATCCCATCTATGAACATTTACGGCACCCCACACCTCCCTCATCATGACAACTATATTGTAATTGCTTCATCAGTCTCTCCGACCAGATTGAGAGCTCAGTATGGGAGGGGGCCATGTCTGTCTCATTCATCACTGTGTCCCCAGTATGGTGATATGCATATAGGTAGTCAAAAAATATATCTGTTAAGGGAGAGAGAGAGGAAGCAAGGGAGGGAGGGAGGAAGGGGGGGAGGGGAAGGTATCTCAGTAGGCCACTGGGGGCCTACTTGCATAAAGGCTCCTAGGAGCCCTGAAATTTACTGCAAAGTAAGAGGCAAGAAAGCTGCTTCTCTCCAATCGCTACAAGAGAAAGTAAATGAGGCAAGAGGCAACTGGCAAAAATGAGACGTGGCCTAGATCTCCAACCGAAGGCTCTGTAAACCTGAAAAAGCAAAGCTACCTTGGGGACCACAATTTTATGACCACCCCAGGCTGGTCCTCCTGAGGGGTTGGCAGACTAGGGGAGGGAAGGGTTTTCTTCCAGTGGTATCAGAGAGGCCTGAGGTCTTGCAAGAGCCAGCAAATGAGGGTTTGTTAGAGCTTTGCAGTTTACACTTATTTTCTTATTCTCAGGAGAACTCTGTAGAATAGGAAGGTCACCTGGGGCTTGGAGAAGAGTAGTGACAGTAGCATAGGGCTGGGTCGTGGTGGGACTGGCTGGAGGGGCCCCAGAGTTTTCTCCCAACCTGGAGGGATCTGGAGGATACTCTGATGCATCCCCTCAACACATGTGCCCTCAGAGGAGTGGGGAAAGGGGAAGCTGGAGGACTGGGAATCTCAGGACACCTGAGCATAATCTAGCAAACGCTTCTGAATATAATCTGGGCTCTTGAATTTTCCAAAAACAGGAAAACTGAGAGAGATTTTTTATTAGATTGTTTTGCAATAACCCTAACCTCATGCTCAAATCACAGTGAGGCATTCATCTTGTGAAAAATGGAAGGGGTGCCAAAAAACCTAGTCATCACAGTAAATACTATGTTAATGCAAAACTTTTAAAAAATCAAAATCGATGCCGCCCCCCGCCCCCAAATTCATGGTGAACAAAATATCAACATGTGAAATAAAGACGGGCTCTAATCCTGCATTTGCTTGACCCTGAGAGTGATGGCTTCACTCACCCACCTTAGTCCTGGCTCTGACCAAACTCCATCCTATTTCAGGGCCTTTGCACTTGCTGTTCTCTCTGTCTGGAATATTCCTCCCAGAGCCTTGCATAGTTGGCTCCTTCTCTTTATTTAGATTTTTGCTCTGATGTCTCATCTCTGCCTTCGCTATTTAAAATCATCCATCCCCTGCCCCCACCCCCGACAACCCCACTCAGTTACTCTCTATTCCATTATTTTTTCACTTTTTTCAGAGTACTTATCCCTAAGAAATTATGTTATTTGTTTATGCATCTGCCGATGTCACTTCACTGCCTAACACGTAGCATATGCTCCAAAAAAAAAAAAAAAAAATTAGCTGGTCAAAGTAAATGAATGAAGCATCCATCTATGAGATATCACACTAAGTGTTTGATGTGTATGATCTCATTTAAGCCTCGAAATAATCCTCTGAGATAGATTTGATTACAGATGAGAAAAATGAGGCTTAGAGAGGTTAAGAGACATTTTCATTTTACATGACAGAAAGGTCACATACCTAGCAAGTGAGTGAAAGCTAAAATCATCCAGAATCTTATTTCTTTTCACCACCCCTCCTCCTCTCCCTCCACCCCCCTTTGGCTTCCTTATTTCTCTCTTCCAAGGAAAGATTTAACTCTTTTATTCCCAAACTTACCTCTGCCTTCTTCACTGAACCGTTGTGAAAATGGTAAAGTCCCAACCCTTTCCTCTGTTGAAAGCACCGTCAGCCACCTACACAGGGTTGCAAGCTCAGGGAGGGCTCCAGTGCAATGTGTTCATGGATGGGGCTAATTTCCCCAGTCAGTCTGAGGTTGGGTCAGCTTCCTTCCCGCAAGTCCTGCCTGTAATCACGTAGGGTATAACCAAACTCACCATCCTCCTTCCAACATCTTTACCCCAAACCACTTTTGTGAATTTGAGGTTACGAACTGTCACTCTGACCAATCAGGTTTGATGAGAAAGTAGCACCTCTGGGAAACAGATCATCTCTGTGTCAAGTTAATTTCGTCTTTGGCCTTGTATCAAAGGTGCAATATTTCTGGTTTCTCCATGACGTGTGTGTGTGTGTGTGTGTGTGTGTGCGTGCGTGCGTAAACAAGTTTAGATACTGTAAAATTCACCAGCAATTTTACCAAGTTGTGTAACCAACAGCACAATCCAGTTTTAAACATTTCTATCACCCCAATAAGATCTCTCACGCCCATTTACAGTTAATCCCCAGGCAACCACTAACCTACTTTCTGTATCTGTGGATTGGCCTTTCCTGGACATTTTGTATCAATGGAAACATTCAATAAGTGATTTTTGTGTCTGGTTTCTTTCACTTAACATAATGTCTTTGAGCTTCATGCCCGCTGTATTATGTATATATTTCGTTACTTTAATACTGAACAGTGTTTCAGATGTGTGGATTTGAATGGGACTCAATGAGCAGCTCCTGCCCATGGCTCCCTCCTCCAGGTCTCTTTCCTGGAGAGCAAGTCCAACACTGCTACTCACAGGGCTTCCCCCAGCTCTGAGTAAGCTTCCTCCAATTCTGTCTTCGTGGGAGGGCAAATCTGAGCCATTTCACCTTGCACTTGGACACAAGTTGCTCTAGACATGTCCTCAACCCCATGTTTTCTGGCAGCCCTGGGTCCGCCTTATCGAACTGAACGCTCTCTGCAGGTAGAAATTGGAGCCTCAGTTGCTTCTAGGTTGTCTCAGTCTTCTAAGAACAGTGCAGAGCAGAAAGCAAGTATTATTATTAGTTTCTGAAATTAATTTATTTATTTTGACCGCTCTGTGTGGCATGCAGGACCTTAGTTCCCTACCAGGGATCCAACCCTCATCCCCTGCAGTGGAAGCACAGAACCTTAACTGCTGGACCACCAGGGAAGTCCCAGAAAGCAAGGATTTGATAGATGCCTGTGAGGGATGCTTGTGGGTGAAGCAAGGATGCAGCGGGGACTGTGGATAATCCCTCTGCTCTTTCCATCCCTTCAGCCCCGGCTCCTGGCACTAGTGTGTGCTTTAACGCCGTAGCATTGAGCGAGGCCAGTGGGGCACACAGAGCAAGAGCTTGGCTGCGTCAGCTACCCTGAGGCCACGGGCCCAGATACCCAACAGTCAGTTTCACAGAATATACTGGAAAGAGCAAGGACTCCTTCCCATAGGCTCTGGTCCTGAGTGACCTTAGGAAATTTTCACTTTAGGAATGTAGGAAGAGTACCTACCGCACAAGCTTAAGGATTAAACAAGATATCCACGGCATAGGCAGGCCCGGAACACAGTAGCGCCCCTTCCACCCGCCCCCAATTCTTTCATCTTCTCCCCTCCCCTTGTGTGTTCTTACCACTCCCTTTCCCCCCTCCCCGATTCAGCAGGTAATGGAACTATGAGGCTGCTTTAGAGTTTTGGGAACAGTAGCACTCACACAATGCCTAAAAGTACTACCATTCCTGTGGGAGGATTTAACACGTTTGGAGAAGAAGTTCTAAGGACTCTGAATTCAGTTTTGATATCGCCTGTAAGTTGCAAGGCAGAGTGGCCGTCGGAGAGCTCTCAGATGTGTTTCATTTGCTTTGTATAATACAAGTCCCAGAGAGACAGTGCTTGTCTGTTTTAATTTTTGTATTTATTGTCCACATTTAACAGCTTAGAGATTTCCTACTTAAATCTGGATCGCTATCTTCTGTTGGAAAAAACACAGAAGATCTGGTCACTGGGTTTCACGCTTTGACGGGAAGCACCCTCCAGATGGCCTCAGCACCCAGGCTTTTCCTTTTTCTTTTTCTTTTTCTTGCTCTGAGGACTGGGGTGGGTTTTTCTTCACACACACTCACTTGCATTACCTGCCTGGCCTGAGGCACTGGAATCTGTGTCCTTTGGCAAGGTGATGCCCAAGGAGGGTCATCCCTGGAATATACAAAGGCTTAGTAGAGAGGTGAGTTGCTCAATGATGCTAGTTTTCCACTTGGGGCGAGGAGACTGTTACTCTGCCTTCATTTCATCTTTACGTCTGATAAAGTGTCATTTTCCTACATAGAGGTAGACGCTAGGAAGAGCTTGAAGGGGGACAGGATGGAGGAAGGATGGCTCACTTGGTCTTAACTTTTGCTGGGGTCTAGGAAGGGGAGGTGTGGTGAATTCCTTTCTATGCTTCAGAGCAGTTGTCCTGGCTGGCCCCACTTAACATGGGACTGCAGATATCAAGCGCTTAGTTTGGTGCCTGGCACAGACACAGGAAGCCCTTCCCACACTTGATGGCCAGTATCACTGTTGTTGTCGTAACCATCAAGAAACAGCCCATTTCCTGCCGCTCCACCAGCTCCCAGCACCCCTGCCTTCCTCTAATCCTGACCCGCTAGCAGCCCCCTCCCCTGTACTCTCCCTCCCGACCTCTCCCTAATTCCCGGACTCACTTTGCAGCCCTTAGACCTGACCCAGGCCACTACCCCTTTGGCTCAGACCTGTGGCTTCCCTCAGCCACCAGGACTAAACTAGCACAGCCACGGCCTCACTGCTTCTAGCTGCTCCAGCCCAGCAGCTCAGCCTGTCTAGTCCTGCCTCTGGCCTAAATGCAGGCTTTGAGAGCAGTGGCCCCAGTGAGCTTGTTCACAGGACCTGGACATCAGATTCACAACAACCCACCCCCACCCCCAACCCCCAGCTCCCAGGATTGGCTCAGGGAAGCCAGGAACAGCACGAGAGCAGAGGCAGGTCTGTGTCTGACTTGTTCACTGCCGAATCCTCCGTGCCTCGGCCACTCCCTGGTACACAGCAGGTGCTCAATACATACTCACTGAATGGATAAATGAATGAAGGAATCAACGAATGCAGACCGGGGACCAGAGTGGTAAAAAGGATCCGTTTTTTGCTTTTGTTTTTTGCTCTGTTTACCAAATTTTTTTTTATTTTAAAATTTATTTTTTTGAAGTATAGTTGATTTACAATGCTGTGTTCATTTCTGGTGTCCAGCAGAGTGGTCCAGTTATATGTACACATATTGTTTTTCATGTTCTTTTCCATTATGGTTTATTATAGGATACTGAAGAAAGTCCCCTGTGCTATACAGTAGAACATTGTTGTTTATCCATTCTATATATGATAGTTTGTATCTGTTAATCCCAAACTCCCACTCTGTTAATCCCAAACTCCCACTCTGTTAATCCTACCCACTCCCCTCCTCTTTGGCAACCACAGGTCTGTTCTCTATGTCTGTGAATCTGTATCTGTCTCGTAGATAAGTTCATTTGTGTCGTATTTTAGAATCCACATATAAGTGATATCATATGGTATTTGTCTTTCTCTTTCTGACTCACTTCACTTAGTGTGATAATCTCTAGTTGCATCCATGTTGCTGCAAATGGCATTATTTTCTTCTTTTTTTATGGCTGATTAGTATTCCATTGTACATATATGTACCACATCTTCTATATCCATTCATCTGTCGATGGACGTTTAGGTTGTTTTCATGTCTTGGCTATTGTAAATGGTACTGCTATGAACATAGGGGTGCATGTATCTTTTTGAATTATAGAAAAACGATCAGTTTTGTAACTCTCTTAGATGTGTTGGTTTTGTGATCCTACTGCTCTTTCACGTGGAGCAATACAATCTTTAAAGGGAAGAGGGTCTATGTGCTGGCCTTCTGGAAGAGGAAGCTGGGGAGAATTCCCCCTACACTCAAGCTCTAAGTAAGGCACAGGGTGAGTGGTGGTGAAGTCTGATGGAGTTGGGAAGCAGGGAAGGGAGCACCCACAGCATAGGAAGGACGGGGAGCTTGGGCACCCGGCTAGGAATTGAGAAGCCACCGAGGGTCAAGCAGGAGGGAGGACTGCTGGGGTTTCCTCTTGTGGGCACCACTGGTGAAAGAGCCGCTCTCCACAGATCATAACCCTGACTCCGTACTGACCTTAGGCAAGGCCCTCACCCCATTAACGGGACACGTGTCTTGTGCTGAGGCTATCAAAAGGTGGACACCTCATAAATGCAGCTGGTTAGTGGTGTAAAACCAACAGTGTCACCAACCACAGTGCATGAACTTCTTCCTCCCTTCCCTGATCGGTTTCTCTTCCTGCCTGTTTTCTCTGCCAGGTGGGCAGCTAAAGCCCCAGACTGACAGAGCCAATTCCCTGTCCTCTGAGTGGTCCCAGCGTGGTGAGCCCAGGTGTGGATATTTCCCAGTTTCCTCTCCACCCCACGAAGATGACCCCTGAACCCCTTTGGGCAGTGGGAGCCAAGGTGAAAGAACCAGGCCCCAAGCTCTGGGCAGCAAACTCTTACTGCTCCTCTGTCTTCCGGCCACGTGTCTCTCTTTTGGGGCAAAAGTTCATTTTAGCCAACCACCAACTTCTTGAGGCTGATTTCCTTTCACTATGATTTTTCTGGAAATGTGTACTTCCCGATTTCTGGTGCATAGCAAACTCGGGGTGCCCTGAAGGCTGGGGTGGGGGCAGAGTCTGAGCAGCTTCAGGCCTCTGGGGTGCTGCTTTTTCTGCACCCCTGCCTCATCCTGGGGCACGATTTCCCACCACCATGATGATGCCATAATGGAGGGGGCACCAGGGAAGGTCCTTTGCTGTCATAGGTACCGTTGTACCACCTTAGAACACTTCCCTCTCCTTTGTTACTCAGGATCTGGAGCGACCGATGTTTTGCCACACCCACATCCTTGCCGAGGTGATAATCAGAGCTAAAAGGTATCGAGCGTCTATTTTGTTTGACCAGGCACTATATCAAACATGCCATCTTCTTTCTTTCATTTGATGCTCATGACAATTTCACAAGGCATGCACTATTATTTCCTCATCTTTCAAATGAAGAAACAGGCTTAGAAAGTTTAGGTAATTTGCTGAAAGTCACTAACCAATATGTGGTAGAGCTGGAAATTGCAACCCAGGAAATGAAGCTCCAAAGCCCTACATTCTTATTACCATTTCCATGTCCTTTCATAAAGCTGAGGGAGTTGGAGAAGGAGGGGAGATCTACACAGGGGTTTCCTTTTAGGTCTAACCATTAGTGAGCTCTCTCCAGGAATGGGAAACCAACATCTGTGTGGAACCTGAGGCAGCCATCTGGTCTCCCCAGTTCCCAGCCAGTGGGGAATATGTTCATGCCAACTGGAATCCGGCATCTGACACTTACAATACCAGGGCACCTGCTTGTGCCCTCAGAATGACCCCAGCCTTTGGAGAAACATCCTTGAGCTACAGACCCAAGAACAGTTCCTCACCATCCATCAGTCTCTTGCCCCCTGGCTGGCCTCTGTTCATCACTACCTGAGCCACTACCTACCTTCCCTGTAAGGAAACCACCAGGTTACCTGAGATTAACACCACCTGGCAGAACTCTGCCCTCCCACTTATGGGCCTGTAGAAAGACTGATTTAACTGTGCCCAATCTTTTTACCTAAAACTGGGATGGGAATTCCCTGGTGGCCCAGTGGTTAGGACTCCACACTTCCACTGCAGAGGACACAGATTCCGTCCCTGTTTAGGGAACTAAGATCCTGCATGATGAGTGGCTTGGCCAAAAAAAAAAAAAAAAAAAAAAAAATTGCTAACATACAATCTACCCCCCAGGCGCATGCCCACAGGTGTGCATATGCACAGACATGCACACATAACAAGTTTATATTTTTCTGGTTACAAAAGTAAGGTATGTTCACTGTGGTTTGAGATGCCTTATGAAGATAGAACTGACAGGCCTGGCTGACAGACTGGATGTGGAAGGTGAAGAGAAGGGAGGAATCAGAAATGATGCTGAGATTTCTGGCCTGACCATGTAGACAGAGAGGAAACTATTGGAAGGAAGTTTCCAATAGGCAGCTCACAATTCCACTACCTGAAAAGGGGGTAGACTATCCAAGAAAAAACAAAGAGTCAACTTGGGAAATGTGTCCCACTCCTCCTTATATGGAAGAGAGAGGCCAGGAAGCACGGGTGGGCTGGGGGACCCGTGGAGCCTCTGTGCCTGCGTCGTCTCTGCCACTGCGGAATAACAGCAGTCAGAAGCAGCTTGCGTGATAACAGCAGACTCTGGGGCCCAGGGAAGGCAGGGGCCCAGGAAGGAGGCTGCGTACCACCGCACCAGTGCCTTGAGCAACAGTTGAGAAAGTATACAGGCAACTGGCCCCTGGTGTAGCTGTTTTACCAGACACAGAGAAGAAACTACAGAGGGCAGAATTCCCCAGTTAGGGCTACTCTTGGTCCAGCTCTTTTCAGGTTGCTTTGCACATCAAGTAATGGGTGGTAAAGGCTTCCTCTTACTAAGGAAATATCCCTAATATAGGAATAATATTAATGACAAAAATGCCAGACACAGATGAGGTGGTGGGGCAGATATCTGGGGGCAGTGGGAACCTCCTATAAGGGCATTGCCAATTAGACCAAAGTGCCCCCTTCTGAACACGGGCAGTTTTTGGAAACCAGTGTAGCTGATGAGAACGCGTGGCACTCTGATGTAAGGAATGTCACATTTCTTTGTTTCTATAAATAAAATCAGTTTGCTCAGGGCCCCACCACTTGGTGAGCGGAATGTTTCATCTCAGTCCCAGTTCGGGTGCTGTCTCTCATCTCATCTCCCTGCCTCATACTCACACATACGCATGCACGGAGGAGGCTACAGATACTGGGGGATTGCAGGGTGCAAGAATACCAGGGTGAGGCCAAGTCAGTCCGGGAGACAAACATTAATGAAAACTCATTGCGGGGCTTCCCTGGTGGCGCAGTGGTTGAGAGTCCGCCTGCCGATGTGGGGGACACGGGTTCGTGCCCCAGTCCGGGAGGATCCCACATGCCGCGGAGCGGCTGGGCCCGTGAGCCATGGCCGCTGAGCCTGCGTGTCCGGAGCCTGTGCTCCGCAACGGGAGAGGCCACAACAGTGAGAGGCCCGCGTACTAGAAAGTAAGAAAAAAAAACCTCATTGGGATGGGAGAAACGGGCTGTGGAAACCACTAAACATCTAGAGCAATCAGGTGAGAACCAGATAGATTCCTGCAGAGGGCGCAGCGAATGAGGGGGTAAGAAGAGAAGTAGCCCTCGTCCAGGACTCTTCAGGCTGCAGAGTGGCTTCCTTCAAAGAGAGACAGTTGATGTGGGCCCACTAAGCAGCAGGCACCCACCGTGGGTCACACACAGGGGGAGCAGGAAGCAGAGGAGGGAGCCCCAATGGCCCTGCGAGCTGGCCTCCTACCCAGGGCTCTGGAGGCAGGCCTTTTATAAATGCTCCTTCCCGAACATTCCTCCTGAACCTGATTGCTCTGTTCTCACCTTCAGACCCCGGCTTCGTATCTCCTTTCAATTCTCCACTTGACCCCTTAGATATTTAGGCTCTCCACACGCCCTCATGGGGGATTCAAACATTAGTGCTCTGCTTCCCCACACTGAACACACAGGGCCTTCCTGCTGACCCCCTTTCTCTGCTGGCTCCAGAAATCAGCCTGAGATAAAGGCACAGCACTCTCTCTAAAGCGAAGGTTTAATGGTTATCCTTGTTGGGCCCCAGGGTCCTTATTTTTCCCAAGCTGCAGCTCACGCTTGCCGTGACACCTCTGAATTGCGAGATCTTTCTGTGGCCGGGCCTCACCCTGTCCTTTTCCTGGGCTCTGGTTGGTTGCATCTCCAACAATAACAAATCCTTCTTACTCAGATGAGGGGTAGAGCAGGGCCTACTTCGGGGCTGGGCTCCCCAGTCCCGGGATTCTGTGCCTACTCTTGGGGGAAAACCACCACGCCCCTAAGGCTAACAACGCCTTCTAGTGGCAGTCATGCACCTGCAGCCGAAGAGGGCATGGAGAGTAATAGCAAACTTTTTTTTTTTTTGGTGTTTGTAAGCACTATTTTGTGTATTTTACATATATTAGTAATTTAATAATCACATCAATCCATTGAGAGTGGCATTATTATTATCACTATTTCATAGATAAGGAAATAGGTACACAGAGAGATTAAGTAACTTGCCCAAGGTCACAAAACTAGTTAGGAACAGAGCCAGGCTCTGAGCCCAGGAAGTCTGGTTCCAAGGTTGGTGATTTAACCTCTATACTACACAGCTGCTCCTAATAAAAGACAATACCCACCCACTCCACTAAAACCCTCAAACACAGAAATTCCCTTCCCCCTCCCTCAGAAATTCCTCTTATAGGCGCCATTACTCCCGAATGCTACGTATCCCTCTAAAGAGAGAAGCAAGGCTAATAGCTCAGCTGCCAGCTCAGACAAAAGCTAGTACCCAGAAACGCCAGGACCACCACAGAGCCTGAAGAGATGTCCAATTTCCAGCCAAGGGTCCCTGTATTCATAGGAGGGGCAATTTCAGGTTCTTCATGTTTCTCTCCCAAGACTCGTCCTGCAGGCTCAGCCCCAAGTGGGAGGAATGTGAAGGGCCTATGAGATGTTCAACTGACCCACATGTGGGGAAGCATGTGATCCCTGTCATTTGAGGATGGAACCCATGACAGTCTCGTGGGCGTTGTCCTCACTCTTGGCTTTCCTTTCACTTTTTCTGCCTGTGTTGCCTGGAGTCCTGCAAAGCTTCATTCTGACTAATATCCCCATGACAGGAGTTCTGGGAAAACACAGCCAACATTTATGAATCTCAAATCCAAGGAGGTATGAAGTCATATTCAAAGAAGCAGACTCCACATGCTAAAAGAACTTTTTAAAGGAAGCCCAATCTTTAACTTGCATCTCTATTGTATTAGGAGGGATTTAATTTATAATTCCCATCAAGATTTTGTGGGACTGAGCCTTTAAAATTAAGACTGCCAAGACATAGAAAACAAACTTATGGTTACCAAAGGGGATAGTGGGTGGGGGCAGAGATAAATTAGGAGTTTGGGATTAACATAGACACACTACTATATATAAAAATAGGTAAACAACAAGGACCTACTCTATAGCACAGGGAACTATATTCAATATCTTGTAATAACCTATAATGGAAAAGAATCTTAAAGAGAATATATATATGTATATATGTGTGTGTGTGCATGTGTGTATATATATATAACTGAGGCTTCTCTGTCCAGCAGCAATGAATCCCTTATCTATACAAACTCAAGTCCCTTCACAATGGAAGACACAAGCAGAAGCGCTCACCTACACAGCACATGAAGAAGGTCCTGCTCAGAATAATGTCTCCCTGTCCCTTTGCAAACTTTACTGCAGCCTTTCCACCTTCTGGAGTGGAGGCCATAAGCCCTCAGAATATTCAGGCAGTTCTGACCCTAAAATGATTTCTGCCCACTTTTACGATACTTGAGAGATGTCATTTCAGGCCTGATGTCAATCAGGCCTTTCAGCCTCAAGCACAAGAGAGGCAAACTCCAGCTGCCATCACCCATCTCCTACCCGCTTCTCACCCCCATCTTCTTCCTACATTGCCCCTTAGTCCCTACCTCCTCCCGGTTGGACTTCAGTCTTCCTAAGGCTGTCTAGGAAGTCCTGAGGATCTCATGCTCAGCAAGAAGGATGCCATCCCAGTCTGAGGTTGGCTAGGCTCTCCAGTTCAGGGAGGGGATGACACAAGACCAGGAAGGAAGGGCTATCTGGCTCAAGCCTGCTTCCTTATTGCCACCAACTGTCCCCACATTGACAGTTGCCATTTCTCAGCCAGTGGCACATGACTGTGAGGAAAAGAAATCCTTGGTTCACATCAAAACCACTGTACCTCATTTCTGGGTCACAGCTGAGTCACATTAAACCTGATGGCAAAATCCACCATGTCTCATATCCCTATTTTCATTTCTTCTTTTCCATTGCTGTTGGACAACCTGACCTATAAGATTTTTGCTTTGAGGAATGTATGATTATTTTCTTCCCGGCCAAATAAGAGGTATTGTTAGTATTCCACGGGCAAAAGATTCCAATGAAAAAAGGCAAATGGAACACATATTTATCTCTCTTCATTAAAACTCCCCTAAAACGACAGTGAAAGGAACGTTCTTCAAAAGGCATAAACCAACAAAGGCAAAGAGAATTGTGGAGGAAATAACAGTAGACTTAGAGTCAGTACTACTTTTTAAAATTTTTATAACATTTTAAAAAAGTAATTAATTAATTTTTTATTTTTTATTGAGGTATAGGTGATTTACAGTGTGTTAGTTTCAGATGTATAGCACAGTGATTCAGTTATATATATATATATATATATATATATATATACATACATATATATTCTTTTTCAGATTACAATTCACACTTTAGTAGCTGTTTTTGTTTTTCAATTTTTTAAAAATTAAAGTATAATTCATGTACAATGTTGTGTTAGTTTCAAGTGTACAGAAAAGTGAGTCAATTATATATATATTTTTTTCAGGTGCTTTTCTCTTATAGGTTATTACAAAATATTGAGTATAGTTCCCTATGCTATACAGTACTATTTTTTTAAATGGAAAGCAGACAGAAAAGATCAGAGATAGCAGGAAGGTGGGGAGGCTGCAGGGGGAAGCCAAGAAGAAGCAAAATGATTCCTACCCAAGAAAGGCTTAGGGCTGAAGACATTAGGACCTCTCACAGCAGTACAAGAAGCCAGAGGACAGTTGAACAATGGCAGACAAAACTGCCACAAGTATTCTTTTTGTTAAAGGAAAAAGGTTTGTCTCCCTCATCTTAAGAAAAAAAAGAAAAGCATCATTCAATCAATCTCTGTCATTTTCAAGACTTATCCCCCTTTTTTTCCTCTTCTGTAGTCAAATTGGTCTTAAATAGTGTCTGCACTCCCTGTCTCGTGTCCTTACCTCCCTCCCATTCCTGAAGGAACTGCAGTCTACTCTTCTCTCGTATCACTTCCCTAAGCTCCTCTTGCTAATCCATTGGGCACTTTGGACCCATATAAGACTTAAATTCTCTTCAGTCTGTGACATTATTCACCTTTCTTTCTTTCTTGAGACCCTTTTCTGACCTTGGTTTCTGAATCTCCACTCGTCTGGCATCTGGCTTCTCCTTCTCCTTCATGACCTTCTTACCAAGCTCTTCCTTTTCCTCTCCCTGAAATGTTGGTTTCCTGGAGAGATTCTGTGTTGTTCTAGTCTCACCCTGCACACTGTACCAACTATTTATGTATCTATGGGAACTCTACAATGGTTTCTCGTTGATGAATTGAAATCAACTGAATTCATCATCTTCCCAACCATCTTCCATCTCCAAAAAAGGCGTCATCACAAAATTCATAAACCTGGAGTTCCTATTATGCTTTTCCCTCTCCCTCACTGTTCTGGTTATCCATTGTTGCATAACAAATGACTCTCAAAGCACAGGGGCTAAAAACAGCAATTTATTTGACTCATGATTTTGTGGGTCAGGAATTCATGAAGGGCTTGGCTATGAGCTATGTGGTATCACCTGGGATATCTGGGGTGGGGGATCTACTTTCAAGATGTCTTCTTCACTCACAGTGTGGGACACGTCAGTACTCCTCTAACTCTTTCTCTTCACATGCCATATCATCCTCCAGGGCCTCTCCAAGGCCTTGGGCTTCTCACAGCTTGTTCTGTGGGTAGTCACACTTCTTACCTGGAGGTTCTAAGAGACAGGAAGTGGAAGATACCAGGCTGGTTAAGCACTGGAAATGACACAGTGTTACTTCGTGCATGTTCTACTGGTTAGAGGGACTAGTCTCAGGGCTCACCCAGAGTTAAGAGTGGGGAGCAAGCCTCCATCTCTTGATCTGGATGGGAAATATTATTGTAGCCATCTTTGGAAATACACTCTGCCATGTTCACCCACACAATCAGTCACCAAGTCTTATCCATTCTACCTTCTAAATACCTCTCAAATGTATTTACCTCTTTACTTCTCCAGTGCCATCACCTTCAGAAGGCTGCCATTTTTTCTCTCCTTGATGCTTGTCTTAGCTTCTTAACTGGCTTCTCTGATACTTCTAGAGCTCCTTCATTCTTTTTCTTTCTTTTTAAAATATTTATTTATTTATTTGGCTGTGTTGGGTCTTAGTTGCGGCACACGGGATCCTTGTTGCAGCATGTGGGCTTCTCTCTAGTTGTGGCTCATGGGCTCTAGAGCACCCAGGCTCAGTTGTTGTGGCCCACAGGCTTAGTTACCCCCTTGCGTGTGGGATCTTATTTCCCCGACCAGGGATTGAACCCACGTCCCCTGCATTGGAAGGCAGATTCTTAACCACTGGACCACGAGGGAAGTCCCAAGCTCCTTCATTCTTGCTGTGACGAATAGAGTGATCCTTCTAAATGGCAAATCTAATTATGCCTTTCCCTGTACTTAAAACTTTTACATCGCTCCCATTGCATTTAAGAAAAATCTAACATAGTTTATTTATAAGTTCTTTCATGACCCTACCCCTACTTATATTTCTACCCTCAACTCAGAGGGTACAATGCATTAGTCTATAGCTCTGCATATTTGGAAGCATTTTAAAATAGGTTTTTAACCTTACATAAAATTACTTTATACTTGTGTTAATGTTTCATCTCTGTCTTTGGGGGTAATTTAATATTTATTATGAATTTTTGGTGCATATAAAATCGCTATCACCCAAAAGGTGCTTAGAGGTGAAGGTAGTATTTCCAAAAGTACATGACTGTGATACCTTTCTATCCTCATACTTTCAATCTTTTTTGGATGTAACTTAAATGATTGTGTTATTCATAGAGATTTTTAAATTTCAACACCTCCAAAACTCTTTGACTATGTTCATGGCTTGTGATGTTATAACAATAGCTATTTTCGAATGGCCTATTTTATACAAATAAAAGTTATTTATCAGACATTAAACATAAATAAACAACAGACCTTTAAAATTAATATGGAAGTCTTTGTCTTTTAATAGGACAATTTCACTCATTTACATTTATTTTTATGACTGATAAATTTGGTTTCTCATCTCAAATTTTGTGTTTTGCATTCTTTCTTATGCTCTTTTTTTCCTTTGTTTTCTATCTTTGGATATTTAGCTTAAAGTTTTATGACAGAATTTTGATAATGTTTGGAAAATAAATCAATGTTTCTAATTCTATTAGTATTTACATTTATGTCTCTGCATGATGAAAAAGTTTTTAAAATTTTGACTAGCTCACATGTTTTTTTCCTCACTGTCCAATTTTGGTTACTGAGAACCTAGCATGTATAGGACACAGATGACACAATGATAGAGAAATAAAAATCCCTTCTCTCACAGACCCTACAGTTTAGCATAGAGATTATAATATAAAAAATGTAAAATAGGCAAGTATAAGTTCTATACTCAGGTTATTGTCATACATGTTTAACCAAACAATCAATTCCAAGAATAATCTTTGGTTTTTGCAGTCACTGTGGAACTATGTGTCCTTATTGTATATACTAAGTGATTTTCAGTGCTTGCATCATGTTCCCTTTCTTGAGTCCTTCTTTATTTCTCTCCTTGACTATAATACACCTTCCAAGTAGCTAGATAAAGGCATTCTTTCATGGGCCCTCCAAGAGCCAGCTAGCAAGGCAAAGGGACCTCAGTACCACACGAAATTGACACTTTCATGATTTTTCACCAGCAGGGGACCATGATACATGCAGCAAGACTGTGGATTAGAAAAGATGAAACTTCTTAGCAAAGTTTTAGAAAGTACTGATCAGTTTTGAAAGGGACATGTTTCTAAGACCTTAGGAAACTGAATTGCTTTTAGGAACAATTCTTCTTTTTGCATTGCTTATAGGAACAGTTAACAACTCAAGGTTCACTGCACCAATAAAGAGAGCTTACAGCTAGCCATGCAAAAGTTGAGGCATACTTGGTAGTAGAAGCATGGAGAAGGCTGTCTCAGGAAACCAGAGAGGAACCGAAATGATGGACTCTGATCTCACAGAACCTAGATTGAGGTGGCATCTGTTTCCTCTCTTGTACCAGATGTCTGGGGACTGACACAAGACTGTGGATTAAGGGATGAACTAGATACTTGCATACTGAGTGCTTTGTGAACAGCTATTTATTCTAAGCAAATGTAAGCAGGAAGCTAACTCCCAAACTGTAGAATCCAGAGACTGGGGAAGGAAAAATCAATCTGAGGGTCAAGAAGTACGTGAAGAGATTCAAGTCAGGAAACCAGCCCAAGTTCTATGTCAACGTTGGACACTCTTGCCTGTATGTCAAACACAGCTGTTTACTTTCTGGTTATGCAACGCATATTAGTGGCTTGTCTGACTCTGAGAACATTTGGCCTGCTTGCTCATGTGACTCAGCCTCCGGAAGGTGAAGGAAGAAAGAAAAAGCTAGTGTGAGACAGACGGAAAACCAACCAATATTCAGGCCTACTCTCTTGACCCTTGAAAGGTCTGAAGAAGTTATTACCTACCGTCAAACTCTTAACTTCTCAAATAAGAGATAGTCTTGGAAAAAAAGAGTGGGGGATCTGGGACAGAGGATCATGTCCCAAACTCTTGGGGAAGTCGGGGGAACCACCTGGAAAAGAGGTAAATTTTCTGAAAGGAGACATGTGGACTAATGGTTTTGTGATATAACTAAGGATTTTTTCTGCCAGTATTTCACTCATCTCCCCTTCTGTTCCATTTTCCCCCATCAAACATAAAATACATATTCACAAGTGATTTCCAGTCAAAAGTATTTCCTTTAGGTCTATATCTTTCTATCTACATATCTATGTAGTTTCATATATATTTATAGCTTTACATATATGATTGTAAAGTTATAAATTTCATTTAACGCATTCTATTAATTACTCATACATTTGTCTCATTTCTTAGGAGTTAAAAAAGTCATCATTTTTGTATAGTATATAATAAAGAAACAATTTTAATTTTAAAATATTTTATTTTAGATCAATATCAGTATACTGTAAGTTCATTTTAAGGTACTCTGATAATTTTCATACTATATCAATATAAAGGCAAAACTCTACTTTTTCTTATCTAACAAATGGCACAGTCTAATTTTCTTTAAATTAATTATGTGAAAAACACTAATTTTAAACAAAAAATTTAAATGACGTGTTATGTTGAGTTTGGTTTGGGGATCAAGCATATACTACAATGAAGAATGAAATCAAGGGTGCATGTACCATCAAAAATAGAAAAAAAACATTTTCATAACTGTTTGAAATTTAAAAAATTTTTGAACATTAAAAACCCATGGGTGGGACTTACCTGGTGGCGCAGTGCTTAAGAATCTGCCTGCCAATGCAAGGGACACAGGTTTGAGCCCTGTTCTGGGAAGATCCCGCATGCTGCGGAGCAACTGAGCCTTTGAGTCACAACTACTGAGTCTGCGTGCCACAACTACTAAAGCCCACACACCTAGAGTGCACCACAACGAAGCCCCCGCACCACAACGAAGAGTAGTCCCCACTTGCCGCAACTAGAGAAAGCCCATGCGCAGCAACAAAGACCCAACACAGCCATAAATAAATAAATAAATAAATAATCTATGGGTTTACTGTTTTAATTTTTGCATTTTATTTCTGGATAACAAGGTTAGAAAGAAAGTTCCAGGCAGCTAACTGGAGATTTTCTCTGAATATAAAACAATCTAGGTGTAGATACTCTCTATTCCCAATAAATAAAAAAGGTAAATGGGACATGAATGTCACTATTTTTTTTTTAACGTCTTAATTTTTCAAGTACAAGGGACTCTTTGTTATGTTATATGAGAATTTGGATTGGGTGAATGCTACATGATAGGATGAAGATCAGTTTGAGGCAAATTTGCAGAATTACTATTTTATATCCTTCACTAGTTTGTGGCATATATTTCAATGTCCGGGTCTCTTATGCTTTGCCTTTTTTTTTCTTTTGGCTGTATTGGGTCTTCGTTGCTGCGCATCAGCTTTCTCTAGTTGCAGCGAGCGCGGGCTACTCTTCGTTGCGATGTGCAGTCTTCTCATTGAGGTGGCTTCTTTTCTTGCAGAGCACGGGCTCTAGGCGTGCAGGCTTTGGTAGGTATGGCACGTGGGCTTGGTAGTTGTGGTTCACAGGCTCCAGAGCACAGGCTCAGTTGTTGTGGTGCATGGGCTTAGCTGCTTTGCAGCATGTGGGATCTTCCTGGACCAGGGCTCGAACCCGTGTCCCCTGAATTGGCAGGCGGATTCTTAACCACTGCGCCACCAGGGAAGTCCCCACTTTGCCTTTAATCAGCAATCAGTTGTGAGGATAAATCAAATAATACAGGTGATAAATAATAAAAACAGATGTTTAACCAAGTAATAAACCCTTTAGACAATCCACTCACCAGAGCATTCATCTGATTTCCACTAAATATTGTGAATGTTCACTCCATGTGCTCCTAAAAGCTCTCAAACGTTCCATATTGCAGGAAAGAATACAGATTTAAAAAATAAAAATCAAACCAGATACCATTAGCCACAGGGAAGAATATCAATTAAAGAAATAGAAATTGAACAAGATGCCATTAGTCACCTTTAATGATATGAATCCCTGAAACAGATGACTTGGGAGATGCTAAAGTATTGATGTTCAAGACAGCAAGCCATCAGAACACAATTAAAAATTGCCCAACTTAGAACTTTAAAGCTGATCTGTTTTTCCTCACACATATATAAATGTTTCTGCAAATCATTATGTATGATGATTAGGGGGAAAGTCCCCATGAAATTCCTGGAGAGATGTAAACTTTCAAAATGCATATATAAATTTATCCAAACACGTGGGAGTTGATTTGAATTTAAAATACAGTAATTAGAGACAGGGCAAACCTCCTTCTTTCACTGAGAAAGTAGCCTTCTGAATAATTAATTTTAACCCATGTATTGTTATTTGCATTGGGTTATTGAGCCTATTCTCAAACTGCTTTGTCTGCCCGAGCCTACAGAATATGTAAGAAAGGGAAACTGATAGAAGAAGGGCCAGCCGGCCCTGGACCATCCTCTGGAAACACACCCTCAATAGCTGATAGGCAATAGCCTAGAGCTGAGAAAGGGATGTGAGTTTTGTCACTGGGAGAAGGGATATTGACACATGTGTTTTTGCATCAGAGATATTTGTTCTTTCAACCTGTAAGGAAACCCATCCAAATTGTCTGTGCTCTAGGGCCCCAAACAGACGACTTAAGAAATAAATTTTGGCATAATATTTGTTTGTTTGTTTTTCTGTTTTCCTGTAACAAACCAGTTTTAATACCCTTCCTCCCTCTGCTGTGTTATATTTGTTCTTCCAGTACCTATCATAACTTACTTTAGTAGCAATGACATTGAGTGAAGTAACTTCCCAAGGTGCCCAAAGAAACCAGCCCCCAAACCAAATCCGGCTGCTAACTCAGAATTCTTCTTGCAACAGTGTGCTTCCTCAATTCTCCTGAGGTGTGCATGGCAGGACTGGTTCCACTACAGCCATGAAGCAGGGGTGAGCTGCGGTTCTCAGAATTGCAGGTGTTCTGCCTTCAGACTAGTTCTTATAATCAAGTAAGTCACTTTTACAAACTTAGTTGGAAACACCATTCATTCCTTCCAGGAGAAAAGAAAGAAGGAAAGAAAGAAAGGAAAGAAAGAAAGAAAGGAAAGAAAGAAAGAAAGAAAGGAAAGAAAGAAAGAAAGAAAGGAAGGAAGGAAGGAAGGAAGGAAGGAAGGAAGGAAGGAAGAAAGAAAGAAAGAAAGAAAGGAAGAAAGAAAGAAAGGAAGAAAGGAAGGAAGGAAGAAAGGAAGGAAGGAAGGAAGGAAGAAAGAAAAAGAAAGAAAGAAAAGAAAGAAAGAAAGAGAAAGAAAGAAAGAGAAACAGAGAAACAGAGAAAGAGAAAGAAAGGAAGAAAGGAAGAAAGAAAGAAAGAAGGAAAGAAACAATGGATGGAAGGAAGGATGGAAGGAAGAAAGAAACAAAGGAAGGAAGAAACAAAGGAAGGAAGAAGGAAAGAATGAAAGAAAGAAAGAAAGGAAGGAAGAGAAAGAAAGGAAGAGAGAGGATGGGAGGACAGAAGGAAGAGAGAGTGAGAGAGAGAGATGGGGAGAGAGAGAGAGGGAGGAAGGAAGGAAGGGAGAGAAAGAAAGAAAGGAAAAGAAAGAAAGAGGAAAAGAGAAAGGGAGGAAGGGAGGGAGGGAGGAAGAGAGGAGGAAGGAAGGAGGGAAGAAAGGAGAAAAGAAAAAAGAAGAGGAAGAAAAGAAAAGAAAGAGAAAGGCACCCCGGAGAGTGATGTTATTTCACATTGCCTTTATAAAAGTCCTAAATTAGCCAGTGTCCCATTTCTTTCCCCACTTCAGTCCAGAACGTGGGAAGAAGCATTTCCTGAAGAAATGAGATTGCAGTGTTCCTGAGTCTCCAGAAAGCCCAGAACAAAGTCAGCATCAACTTAGGATGTCTCCTTCCCCCAGCTCGTTGTTCACACTCCCCACCATATGGACACAACTCAGAAGGACAACATCACTTCTGTTTCAGTTTCATAATGATAACAAGAATGGTCATCAATAAAACACTATCCAGGGACTTCCTTGGCGGTCCAGGGGTTAGGCCTCCAGGCCCTCACTGCCAAGGGCCTGGGTTCGATCCCTGGTCAGGGAACTAAAATCCCACAAGCCGTGTGGTGTAGCCAGAAGACAAAGCAAAACAAAACAAAAAGCCCCCCAAAACAACACTATCCAAAGAAACTGGAACCCTCATAGTCTGCTGATGGGAATGCAAAGTGATATAGGGTGTTTTTTTAAAAAGCCAAACGTATTAGGCTAATTGACAGAAGCCAGACACATAAGGCCACATATTGTATGATTCCATATTTATGAAATTTCTGGAATAGGCAAGTCCATACATACAGAATGTAGACAAGCAGTTCTCAGGGGATGGGCTGAGAGAGGAATTGGGACTGATGGCTAATAGGTAGGGGGTCTTTTTGGGGGGTGATGGAAACATTCTGGAATTAGGTAGTACAATGGTTGCACATTGCAGTGAATATTCTAAAAACCATGGAACTGTACACTTTAAAATGGTGAATTTTATGTTATATGAATTATCTCAATTAAATTAAAACTAAAGCACTGGGTCGCACACTCGAAAGAGTCTAAATTAAAACAACAACTCTGTACGGATATATTCAACTACATAAAGAATACTTTTCTCGATTTGGAAAAAAAGGAAAAGGAGAGAAATAGAAAGGCCAGACATAGCTGGGAAAAATTATCTATTGTTCTACCTGTATTTTTACAGACAAAAAATAAAGTCAAACAGAAACTTACCATAAATCTTACCATAGATTTCACTCCTGAGAACCTACCCAAGAAAAATGAAAACACGTTCACAGGAATAATTACACGGGAATTACACTCACAGAAGCGTTACTCATAATAGCCTCAAACTGGTCCACCAACTGGTGAGTGGAAGAAAAAATGTGGTATATCCACATCGTGGAATACTAGTCAGCAACAAAGGAATGAAATAATGATACACAAAATACTTCAAAAACATTATGCTAAGTGAAAAAAAAGCTAGACACAAAAGACTGCCTAGTGTACGATTTCACTTGAGTGAATTTCACAGAAAAGGCAAATTTATAGACAGAAAACATATCGTTGGTTGCTTGGGGATGATAAGAAAGTTCTAAAACTGGACTGTGGTCAGGGCTGCACAGCTCTACAAACTTACTAAAAACTATTGAAGTGTATATTTACAGTTAGTGAAAGGTGGGAGGAGAGGGAGAGAGGAGGAAAAAAGGGAGGGAGGGAGGAAGGAAGGATGGAAGGAAGGAAGGAAGGAAGAAGGAAGGAGAAAGGAATGGAAGAGGAGGTAGGAAGAAGGGAAGGGAGAGGGAAGGAGGGAGAGAAGAAAAGAATGAAAACACAAATAAATATTTTTTAAAATCAAAAAAATATAAAATAATGTGACAGACATAGCACAAAGGTTTCAGATTAAGACACAGTTAAAGCAAAATACTTAGGAAATTTTAAAACATAGGCAAAGATACATCAAACAAATACAAAAAGGTCTGGCAAGTAATGTACCCTGTGGGGAAAATAGTCAATATATTGTAATATCTTTGTACAGTGACAGATGGTAACTAGACTTACTGTGGTTTGTAATGTATAAAAATATTGAATCACGACGTTGTACACCTAAAACTAATATAATATTGTAAGTCAATTTTACTTCAATTAAAAAAAGAAGAAGAAGGTCCTGCAATACTTATAGCAGAAAGCAGAAAAGCGGAATCCAAGGCTTAAGTCTTCAACAAGACAAAGAGAATCATTTTAGATGAGTAAGAGGTAAAAGATGAATGAAGAAATATTAAAGCTTGTCATGTAATTTTCTAAATACACAATTGTAGCAGTATGTTTGTGACTTCCTATTGCTCTATCACCAAATGAACAATAAATAAATTTATTAAAGTGTTGACTGATACGTATAATAAGCTTGAATTAGTAGACATATTGAAATGCATATAAAATTGTTTCTTTTTAAATGTCAAAGAAACAGTTGTACAGAGAAAGAGCCCAGCAAGGAAACCTCATTAATTTCTGAGTCCAGAACTTTTTGGGACCATATTGTCTGATCACAAAGAGTTAGGTAGACATGAATAACAAAACAATGACACAAAGATAAGCTCTCTACTATATGTAGGGAGGGAACATTTAGCTGCTTCTCCCCATGCCACATGCTTCTCTGCCTACTTGCTTCCTGCCTCACACTCTTCCCCCAAGCCAGGTAGCTTTACAGCATCTCTGCTCACTTCCTCATCCTCTTCCAGTTCTGTGTGCCTGGGGCTCCCTGATGTCCAGGTGACGATAATCAGGGCATCTCTCAGAGTCTAGCCAGCTCTTGCAGCCGGAGGCCTGAATATTTGGTCCCAAGATTTAGAGCAGGACCTCTGTTAGGCTTGACCCCATTCTAGCTTCTCCAGAGCTTCTCTGAACATTACATGAACTGTCTCAGCTATTAATAAAAAGGTGCTTTGATTTCCATTTGATTAGTGTGTGTGTTTTTGTTGTGGTGGTGGGTTTTTTTTGTTTTTTTTTGGCCACATCTCGCAGCTTGCGAGATCTTAATTCCCCACCCAGGGATTGAACCTGGGGGTGGCAGTGAAGCACGGAGTCCCAACCACTGGATAACCAGGGAATTCCCTCGTATTTCTTATATACAGCTCTGCACAAACCTCTAAGGGGAAGTATAAATTGGCTGGGTGAAAATGATTTATGCATTTCTGCAATTTCAGTTGTAGATAATATTGGCAAGTGTCATCAACATTCCATCTGGATTTTTAATATCCACCATTTGGAAACTAGAAAAGACTTCAGCACTCCCCAACATCAACTTACTGTTGCAAGCTGTTTATAAAATAGAACTTATAAAAATAAATGATGCTTCCATTTAATAATACTTTTATTACTAAACAAAGAATAATGATAAAGGGTGAGCATTTAATGACAGGGATTTAAATAAAATCTGCCCCCAAAGAAATCAAGAAGATCAAAAGAATAAAGATAAAGGCGGAAACTAATTAATTAGGAAACAAAATTGGATAGAACAGATAAGTAAATCCAAGAGCTGTTTCTTTGGGAAAACAAAAAACAATGAGACGGATCTCTGACAAATCTAGTTATTAAAAAACACAATAAGACCACACAAATAATTACATTTATCTGGAGTCTAAAAGGATTTAATTACGGATACGAAGATTTCGAAATCATTAATGAATACCATAAACTGCTGTGTCCTAATGAATATGAAGATATCACTGAAACAGACAATTCTCTCATCTGCCAAGCTCCTTTTCACCCATTGCACCCCCTGTGCACCCCAGAACTTCACTCCTCACTTCAACAGCCCTGCAGCAGGAAAATTCCCTTAAAACAGGGCCACTGGTTGACAATTCAGGCTGGAGAGCATTGACCCCTTTTTCTATCTAAAAATGCAAGAAGTTCAGTTTACACTGCAAACCTCAGGGCACAATGCCTGTTCCTTTCAAGTAACCTTGACTTTGTCTCTTTTCAAGCTAAACTGCAGCCCCACTTTTAGCCTGATCAGAAAGCCTAACTGAAAAATAAGCTTGGAAAACTTGGAGACCAGAGGGCACAGAGCCCAGGGTTTGACCTGGAAAACACTGAACTAAAGAATTTGTTATAGGCTTCCCTGGTGGCACAGTGGTTGAGAATCCACCTGTCAATGTAGGGGACACAGGTTCAAGCCCTGGTCCAGGAAGATCCCACATTACACGGAGCAACTAAGCCCGTGCGCCACAACTGCTGAGCCTGTGCTCTAGAGCCCGCGAGCCACCACTACTGAGCCCATGTGTCACAACTACTGAAGCCCGTGTGCCTAGAGCCTGTGCTCTGCAACAAGAGAAGCCACCGCAATGAGAAGCCCTCGCACCGCAATGAAGACTAACCCTGGTTCGCCACAACTAGAGAAATCCCATGTGCAGCAACGAAGACCCAACGTGGCCAAAAATAAATAAATTTATAAAAAACAATAAAAGACTTTGTTATAGGAGAAGGCAAATGGGGGTGGGGGTGAGGCAAGGGTAATACATGTTCCATGGGGGAAAGTTAAACAATTTTGCATCAGACTTATCAGTTAAATTTCTGATCTAGTTCCACGTTTTCTAGGTTATATAACTTCCAATGTCATCGTTTCTATAAATTGGAGACAATCACCACTTACAGAATTTTTAGGAGGAAATAAGATAGCGTATGTGGAAGTATTTTACAAAGAGCAAAACTTGTTATGATGGTGGTGCAGGGAGATGTCCATTTGGCAATGAGATAGGACAACAGATGCCTGGAATCTGTTCTACAGCAATCGTGACATTCACCTTTCAAATGTAACAGTCCTTCATCTGCAGCAGTCTTCTTTGGTCTCTCCAGACTGGCCTGCAGCTGACAGTGGGCTGCTGTGGACTTGAAGACCTATCATTGTCAGAAGGTCCAGTTGTCCCAGCCAAGGAGGGGAGCATACCTTTAGAGCCCAGTAATCCCCCAAGGATGTAAATAAGGGCAACACAACACCCTGATTCCTCCCCTCGAGCACCCAGATTTCTTGATCACCAAGGCCCTTGGGCAAGAGGGCCTGCAAAGCTGGGGAACTGACCTTTACCTAGAAAACAAATATCTGAAAACCCTGTCAGGACTCAGACCCTGAGTGGGGAAGCATAGAGCAGCTCAGCCCAAGTGGGACTAGGGACTTATTTATTTGTTTGTTCGTTGGAACTTGATGGAAACCCACTCCTCTGTCTCTTCTAGAAAATATTTAGTAAAATCAGCGTCGATCATTAATGGATTGGATTCTTCTTTAAGGACAAGTGCAAAGAAGACTTGAGTCTGGTGTCATGAGAGCAAAATCAGAGGCTGCACTTGGAGATGGAAATTCCTGAAACAGACCATAGTACGATG